>NC_133517.1:10403750-10710000 GCF_049354715.1 Callithrix jacchus
GATGGGTAAACTGCAAAAATTTTTTCCCATTCTGTTGGTTGCTGATTCACTCTAGTGCCTGTTTCTTTTGCCGTGCAGAAGCTGTGGAGTTTCATTAGGTCCCATTTGTCTATTTTGGCTTTTGTTGCCAATGCTTTTGGTGTTTTGTTCATGAAGTCCTTGCCTACTCCTATGTCCTGGATAGTTTTGCCTAGATTTCCTTCTAGGGTTTTTATGGTGCCAGGTCTTATGTTTAAGTCTTTAATCCATCTGGAGTTAATTTTAGTGTAAGGTGTCAGGAAGGGGTCCAGTTTCTGCTTTCTGCACATGGCTAGCCAGTTATCCCAACACCATTTGTTGAACAGGGAATCCTTTCCCCATTGCTTGTTTTGTCAGGTTTATCAAAGACTGTATAGTTGTAGATATGTTGTGTTGCCTCCGGTGCCTCTGTTTTGTTCCATTAGTCTATATCTCTGTTTTGGTGCCAGTACCATGCTGTTTTGATTACTGTAGCCTTGTAGTATAGTTTGAAATCCGGTAGTGTGATGCCCCCTGCTGTGTTCTTTTTGCTTAGAATTGATTTGGCTATGCGGGCTCTCTTTTGGTTCCATATGAAGTTCATGGTGGTTTTTTCAGTTCTGTGAAGAAAGTCAATGGTAGCTTGATGGGGATAGCATTGATTCTATAAATTACTTTGGGCAGTATAGCCATTTTCACGATATTAATTCTTCCTAACCATGAACATGGAATGTTTCTCCATCTGTTTGTGTCCTCTCTGTTTCAATGAGCAGTCGTTTGTATTTCTCCTTGAAGAGGTCTCTTATGTTCCTTGTGAGTTGTATTCCAAGGTATTTTATTCTTTTTGTAGCAATTGTGAATGGCAGTTCGTTCTTGATTTGGCTTTCGTTATGTCTGTTATTGGTGTACACGAATGCTTGTGATTTTTGCACATTGATTTTATATCCTGAGACTTTGCTGAAGTTGAGATACCATCTCAAGCCAGTTAGAATGGCGATCATTAAAAAATCTGGAGACAACAGATGCTGGAGAGGATGTGGAGAAAAAGGAACACTGTTACACTGTTGGTGGGAGTGTAAATGAGTTCAACCATTGTGGAAGACAGTGTGACGATTCCTCAAGGCCTTAGAAATAGAAATTCCATTTGACCCAGCAATCCCGTTACTGGGTATATACCCAAAGGAGTATAAATCATTCTACTATAAGGACACACGCACACGAATGTTCATTGCAGCACTGTTTACAATAGCAAAGACCTGGAATCAACCAAAATGCCCATTGGTGATAGACTGGATTGGGAAAATGTGGCACATATACACCATGGAATATTATGCAGCAATCAGAAATGATGAGTTCGTGTCGTTTGTAGGGACATGGATGAATCTGGAGAACATCATTCTCAGAAAACTGACACAAGAACAGAAAATGAAATACCGCATATTCTCACTCATAGGCGGGTGATGAAAAATGAGAACACATGGACACAGAGAGGGGAGTACTAAACACTGGGGTCTATTGGGGGGAAAAGGGGAGGGCCAGTGTGAGGGGGAAGTGGGGAGGGATAGCCTGGGGAGAAACACCAAATGGGGGTGAAGGGGTGAAAGCAAACAAAACACACTGCCATGTGTGTACCTATGCAACTGTCTTGCATGCTCTGCACATGTACCCCAAAACCTAAAATGCAATCGAAATAAGAATTAAATAAAAAAAGAAGTGGGACAGCTCTGGGGAACTTTACTAAGTAGAAGAAGTGGGCTCACTTTCAGTTGTGTTAACTTCTGAATTATGTAAATGTGTTATGTGTTGCTTAATATAATTTGCTTTTACAATAAAACATTTTTAATAATAAAAAAGTGACACAATGAACATAAGTGTGCATGTATCTTTATAATAGAACAATTTATAATCCTTTGGATATATCTTAATGCATATTATATTTCAAGAGCTTCAACTAAAACTGTGGGGTGTTTATCTGTGCCCCTCCTCCTAGGGAGGTTATAGACTCCAATTTCCCCCAAATTCTTCTTTACTTCTTAGCATCCTACCTGCTGCTTGGTTCTTTTCTCTCTTCCTTTGCCTTCCTTTCTTTCCCTCCCTCCCTCCTTCTCTCTGTCCCTCCCTTCTCTCTTTCTTGCTCCCCCTTTCTTCTTCCTTTTCTTTCTTCCTTCATTCCTTCCTTCCTTCCTTTTGTCTCTTTCTTCATGTCTTTTTCTCTTCTCCTTCATTCCCTCCATCCTTTCCTTCTCTTTTTATTTCCCTCATTTTTTCTCTTTCTTCTTTCTCTTTCCTTCTCTCTTGATATTTCAGTTAAATGTTTTAATCAGAAAAGAAAATCAACATTTTTTAAATGACTTATTTAGAAATATGGGTATAAATATGCAAAGAGATAACTAATTAACTAACTAATGCAAACAGCTAACTAACTCTTTCACACATGCCATTCACCATGTGCAGTTTCAAGACAGGTGAATGAGAGAGAGAGGACTCAAGATGGCGCTGTGAGAACAACCCAGGATTGGAGCTCTCATTGAATCCGTGGAGAGGTGAGTTGGAGCTGCATTTCCAGACTGATCTTTGTTGCCCACGGAACGGGGAAACTCCCAAGTATAAAGCAGATGCGGGACGCCAGGGAGTACCTCTCCCTGGCGAAGCCGGCAGCCGGGGTGGCAGTGGCCAGCCACCCCAGCGCTCCCCACAGGGCACGCTTGTCCGGGTGCCCTGTTGAACCGGCAACCTGAGACTTGAGAGGGCTGGACATGAGACTGAACGAGACTTAAACAGGGGGCCAGCCCAGGGGATTGCAAGACAGCGTTCGGGGTAGCCCAGTGGGACAAACAAAACCGTGATTTCAAACAATCCCCGGGCAGGTGGTCCGAGACATTCTGAAGGGGAGGGGCATCCACCATTACCGAGGCAACCCGCCCCAACTGAGATACACGCCCACTGCTGACGCAGCCAGTCATTCCCGAGGCAAACCGTCCCTACTGAGATACACGCCCACTGCTGACGCAGCCTGCCATTGCTGAGGCAACCCGCTACAATGAAGAGACTCCACCGCACAGTGTGGCAGAGACCAGAGCAGAACAGCAGAGCCTGCAGCATCAGGGAAAACCACACAACAGCAGGGCAGAGCCTCGGCAGGCAAACAGTGGCTAGTCTGCCTCCTAGCTGGGCAGAACGCCTCAGCGGACATCCAAAAATAAAGCCAGAACCCCCCAACACAGAGCATTTGAGATAAAAAGGGTTTTTTTTTAATGAGCTCTGTTGCAGCAGAATCAAACATAGCAGCCTAACAGCCCTGAATGAACAACAGAGCTCACAGCTCAGCACTTGAACTCCTATAAAGTACAGACTGTCTCCTCAAGCAGCTCCCTGACCCCTCTAAATCCAAAAGACTGACATTTGGCAGGCATCATCCTGGGACAAAGATAGCAGAAAAAGAAACTGGTAGCATCCCTCACTGTGCCACAGCTGCTAGAGGTGCCCCCCCAGACAAGCAGGGCCTGGAGTGGACCTCAGCAGTCGTACAGTGAAGGGGTTAGACTGGTAGAAGGAAAACCAAGTAACAGAAACACTTCATCATCAACAATCTGGGGGTCCACCCAGAGACCCAATCGAAAAGTCAGCAACTACACAGATGACAGGTGGATAAATCCACAAAGATGGGAAGAAACCAGCGCAAAAAGGAGGAAAACACCCGAAACCAGAACACCTCGCCTCCTAGAAAGGAACAAAACTCCACACCAGCAAGGAAACAAAGCTGGATGGAGAATGACTGTGACGAAATGACGGGATTAGACTTCAGAAGGTGGATAGTGAGAAACTTTTGTGAGCTAAAAGAACATGGTTCAAATCAATGCAAACAAACTAAGAACCTTGAAAAAAGATTCTAGGAAATGATAACAAGAATGGATAACTTAGAGAGGAATATGAATGAATTAAAGGAGATGAAAAACACAATACGAGAACATCGCGAAGCATGCACAAGTTTCAATAGCCGAATTGACCAAGCAGAAGGAAGAATTTCAGAAGTCAAAGATCAACTCAATGAAATAAAAAAAGAAACCAAGATCAGAGAAAAAAGCACAAAAAGGAATGAACAAAGTCTCCAAGAAATGTGGGACTATGTGAAGAGACCTAACCTATGTTTGATAGGTGTACCAGAATGTGACGAACAGAATGAATCCAAGTTGGAAAATACTCTTCAGGACATTATCCAGGGAAATTTCCCCCACCTAGCAAGACAGGCCAACACTCAACTGCAGGAAATACAGAGAACACCACAAAAATATTCCGCAAGAAGAGCAACCCCAAGGCACATAATCATCAGATTCAACAAGGTTGAAATAAAGGAGAGAATACTAAGGGCAGCCAGAGAGAAAGGTCGGGTCACCCACAAAGGGAAGCCCATCAGACTCACAGCAGATCTCTCAGCAAAAACTCTGCAAGCCAGAAGAGAGTGGGGGCCAATATTCAACATCCTTAAAGAAAAGAACTTTCAACCCAGAATTTCATATCCAGCCAAACTGAGCTTCAGAAGTGAAGGGAAAATAAAATCCTTTGTGAACAAGCAAGTACTCAGAGATTTTGTCACCACCAGGCCTGCTTTACAAGAGCTCCTGAAAGAGGCACTACACATAGAAAGGAACAACCAGTACCAGCCATTCCAAAATCACACTAATTGCTAAAGAGCATCAACATAATGAAGAATCTACAAAAACTAAAGGGCAAAACAGCCAGCTAGAATAAAAATGGCAGTATCAAATTCACACATAACAATACTAACCCTAAATGTAAATGGACTAAACGCACCAATCAAAAGACACAGACTGGCAAATGGGATAAAAATCCAAACCCATCAGTGTGCTGTATCCAGGAAACCCATCTCGCATGCAAGGATACACAAAGGCTCAAAATAAAGGGATGGAGGAAGATTTACCAAGCAAATGGAGAGCAAAAAAAAGCAGGAGTTGCAATTCTCATCTCTGATAAAATAAACTTTAAAGCAACAAAGATCAAAATAGACAAAGGCCATTACATAATGGTAAAAGGATTGATACAACAAGAAGAGCTAACGATCCTAAACATATATGGACCCAACACAGTAGCACCCAGATACATAAGGCAAGTTCTTAAAGACTTACAAAGAGACTTAGACTCCCACACAATTATAGTGGGAGATGTTAACACCCCACTGTCAATATTAGACAGATCAACCAGACAGAAAATCAACAAGGATATCCAGGGCTTGAACTCAGACCTGGAGTAAGCAAACCTGATAGACATTTACAGACCTCTCCACCCCAAATCCACAGAATATACATTCTTCTCAGCACCACATCACACCTATTCTAAAATTGACCACATAATTGGAAGTAAAGCACTGCTCAGCAAATGCAAAACAACTGAAATCATAACAAACAGCCTCTCAGACCATAGTGCAATCAAGTTAGAACTCAGAATTCAGAAACCAACCCAGAACCGCTGAGCTTCATGGAAACTGAACAACTGGCTCTTGAATGTAGACTGGATAAACAACGAAATGAAGGCAGAAATAAAGAAGTTCTTCGAAACCAACGAGAACGAAGACACAACATGCCAGAATCTCTGGAACACATTTAAAGCAGTCTCTAGAGGAAAGTATATAGCAATAAGTGCCCATATGAGGAGAATGGAGAGATCCAAAACTGACACCCTATCGTCAAAATTGAAAGAACTAGAGGAGCAAGATCAAAAAAACTCAAAACCCAGCAGAAGACAAGAAATAACTAAGATCAGAGCTGAACTGAAGGAGATTGAGAAACGAAAAACCCTCCAAAAAATCAATAAATCCAAGAGCTGGTTTTTTGAAAAGATCAACAAAATAGACAGACCACTAGCTAGATTGATTAAAAAGAAAAGAGAGAACAACAAAATAGATGCAATAAAAAATGATAAAGGGGAAATCACCACAGATTCCACAGAAATTCAAACCATCATAAGAGAATATTGCAAACAACTCTACGCACATAAGCTAGCAAACCTGGAAGAAATGGATAAATTCCTGGACTCCTGTGTCCTCCCAAGCCTAAATCAGGAGGAAGCTGAAACTATGAATAGACCAATAACAAGGGCAGAAGTCGAGGCAGCAATTAAGAGCCTACCACACAAAAAAAGCCCAGGTCCAGATGGGTTCACAGCCGAATTCTACCAGACACACAAAGAGGAGCTGGTACCATTCCTTCTGAAACTATTCCAAATAATACAAAAAGAAGGAATCCTTCCCAAATCATTCTATGAGACCAATGTCATCCTGGTACCAAAACCCGGCAGAGACCCAACAAGAAAAGAAAACTTCAGGCCAATATCCATGATGAACATAGATGCAAAAATCTCCAATAAAATATTGGCAAGCCGAATGCAACAGCAAATCAAGAAACTTATCCATCATGATCAAGTAGGATGCATCCCGGGGATGCAAGGCTGGTTCAACATACGCAAGTCTATAAACGTAATTCACCACATAAACAGAACCATAAACAAAAACCACATGATTATCTCAATTGATGCAAAGAAGGCATTTGAGAAAATTCAACAGCCCTTTATGCTAAAAACCCTCAATAAACTCGGTATTGATGGAACATATCTCAAAGTAATAAAAGCTATTTATGACAAACCAACAGCCAATATCATACTGAATGGGCAAAAACTGGAAGCATTCCCTTTGAAATCTGGCACTAGACAAGGATGCCCCCTTTCACCACTCCTATTCAATATAGTACTGGAAGTTCTAGCCAGAGCAATCAGGCAAGAAAAAGAAATAAAGGGTATTCAAATAGGAAAGGAGGAAGCCAAATTGTCTCTATTTGCAGACGACATGATAGTATACCTAGAAGACCCCATCGCCTCAGCCCAAAAACCCCTGAAACTGATAAGCAACTTCAGCAAAGTCTCAGGATATAAAATCAATGTGCAAAAATCACAAGCCTTCCTCTACACCAAAAACAGACTTAAAGAAAGCCAAATCAAGAATGAACTGCCATTCACAATTGCTACAAAAAGAATAAAATACCTTGGAATACAACTCACAAGGAACATTAGGGACCTCTTCAAGGAGAACTACAAACCACACCTCAACGAAATCAGAGAAGACACAAACAGATGGAGAAACATTCCATGTTCATGGTTAGGAAGAATTAATATCGTGAAAATGGCTATACTGCCCAAAGTAATTTACAGAATCAACGCTATCCCCATCAAGCTACCATTGACTTTCTTCACAGAACTGGAAAAAACCACCATCAACTTCATATGGAACTAAAAGAGAGCCCGCATAGCCAAGTCAATTCTAAGCAAAAAGAACACAGCGGGGGGCATCACACTACCGGATTTCAAACTATACTACAAGGCTACAGTAATCAAAACAGCATGGTACTGGTGCCAAAACAGAGATATAGACCAATGGAACAAAACAGAGACACCGGAGGCAACACAACATAGCTACAACCATACAATCTTTGATAATCCTGACAAAAACAAGCAATGGGAAAAGGATTCCCTGCTTAACAAATGGTGTTGGGAAAACTGGCTAGCCATGTGCAGAAAGCAGAAACTGGACCCCTTCCTGACACCTTACACTAAAATTAACTCCAGATGGATTAAAGACTTAAACATAAGACCTGGCACAATAAAAACCCTTGAAGGAAATCTAGGCAAAACTATCCAGGACATGGGAGTAGGCAAGGACTTCATGAACAAACCACCAAAAGCATTGGCAACAAAAGCCAAAATAGACAAATGGGACCTAATGAAACTCCACAGCTTCTGCACGGCAAAAGAAACAGTCACTAGGGTGGATTGGCAACCAACAGAATGGGAAAAAACTTTTGCAGTTTACCCATCTGACAAAGGGCTGATATCCAGAATTTACAAAGAACTCAAATGGATTTACAGGAAAAAAAACAAACAAGCCCATTCAAAAGTGGGCAAAGGATATGAACAGACACTTTACGAAAGAAGACATATATGAGGCCAACAATCATGAAAAAATGCTCATCGTCACTGGTCATCAGAGAGATGCAAATCAAAACCACATTGAGATACCATCTCACTCCAGTTAGAATGGCGATCATTAAAAAATCTGGAGACAACAGATGCTGGAGAGGATGTGGAGAAAAAGGAACACTTTTACACTGTTGGTGGGAGTGTAAATTAGTTCAACCATTGTGGAAGACGGTGTGGCGATTCCTCAAGGCCTTAGAAATAGAAATTCCATTTGACCCAGCAATCCCATTACTGGGTATATATCCAAAGGACTATAAATCGTTCTACTATAAGGACACATGTACACGAATGTTCATTGCAGCACTGTTTACAATAGCAAAGACCTGGAATCAACCCAAATGCCCATTGATAATAGACTGGATTGGAAAAATGTGGCACATATACACCATGGAATATTATGCAGCAATCAGAAATGATGAGTTTGTGTCGTTTGTAGGGACATGGATGAATCTGGAGAACGTCAACCTCAGCAAACTGACACAAGAACAGAAAATGAAACACTGCATATTCTCACTCATAGGCGGGTGATGAAAAATGAGAACACATGGACACAGAAAGGGGAGTACTAAACACTGGGATCTATTGGGGGGAAAAGGGGAGGGCCAGTGGGAGGGGGAGGTGGGGAGGGATATCCTGGGGAGAAATGCCAAATGTGGGTGAAGGGGAGAAAGGAAGCAAAACACACTGCCATGTGTGTACCTACGCAACTGTCTTGCATGTTCTGCTCATGTACCCCGAAACCTAAAATGCAATCAAAAAATAAAATAAAATAAAAATAAAAATAAAAAAAGAATAATTATAGCATACTCTAATAAAAGTTATGTAAATTTTAATAAAAGGATATATTGCACAATATATCTATTGAACAACTATGCACATATAACCTATGAATCTAAATTAAAAATGAAGGAAGTTTACAGTAGGAAACACCTACATGGTTTTTAAAACAGGATCTCAGCTGTGCGTGATGGCACACACCTGTTGTCCCAGCTACTCAGGAAGCTGAGGCAGGAGAATTGCTTTAAGCTGGGAAGTGGAAGTTGCAGTGAGCCAAGATCACACCACTTCACTCCAGCCTGGGTGGCAGAGGGAGACTCCATCTCAAAAAATCAAACAACAAAAACACACACACACACACAAACAAACAACCTAACTTTACATTTCAAAAAAAAACTATAATTAGCAGAAAGAAAGAAATTACAAAGATTAGAGCACAAATAAATAAAACAGAGAATAGAAAACAATTTAATCAGCAGGGCACGGTGGCTCACACCTGTAGTCCCAGCACTTTGGGAGGCTGAGTCAAGCAGATCTCTTGAGGTCAGGAGTTTGAGACTAGCCTGGCCAACGTGGCAAAACCCTGTCTCTAATAAAAATATAAATATTAGCCAGGCTTGGTGGGGTGCTTCTGTAATCCCAGCTACTCAGGAGGCTGAAGCAGGAGAATCTCTTCAACCCAGGAGAAAGAGGTTGCAGTGAGCTGAGACTGTGCCACCACACTCCAGCCTAGGAAACAGGGTGCGATTCTGTCTAAAAAAAAAAATTAATCAATAAAGCCAAGAGTAGACTTGGAAAAAAAACAATCAAAGTCAAAGCCCTTACCTAGGATAACAACAAAAAGAGAGAATATGTTAATAATATAAGAAATGGAAGAGATGACATTACAACTGGTCTTACAGAAATGAACAGAATCATAAAGTGCTATGATGAACAGTTATACACAAATCAACTTGACAGCTTAGAAGAAATGTGGAAATTACTAGAAAGATACAACCTACCAAGATTGAATGAAGAAGAAATAGAGAGCTTAAAGAGACCAATAACAAATAGGGAAACTAAAGAAGCAATTTTTCAAGATTCCGAAATATAGCTTACGACAAAATTACTTCATGAGTCAATTCTATCAAACTTTCAAAGAAAATTTAACATAAAATATCCTCAAATTCTTTGAAAAAGCAGAAGAAAGAGGTAACAACACCCTCAGAGTCATCTTATGAGGCTAGCATCCCCAGTATCAGAGCAAGAAAGTGTACTTCCAAGAAGAAAAGTGTAGGCCAATGTCCTTGAGGAACGTGGTGAATGAATTAAATCTAAATAAATCTGGTTACAAAAAATCGATTCTCAGCAAAAGTTTTTCAAAATTGAGAAAATTAAAATGTTGTCACATAGCATTCTGGATAAATCTCATCTATAGCCTCTGTCAGCTATTGTTACTGAAGCTGACGTTAATTGAGGAGTTTGCTTGAGCAGCAGTTTCTTCATCTGTTGAGAACTGATATATCCAGATGCCATTGCTAATCAATTCAGTCATGATCTTACTCTTAAATGTCTGTACATCATGTTTAGAAACTGTGTCTGTTTCGGCAATCAGTGGTGTAATGTTCACTATTATGAAAGAAGACAAAATCTCGGCATCGAGGACTCATGGTTCATTCTGTAGTTTTCATAGTAAAGCCTTCACAGTCTCTGACAACAAACTCTGTAACTAGATAATCACTGGCTGTATTGCTTTTCTTAAATTATCAATACTCCTGAAATTCATCTTTTATCCAAATTCAAGTTGAGAAGTCTCAGTCTTGTTTCTCTTTTAAAATTCCCTCACACCCCTACACATCTGGAGGTAGTAAAATGTAAGTAGTAGGACAATGTAAGTTTTTAAATTTATTTTCAATTTTATTTCTTATTAAGCTGAGTGATAAAAGCAAAAAATGAAAGAAATTTCATCAAAATTGTGGAAAGATATTTGTCTTTCTACATTTTACACTTTTATCATCAATCAATTTTAATTAATGTCCCATTTTCACACACTCTTGCCCCACCTAGATGTGTTTGCAGATAGATTTGCTTTTGTTTTCCAAAGACCACCTAAAAAGAATACAGATATTTTTGGTTACCTCATTTTTTTCTTTCTTTTTGAGACAGAGTCTTGCTCTGTCACCCAGGATGGAATGCAATGGCACAATCTAGGCTCATTACAACCTTCGCCTCCTGGGTTCAAGCAGGTATCCTGCCTCAGCCTCCCAAGTATCTGGGATTACAGGCACCTGCCATTAACCCCAGCTAACCTTCGTGTTTTTAGTAGAGACCGGGTTGTACCATGTCGGCCAGGCTGATTTTGAACTCCTGGCCTCAGGTGATCAGCCCACCTAGGCCTCCCAAAGGGATGTGATTATGGGGTTGAGCCACTGCACCCAACCTAGTTACCTTATTCTAAAGGCCATGTGTCTGTGTGTGTGCGTTAGAGCACCTTGCAAACAAATATGTTCATTTTTCTTTTGTAAAAAGACATTATTTCCACATTGGGAGTTGAGTATTTGCATATTTCAAGTCGAATTTTTACCCGAAACGTTTTTTCCTAGTGCTTCAATATGATAACTCCTATGTTTTGCATTTGCACATAAATAACTAAACTTTGTAGAAAATAACAATATAAAAGATTTTAAAATGTTTTACTATTGTTAAAATATCTTATTAAATTATAGCTCCACAAAATCAATATCTGTAATATAGTAGAAATACATAAATGCAAATTTTGGGCAGACTGTTTTGTTTTAGATTGCTCAAAGCACATCTATTAAAAATTCCATGAACAGGCCTTGAGTGGTGTCTCATGTCTGTAATCCCAGCACTTTGGAAGGCCAAGGTGGGTGGATCACCTGAGATCAGGAGTTCAAGACCAGCTGGCCATGATGAAACTCCATCTCTACTAATAATACAAAAATTAGTCAGGTGTGGGGGCAAGTTCCTGTAATCCCAGCTACTCAGGAGGCAGAGGCAGGAGAATTGATTGAACCTGAAAGGCAGAGGTTGCAGTGAGCCAAGATCTCACCACTGCACTTCAGCCTGAGCAACAAGAGCAAAACTTCATCTAAGAAAAAATCCATGGACAAATGCAGGGCTGTAACATTATAGTATAAATGTTCAAAATTGTGTAAATCTTAATATCTAAAATAAAAGTTTCTCCAGTAAGGACCAGACAACTGCTAAAGTAGATTCAAGCCTAATGTAAATGTTTTGGGTCATATTAGTCAGAAAGCTGGAAAAGATATCCTCCAGTATGTGGGCTCCCTCAGCTCCCCCTGCCTTCTTTCTTGTCCTGACCAAAGATCACAGAGTACCATTTCCTCTCTGTGACCCAGCCAGCTACAGAGTTTTCCCAGCAGGCTTGAACCAAAACTGGGACCTTGAACACTGCCAGCCACTGATCGACATATCTAGATTGTTCCCAAAATGCTGCAAGAAACTGGTCCCCAGCCCTGAGCCAAATTTCTGAAACCTCATAAAAACTCTAACCTGCACTTTGGAAAGCCAAGGTGGAAGGATTGCATGAGGCTAGGAGTGCAAGACCAGCCTGGCAGTATAGACCTTGTCTCTTCAAAAAAAATGTTTTTAATTAGCCAGGTTTAGGTCTAAGCACGGTGGCTCACACCTGTAATCCCAGCAGTTTGGGAGGCCAATGCAGGTAGATCACCTGAGGTCACAAGTTCAACATAAGCCAGGCCAACATAGTGAAACCCTGTCTCCACTAAAAAGACAAAAATTAGCTAGGCATGGTGGTGGGTGCCTGTAATTTTAGCTACTCGGGAGGCTGAGGAAGGAGAACCACTTGCATCCTGGAGGTGGAGGTTGCAGTGAGCCAAGATCATGCCATTGCACTCCAGCCTGGGCAACAAGAGCAAAACTCCATCAGAAAAATATAATTAGACAAGTGTGCTGGCAGCACCTGCAGCCCCAGCTACTCAGGTGGCCAAGGTGGGAGGATCACTTGAGCCCAGAAAGTTGAGGCTGCAGTGAGTTATGATCTGATGAGAAACAAAAACAAAGAAAAACCTAGAAACAACAACAAAAAACTCCATAACCTGAACTCCTCACTGTGAACAAAGCTAGAGAGCACACCTCTTTTCTCCCACTGTCCACCACGAGGACTGCCGCAGCACTTGTAAGCTCCCTCATAAACACCTTGGAATGATCACCCTTGCATTTTAATACTTTGGCCTGTGGAATTCCAACCAGCCTCAGCTGAGGACCAGTTGGGGCACTACCCTGTGGGAATTCCCCTGCTGCCACTTTTGGGGCAGCTCCAGCCAGCCTTGAAGTTCACATGATATAACATAGTGTTGGTAAATCATTAACACAGAAATGGAACTTTTGGCTGGCTTGGCACAGTGCCTCACACCTAGAATCACAAAGCTTTCGGAGGCCAAGGTGAGTGGATCACCTGAGGTCAGAATTTGAGACGCGCCTGGCCAACATGATAAAAGCCCATCTCTACTAAAAGTACAAAAACTAGCTGAGAATGGTGGTTCACACCTGTAATTTCAGCTACTCAGGAGGCTGAGGCTGGAGAATCACTAGATTGCAGTGAGCCGAGATTTTGCCTGGTCAACAAAGCTGCACTTCAGCTTGGGCAACAGAGAGACTCTGTCTTAAAAAAATAAAAGAAAAAGAAATGGAAACGTCCTATGTCAACAATTCCTCAGATGCTCAGATTTAAGGGGAAAGGCATGCATAGCAAGAATTGATCAACTTGAAAAAAAAGACAGCAGGGCGCCGTGGCTCACACTGGTAATCTCAGCACTTTGGAAGGCCATTGCAGGCAGATCACCTCAGGTTAGTAGTTTGAGACCCATCTGTCCATCATGGTGAAACCCCATGTCTACTAAAAATACAAAATTAGTCAGGTGTGGTGGCAGGCACCTGTAATCCCAGCTACCCAGGAGGCTGCAGCAGGGGACTTATTTGAACTTGAAAGGCAGAGGCTGCAGTGAGCCAAGATAGCACAATTGCACTCCAGTCTGGGCAACAAGAGTGAAACTCCATCTCGAAAAAAAAAAAAAAAAAAAAAAAAGAAAAGAAAAAGAATACAAGCAGGGCATGGTGGCTCATGCCTGTAATCCCAGCATTTTAAAGGCTAATTCGAGCATATCACTTGAGTCCAGGAACTCCAGACTCAACCTGACAATATGGCAAAAACCCCATCTTTTTTTTTTTTTTTTTTTTGCGACGGAGTTTCGCTCTTGTTACCCAGGCTGGAGTGCAATGGCGCAATCTCGGCTCACCTCAACCTCCGCCTCCTGGGTTCAGGCAATTCTCCTGCCTCAGCCTCCTGAGTAGCTGGGATTACAGGCACGCGCCACCGTGCCCAGCTAATTTTTTGTATTTTTAGTAGAGACGGGGTTTCACCATGTTGACCAGGATGGTCTCGATCTGTTGACCTCGTGATCCACCCGCCTCGGCCTTCCAAAGTGCTGGGATTACAGGCGTGAGCCACCACGCCCGGCCCCCAAACCCCCATCTTTACAAGTAAAGTTAAAAATTAGCCAGGCATGCGGGCACATGCTCGTAGTCCACACACCTGTGGTCGCAGCTACCTGAGGCTAAGGTGGAAGGATCCCTTGAGCCAGGTGGTCGAGGCTGCTGTGAGCCTTCTTCATGCCACTGCACTCCAGCCTGGGCAACAGAGTAAAATCTTGTCTCAAAAAAAGAAAAGAGAAAAAGACAGTAGCCACATACTCTTGCCTGCATCTTTATATAATGGTCTATGTGAAAATTAGCGATTTTATATTTCTGGAAAATGGCTTGATAATAATAGATGACCATAAAATTAAGAGTGTGTATCCCTGACTATTGAATGTACTACTAATTAAGAACTTGAAACAACTCTTAATTTGATTTAACTAGAAATCTAACTTATTTCAACTACTTCATGACATCTGAAATTAAGTACAAAGTCTCTTCTCAGTTTGAACAATACATAGTAAAAGTCGAGACTCCTTGGATAAAGGGATCCCAACTAGGAACATTTTCTCTCTTCAATTAAAAAAAGTTGAAGACTAAATGAAGTTGTCTTCAACTATGTAAAGTTGAAGGCAGCATGTTTTATTAGGGATGAGTGCAGAATAGAATCTGATTATATGACAATTTCCTTTATATGTATATTGGCCCTCTAGTTTTAAAAAGAAGATATACTTTTAAACTTTTTTATTGGAGAAAGGGTCTTGCATTGTTGCCCCGTCTGCAGTGTGGTGGCATGATCACGGCTCACTGCAGCCTCAACCTCCCGGGCTGAAGTGATCCTCTGACATCAACCTCCTCAGTAGCTAAGACTGCAGGCACATGCTGCCATGTCTGGCTATTTATTTTTTATTTTTTGTAGAGACAGGACCTCACTACATCGTTCAAGCTGGTGTCCAACTTTCAGGCTCAGGCAGTCATTCCTCCTCAGCTTCCCAAAATGCTGGGATTACAGGTGTGAGCCACCATGTCAGGCCGTTCTGAATTTTTTATTAAAAATAATTTCAGACTTATAGAAGACTTGGATGAAGATTACAGAGAAAAAAATTGAGGCATCATAATTTTCCCAAGGCCGCACAGCTAGCAAGTAATAGGATCAGTTTTGTGAGAGCAGGCAGCTTGAACCCACTGCTCATTATTTTTTGAGACAGAGTTCTGTTTTTGTTGCCCAGGCTTGAGTGCAATGGCGTGATATTGGCTCACTGGAACCTCTGACTCCTGGGTTCAAGCAATTCCCCTGCCTCAGCCTCCAGAGTAGTTGGGATTACAGGCATCTGCCACCACGCCAGCTCATTTTGTATTTTTTTAAGTAGAGATGGGGTTTCTCCATGTTGGTCAGGCTGTTCTCAAACTCCTGACCTCAGATGATCCACCCGCCTCAGCCTCCCAAATTGCTGGGATTACAGGCATGAGCCACTGTGCCTGGCCCTGCCCATGCTTTTAATCACAGAAAGTTCTATACCTTTTTCCCAAGGTCACAGACACCTAGCAAGTGATAAAGCAAATGTTCAAAAGCCACTTCCACTGACAAGTCCTGTGACCTTTATATATACAAAAATTAAAATTCTGTCTGTACAGATAAAACTACAACGTTGCATGTTCTAGGTTTCATAGACATTCAACAGACATATTCTGTACAATAAAACTGAACTACAAAAAAATGAATAATTAGAAAATTAATCAGATAGACAGAGTCTCATATCAGTTTTAAGATTTTGCTGAAACCATGGGGCTTAAGCAGCCTATTGAAAGAAAGTCCTCATGTGTCCCAAGTTTTACGCTTTTCTTCGCTATTTCTATATGAAAAGCAGTAGCTGCCTGCAGGCTCTTGAATTCTGAATCCTCTCTGATGGGATCTGTAGCCAGAATCACAAATGCCTTCTGTTTCACATCATCAGTGGTACTAGTCGAACATCATTGGGATTATTTTATAGTATCATACAGTAAACTTTATTTTAAAAATACAGGCATCCCCCCATTATCTAGTTTTCCTTTCCTTCTTCTTTTTCCTTCCTTCTTTATTCCTGCATTCTTTCCCTCTCTCCCTCACTCCCTCCCCTCCTTCCCACCTCCCTTCCTACCCTTCCTTTCCTTCCTTCTCTTTGCTCCCTCCCTTTTCCTTTCTTCCTTCCCTCCCTTTCCTTCCTTCCCTTTGCTCCCTCCCCTTTCCTTTCTTCCTTCCCTCCCTTTCCTTCCTTCCCTTTGTTCCCTCCCCTTTCCTTTCTTCCTTCCCTCCCTCCATTCTTCCTTCCTCCCACCCCTCCCTCCCTTCCTTCTTTCCCTCCTTCCTTCCTTCCTCCCTCCCTCTCTTCCTTCCCTTTCTTCCTTCCTCCCTTTCCTTCCTTCCCTCTCTCCCTCCTCTCATTCTCACCTCCCTTCCTTCCCTTCCTTTCCTTCCTTCCCTTTGCTCCCTCCCTTTCCTTCCTTCCTTCTTTCCCTCCCTTCTTTCTTCTCCCTCCCTCCCTCTCTTCCTTCCCTTTCTTCTTTCCTCCCTTTCCTTCTTTCCCTTCCTTCCTCCCTCTCTTTCTTCCTTCATTACTCTCTCTCTCTGTGTGTCTCTCTCTTCTTTTGGCAGGGACTTGCTGTATTACCCAGGCTGACATAATTTTGACTAACAGCAGCCTCGAATTCCTGGGCTCAAGTGAGCCTCCCACTTCAGCCTCCCTAGTAGCTGGGACTACAGGTGCACACCACCATGACTGGCTAATTTTTGTATTTTTGTTTTTAGAGATGGGGTCTCACTACATTTTCCAGACTGGTCTTGAACTCATGAGCTTCAGCAATTCTCCTGCCTTGGCCTCCCAAGATGCTGAGATTATACGCATGAGCCACAGAGCCCAGCCCTGTTTTATTTTCCACAATTTCCCATAATCAACAGCAGTTCAATCATATTAAATAAAAAATTCTAGAAATACACAATGTACAAGTTTTAAATTGCATGTCATTCTAAGTACAGTGATGACATGTCATGCTGACCCACCCCTTCGCAGCCTGGATATGAATTATCGCACTGTTCACCTCATTTTATCTCATAGGCCTTGTGTTATCTCACATCATCATAAGAAGAGTGAGCACAGTTTAATAAGATATTTTGAGGCCAGACATGGCAGCTCAAGCCTGTAATGCCAGCACTTTGTGAATCTGAGGTGGGGGGATCACCTGAGGTTAGGAGTTCAAGACCAGCTTGGCCAACATAGTGAAAATCTGTCTCTACTAAAAATACAAAAAATTAACCAGGCATGGTAGCAAGCACTGTAATCCCAGCTACTCGGGAGAATGAGGTAGGAGAATCGCTTGAACCCAGGAAGCAGAGGTTGCAGTGAGCTGAGATCACACCACTGGACTCTAGTCTGGGCAACTAGAGCAAAACTCTGTCTTATAAAAAGATACTTTGAGAGACAATGACAACATTTACATAACTTTTTGTACAGTGTATTGTTATAATTGTTATTTTATTATTAGTTACTATTGTTAGCTTCAGTCTGCAACTAGGAGGTTAACAATAGTAACTAATAACAAAAGAGAACTGCATCTCATTTATTAATAAAACTTTATCATAGGTAAATATGCATAGAAAAAACATAGTACATACCAGATTCTGCATCATGCATGGTTTCAGACATCCACTGGGGATCTTGGAACGTACCCCCAAGAGAGCTACTATAGGCAAATGGCCATAATCTGGAAGGTAAGTCAAGGTTGAAATCTATCAAATGTAAATTTCCTCTTCCCACAACCAAAGAATATATGTGGAAGACCTAACCCCCAGTACCTCAAAATGTGACCTTAATTAGATGAAGCCTTCGAAGAGGTGATTAAAATGTGAGACTGGGTCAGGCATAGTGGCTCACACTTGTAATTTCAGCATTTTGGGAGGCCGAGTTGGGTGGATCACTTGAGTTCAGGAGTTCAAGACCAACCTGGCCCAAATGGTGAAACCTCGTCTCTACTAAAGATACAAAAATTAGCTGTGTGTGGTAGTGCATGCCTGTAATCCCAGCTACTCAGGAGGCTGAGACAGGACAATCACTTGAACCTGGGAGGCAGAGGGTGCAGTGAGCCAAGATCACATCATGGCACTACAGCCTGGGCATCAAAAAAGAAAGAAAAGTGAGACTGTTACAGTGCAGCTCAATCCAAACACACTGACACCTTTACGAGAAGATCAAATGTGGACACACAGGAGACACCAGGAGAAACACCATGTGATAACAGACATAAGGCGGTCATCTGCCAGATAAGAAGAGACATTTCCGAAGAAACCGTATCTTCTGACACTGGTTTTGGACTTCTAGCTTCCGAGACTGTGAGAAAATAAATTTCCACTGTTCAAATCGCCCAGTCTGTGGTATGTTTGCTATGCCAGCCATAACTCACTAATGCAAACACTTTAAACATTAACAGAAAGAAATAATTAGAATATTTACATATATTACAAAATGACAGGCATAGTCAGGCACCACATAGTAGTATTTCAGTAAATGATGGGCCACATATATGACGGTGGTCCCATCATATTATAATACTGTACCTTTGCCTTTTGTTGTTGTTGTTATTTATTTATTTATACATGTATTTATTTATTTTACGACTGAGTCTTACTCTGTCACCAGATTGAAGTGCAGTGGCACAATCTCAGCTCACTGCAACCTCCACCACCTGAGTTCAAGTGATTCTCCTGCCACAGTCTCCTGAGTAGCTGGGATTACACTCACCTGCTACCATACCTGGCCAATGTTTTTTGTATTTTTAGTAGATTCGTGGTTTCATCATGTTGGCCAGTCTAGTCTCAAACTCCTGACCTCAGGTGGTCCACCCACCTCAGCTTCCCCAAGTGTTGGAATTACAGGTGTAAGCCTTCACACCCAGTCATTTATATATTTATGTATTTAATTTCTGGATTCAGGGGATATGTTACTTAGATATATTGCATATTAGTGAGGTTTTGGCTTCTAGTGTGCTCATCAGCCAAATAGTGAGTATTTTTCCCAATAGGTAATTTTTCAAATCTCAACCTCCTCCCAGCCCTCCCCTTGATAAAGGGCCCAGTGTCTATTATTTTTGTCTAATACTGCACTTTTGTTATGTTTAGATACACAGATACAGCCAGGCACGGTGGCTCACACCTGTAATCCTAGTTCTTTGGGAAGTGGAGGTGAGCATATCACTTGAGGTCAGGAGTTCAAGACCAGCCTGGCCAACATGGCAAAAATTCTGTCTCTATTAAAAATACAAAAACTCTCTGGTTGTGGTGGCAGAGGCCTGTAGTCTCAGCTACTCAGGAGGTTGAGACAGGAGAATCAGTTGAATCTGGGAGGTGGAGGTTGCAGTGAGCCGAGATCACACCACTGCACTCCTGCCTGAAAGACAGTAAGACTCTGTCTCAAAAATAAATAAGTAAAACAAAATATTTACACAGACACTCAGCACTGTGTTAGAATTCTCCAGTATTTCATGCAGTACCATGCTGCCAGGTTTGTAGCCCAGGAGCAATAGACCATTTCATAAAAAACTATAGCCCAGGTGTGTAGTAGGCTGCATCATCCAGGTCTGTGTAGGTACACTCCATGAGCTTTTCATAATAATGAAATCACCTAAAGATATGTAACTGCACTTGCATGCAAGTGCCTTCAAGTTGTGTATTATCTCAAAATAAATATTACGTCATGAAAGGCTGGAACCAAATAAAATGGCTCATGCCTATAATTTCAACACTCTGGGAAGTCAAGGTGGGTGGATCTCTTGAGCCCAGAAGTTGGAGTCCAACATGGGCAGCATAGTGAAACCTCATCTATACAAAAAATACAACAATTAATGGAGCTTGATAGCACACTCCTGTATCCCAGTTACTGAAATGGCAGAGTTGGGAAGATTGATTGCGCCCAGGAGGTTTAAGCTGCACTAAGCTACAATTGCACCCCTCCACTCCAGCCTGGGTGACAGAGCAGGTCCTTGTCTCAAATACTAAATAAATAAATAAATGGGGGATAAAAAGCTTGGTGGATTTACCAAACATACCTTACTATCAAGGTGTTTCATTGTTAATACGTGAAGAGACTTCAGGGAATGTCCTGTAGGTGAAAAATGAAGTAGAGACGCACATGGACACAAGAATTACTGTGCTCGAACAATGAGCATCTAAACTTTAGTTCTTTTTGAAGACAGGCCTCAAATTGGGCATCTATGTTGTCAATTCTTGGTTGGAAACTAAAAACAATAATTTATACATTTAGCATAACAGATTAATAAAATTAAAGCCTACTTTTTGACCACTTAATAGACAGTTAACATGTATGATAAGCAGTTTGTTAGAGTGACAAAGAAAAAGTTCATAACATGTTCATACAAAGATATTAATTCCAAAGCAATAATAAGGCTCATGCTTCATGGTTATGTAAAATGTACACATAGAAGAAAGCTGGGTGCATCTTACAGGGAAATAGTATCCAGAAGATACAAAGAGCACAAGCAACTAAACCACAAGAAGAACAAACAATTCCATCAAAAAGTGGACAAAGGACATGAATAGACATTTTTCCAAAGACCAAAATACAAAATTAAACCACAATGAGGTATCATCTTACCCCAGACAGAATGGTTATTGTTAAAAAGATTTTTTTTAAAGGCCAAGTACAGTGACTCATGCCTGTAATCCCATAACTTTGGAAGGCCAAGGTGGGAGGATCACATGAGGCCAGGAGTTTGACACCAGCCTGGACAACATAGCAAGATCCCGTCTATACAAAAAATTTTTAAAAATAGGCAGGTATGGTGCAATGTGCCTGTAATCCCAGTTACCCAAGAGGCTGAGGTGGGAGGATCACTTGAGACTGGGAGGCTGAAGTTGAAGTGATCCTGATTGCACCACTGCACCCAGCCTGGGTCATGAAGTAAAACACTGTCTCAAAACATAATAAAAGTAAATAAATAATACAATTTGGCAAGCATACAGAGAAATGGGGACGCTTAGACACTGTTGGTAAGAGTGTAAATTAGTACAATATCTATGGAAAATTTGTACAAATAAAGATAAATGAAGAAATAAGTAAATAAGCTAAAACTAATAGAAGCTATATTTAATTTTTTTGCTATAACTGGTTAAATATGTACGAATATCTATTATATACAAAAGTATTAATCTTACAAGAAAAGACTATTACTTAGGAAAATATTAAAATCTGGAAGAAGAGGTATTACTTATAAAAATCAGTTTATGGCAAAGGAAGGCAAATTTCCTGAATTAAGAAAACCTTTTGGATGTAAATAAGAAAACACTAACCTGGCTTCTTTGTTTATTTCGTCTCCATACTCCACTGTTTCCATAACAGTCAGTTTCAACTGAACATTGCTTTCCTGAAGTTCATATGTCTGAATTTGAAGTCCAACATGTGAGTAAACACGTGAGAATCTGTTATCTTTCAAGTTAGTGTTAAACAATGTGTCAATCAGTGTTGATTTTCCTATTCCAGTTTCCCCTGTAATAGACAGAGATTCATTGCCATAGGGACATACAGGGGCTAAGAGGAAGCAGTGCTTTGAATTCCTACAGTGGTTTTTAAAATCTTAGAAAGTTGAACTCATAGAGGTAGAGAGTAGAATAGTGGCTACCAGAGGCTGGGGGAGCAGGGAAAAAGGAAAGGTGGAGCTGTTGATCAAGGGATACAAAGTTTCTTTCCTTTTCTTCTTTTTTACTTTTATTTCACGAGGGTTTGTAGTCCTGATTATTTCATCATCCAGGTGCTACACACAGTACCCAATGGTTATTTTGTCTGATCCTCTCTCTCCTCCAAACCTGCACCCTCAACTAGACACCAGTGTCTATTATTCCACATTTTGTGTCCATGTGTTCTCCTAATTTAGCTCCTACGTATACGTATAAGTGAGAACATGGCACATGTTCTCAGCCATAAAAAAGAAAGAGATTATGTCCTTTGCAGGAATGTGGTTGGAGCTAAAGGCCATCATCCTTAGAAAACTAACAGAGCTCATTGCAGCACTACTCACAATGGCAAAAACATGGAATCAAACTAAATGCTCATCAATGGTATACTAGATAAAGAACATGTGGTATGTATACACAATGGAATACTACATAGCCATGAAAAAGAATGAGACCATGCCCTCTGCAGGCACATGGATGGAGGTAGAGGCCATCATGCTTAGCAAACCAACAGTTTCAAACAGAGAGGAGAAATAAGTTTTGAGATCTATTGCACAGCAGAGTGACTATAGTCAATGTATTTATTGTATATTTCAAAATAATCAAGAGAATAAATTTCAAACATCTCATCACAAAAAGATAGATAAGCCAGTTAACAGAGATGTTAATTTGCTTTATTGAATCATTCCATATTGTAAACATACATCAAAACCTCACATTGTATCCATACATGTATATAATTATAATTTTTCAATTAATAATATTAATTTAAAAAATAAATAAAGGGTCTCAAATACTTCAAATACTGGGATGGCCTTGAAACTACACATGCTAGCCCTGATTCTCTCAGTCACTAACATAATGGAGAAAGAAAGTATACACTAAGAGTCCAGGTGGGGTGGCTTATGCCTGTAATCCCAGCACTTTGGGAGGCTGAGGTAGGCAGATCATAAGGTCAAGAGATTGACCATCTTGGCCAACATGGTGAAACTTTGTCTCTACTAAAAATACAAAAATTATCCGGACATGGTTGCACACACCTGTCATCCCAGCTACTTGTGAGGGTGAGGAATGAGAATTGCTTAAACCTGGGAGGCAGAGGTTGCAGTGAGCTGAGATTGTGCCACTGCATTCCAGCCTGGTGACAAACGGTGACTCGGTGTCAAAAAAAAAAAAGAAAAAAAGTATACACTAAGTTACATCAGACTAAAGAGCACAGAAATGTTTCAGTTTTACAAAAGCATTACAGGTTGAGTGTGGTGGCTCATGCCTGTAATCTCAGCACATTGGGAAGCTGAGGCAGGTGGATGGCTTGAGCCCAAGAGGTCAAGGCCATAGTGAGCCATGATCACAACATTGAACTTTAGCCTGGTCAACAGAGTGAGACCCTGTCTCAAAAAAGAAAGAAAGAAAAGAAAGAAAGAAAGAAGAAAGGAGAAAGAAAGGAAAGAAAGAGAAAGAAAGAAAGGAAAGAAAGAAAGAGAAAGAAAGGAAAGGAGAGAAAGAAAGAAAGAAAAGAAAAGAAAAGATTACATGAGTTCCTGTCTCCATTGTTTCGTGTCCTCTGCTCCAAGAGCTCCTAGGTGAGTCTACAACAGCCCCCATTATTCTGTGACCTGCGAGTACTGGGAGATCCCTAAGGAGGACGCGAAACATCCAGAGGCTGGAAAATGGGGTTTCTGCTTTGCATGAATGAGTTTCAGAATACTACTTAAGAAAAAAGAAAGAGAACAACAGTATCTGTTGAGGTCTTGCTGTCACCAAGCCAAACTTGATCACCCATCTGGAGCAAAAAAAGAGCTCTGGAATGTGAAGAGACAGGAAACAGTAGCCAAATACCCAGGGTTTTGCCTGAGAACTCAATATGGCGCTGTGAGAACAACCCAGGATTGAAGCTCTCGCTGGACGCACGAAGGTGAGTCAGGGAAGCATTTCCAGACGGATCTTAGTTGCCCACAGAATGGGGAAATTCCCAGGTATAAAAGAGACGCGGGACGCCAGGCAGAGGTCTCCGCTGGCGTAGCCGGCAGCCGGTGCAGCTCCGGCCCGCGCCGGAGTGCAGAGGCGCTCCACAGCGCTCCATACAAAAGCGCACTGTTACGGGTGCCCTGTTGAACTGGCAAACTAAGACCCGAGAGGGCTGAACTTGAGACTGAACAGGTCTTGAACGGTGACCCAGCCCAGGAAATCCCAGGGACTCAGCGTTTGGGGGAGCGCAGTGCGACAAACAAAACGGCGATTCCAAACGCTCCCGGTGAATAGGTTTTTTTTTAAAGTGCAGCTCCGTGGGGGAGGGGCGTCAGCCATCACCAAGGCAATCAGCCCCTACTGAGGTACACACCCATTGCTGACGCAGCCTGCCGCTGCCGAGGCAACCCGGTACAAAAGAGAGACTCTGCCGCAGAGCGTAGCCCAAGGCAACAGGGCGGAGACCACAGCAGAAGGGCAGAGCCAGCAGGAAAAGGGCGAACCTCACACCAGCAGGGCGGAGCCTCGGCAGGCAAAAAGTGACTAGACTGCCTCCTAGCTGGGCAGGACAGTGAGGCGGACACTCACAAGGAAAGCCCCAACCCCCCCCCAGACAGAGCATCTGAGGAAAAAAAAGGGGTTTTCTTACGAGTTAGGTTGCAGCAGAACTAAACATAGCAGCCTAGCAGCCCTGAATGAACAACAGAGCTCACAGCTCAGCACTTGAGCTCCTACAGACTGTCTCCTCAAGCAACTCCCTGACCCCTCTATATCCATAAGACTGAGATTCGGCAGACATCATCCTGGGACAAAGATAGCAGAAAAAGAAACTGGTAGCATCCCTCGCTGTTCTGCAGCCACTACAGGTGCACCCCAGACAAGCAGGGCCTGGAGTGGACCTCAGCAGTCATACAGCGAAGGGGCTAGACTGGTAGAAGGAAAACCAAGTAACAGAAATACTCCATCATCAACAATCTGGGTGTCCACTCAGAGATACAATCAAAAAGTCAGTAACTACACAGACGACAGGTGGATAAATCCACAAAGATGGGAAGAAACCAGCGCAAAAAGAGGAAAACACCCTAAACCAGAACACCTCGCCACCTAGAAAGGACCAAAACTCCTCACCAGCAAGGGAACAAAGCTGGACAAAGAATGACTATGACGAAATGACAGAATTAGACTTCAGAAGGTGGATAATGAGAAACATTTGTGAGCTAAAAGAACATGTTTTAAATCAACGTAAAGAAACTAAGAACCTTGAAAAAAAATTTGAAAAAAGATTTGAGGAAATGATAACAAGAATGGATACCTTAGAGAGGAATATGAATGAACTAAACGAGCTGAAAAACACAACACGAGAACTTCGCGAAACATGCACAAGTTTCAATAGCCGAATTGACCAAGCAGAAGAAAGAATATCAGAAGTCGAGGATCAACTCAATGAAATAAAACGAGAAACCAAGATCAGAGAAAAAAGCGCAAAAAGGAATGAACAAAGTCTCCAAGAAATGTGGGACTATGTGAAGAGACCTAACCTACGTTTGATAGGCGTACCAGAATGTGATGAAGAGAATGAATCCAAGCTGGAAAATACTCTGCAGCACATTATCCAGGAAAATTTCCCCCACCTAGAAAGACAGGCCAACACTCAACTGCAGGAAATACAGAGAACACCACAGAGATATTCCGCAAGAAGAGCAACCCCAAGGCACATAATTGTCAGATTCAACAAGGTTGAAATAAAGGAGAAAATACTAAGGGCAGCCAGAGAGAAAGGTCGGGTCACCCACAAAGGGAAGCCCATCAGACGCACAGCAGATCTCTCGGCAGAAACTCTACAAGCCAGAAGAGAGTGGGGGCCAATCTTCAACATCCTTAAAGAAAAGAACTTTCAACCCAGAATTTCATATCCAGCCAAACTGAGCTTCAGAAGTGAAGGAAAAATAAAATCCTTTGCGAACAAGCAAGTACTCAGAGATTTTGTCACCACCAGCCCTGCTTTACAAGAGCTCCTGAAAGAGGCACTACACATAGAAAGGAACAACCAGTACCAGCCATTCCAAAATCACACTAAATGCTAAAGAGCATCAACATAATGAAGAATCTACAACAACTAACGGGCAAAACAGCCAGCTAGCATAAAAATGGCAGTGTCAAATTCACACATAACAATATTAACCATAACTGTAAATGGACTAAATGCACCAATCAAAAGACACAGATTGGCAAATTGGATAAAAAGCCAAAACCCAGCAGTGTGCTGTATCCAGGAAACCCATCTCACATGCAAGGTTACACAAAGGCTCAAAATAAAGGGATGGAGGAAGATTTACCAAGCAAATGGAGAGCAAAAGAAAGCAGGAGTTGCAATCCTCATCTCTGATAAAATAGACTTTAAAGAAACAAAGATCAAAAGAGACAAAGAAGGCCATTACATAATGGTAAAAGGATGGATACAACAAGAAGAGCTAACGATCCTAAACATATATGGACCCAATACAGGAGCACCCAGATACATAAGGCAAGTTCTTAACGACTTACAAAGAGACTTAGACTCCCACACAATAATAGTGGGAGACTTTAACACTCCACTGTCAATATTAGACAGATCAACCAGACAGAAAATCAACAAGGATATCCAGGGCTTGAACTCAGACTTGGAGCAAGCAAACCTGATAGACATTTACAGAACTCTCCACCCCAAATCCACAGAATATACATTCTTCTCAGCACCACATCATACCTACTCTAAAATTGACCACATAATTGGAAGTAAAGCACTGCTCAACAAATGCAAAACAACTGAAATCATAACAAACAGCCTCTCAGACCATAGTGCAATCAAGTTAGAACTCAGAATTCAGAAACCAACCCAGAACCGCACAGCTTCATGGAAACTGAACAACTGGCTCCTGAATGTTGACTGGGTAAACAATGAAATGAAGGCAGAAATAAAGAAGTTCTTCGAAACCAATGAGAACCAAGACACAACATGCCAGAATCTCTGGGACACATTTAAAGCAGTCTCTAGAGGAAAGTATGTAGCAATAAGTGCCCATATGAGAAGAATGGAGAGATCCAAAATTGACACCCTATCGTCAAAATTGAAAGAGCTAGAGGAGCAAGATCAAAAACATTCAAAACCCAGCAGAAGACAAGAAATAACTAAGATCAGAGCAGAACTGAAGGAGATTGAGACACAAAAAACCCTCCAAAAAATCAATAAATCCAAGAGCTGGTTTTTTGAAAAGATCAACAAAATAGAGAGACCACTAGCCAGATTGATTAAAAAGAAAAGAGAGAACAATGAAATAGATGCAATAAAAAATGATAAAGGGGAAATCACCACAGATTCCACAAAAATTCAAACAATCATCAGAGAATATTACAAACAACTCTATGCACATAAACTAGTAAACCTGGAAGAAATGGATAAATTCCTGGACTCCTGTGTCCTCCCAAGCCTAAACCAGGAGGAAGCTGAAACTATGAATAGACCAATAACAAGGTCAGAAGTCGAGGCAGCAATTAAGAGCGTACCACACAAAAAAGCCCAGGTCCAGACGGGTTCACAGCCAAATTCTACCAGACATACACAGAGGAGCTGGTACCATTTCTTCTGAAACTATTCCAAATAATCCAAAAAGAAGGAATCCTACCCAAATCATTCTACGAGACCAATATCATCCTGATACCAAAATCCGGCAAAGACCCAACAAGGAAAGAAAACTTCAGGCCAATATCCATGATGAACATAGATGCAAAAATCTTCAATAAAATATTGGCAAGCCGATTGCAACAGCAAATCAAAAAACTTATCCATCATGATCAAGTAGGATTCATCCCAGCGATGCAAGGCTGGTTCAACATATGCAAGTCTATCAACATAATTCACCACATAAACAGAACCAAAAACAAAAACCACATGATTATCTCAATTGATGCAGAGAAGGCATTTGACAAAATTCAACAGCCCTTTATGCTAAAAACCCTCAATAAACTCGGTATCGATGGAACGTATCTCAAAGTAATAAAAGCTATTTATGACAAACCAACAGCCAATATCATACTAAATGGGCAAAAACTGGAAGCATTCCCTTTGAAATCCGGCACTAGACCAGGATGCCCTCTGTCACCACTCCTATTCAGTATAGTACTGGAAGTTCTAGCCACAGCAATCAGGCAAGAAAAAGAAATAAAGGGTATTCAAATAGGAAAGGTGGAAGCCAAATTGTCTCTATTTGCAGACGACATGATAATATACCTAGAAGACCCCATCGCCTCAGCCCAAAAACTCCTGAAACTGATAAGCAACTTCAGCAAAGTCTCAGGATATAAACTCAATGTGCAAAAATCACAAGCCTTCCTCTACACCAATAACAGACTTAAAGAGAGCCAAATCAAGAATGAACTGCCATTCGCAATTGCTACAACAAGAATAAAATACCTTGGAATACAACTCACAAGGAACGTAAGGGACCTCTTCAGGGAAAACTACAAACCACTGCTCAATGAAATCAGAGAGGACACAAACAGATGGAGAAATATTCCATGTTCATGGTTAGGAAGAATTAATATCGTGAAAATGGCTATACTGCCCAAAGTAATTTACAGAATCAACGCCATCCCCATCAAGCTACCATTGACTTTCTTCACAGAACTGGAAAAAACCACCATGAACTTCATATGGAACCAAAAGAGAGCCCGCATAGCCAAGTCAATTCTAAGCAAAAGAACACAGCGGGGGGCATCACACTACCGGATTTCAAACTATACTATAAGGCTACAGTAATCAAAACAGCATGGTACTGGTACCAAAACAGAGATATAGATCAATGGAACAGAACAGAGGCATCAGAGGCAACACAACATAGCTACAACCATACAATCTTTGATAAACCTGACAAAAACAAGCAATGGGGAAAGGACTCCGTGTTCAACAAATGGTGTTGGGAAAACTGGCTAGGCATGTGTAGAAAGCAGAAATTGGACCCCTTCCTTCCTGACACCTTACACCAAAATTAACTCCAGATGGATTAAAGACTTAAACATAAGACCCGGCACCATAAAAACCCTAGAAGGAAATCTAGGCAAAACCATCCAGGACATAGGAGTAGGCAAGGACTTCATGAACAAAACACCAAAAGCATTGGCAACAAAAGCCAAAATAGACAAATGGGACCTAATGAAACTCCACAGCTTCTGCACAGCAAAAGAAACAGTCTCTAGTGTGAATTCGCAACCAACAGAATGGGAAAAATTTTTGCAGTTTACCCATCTGACAAAGGGCTGATATCCAGAATTTACAAAGAACTCAAACAGATTTACAGGAAAAAAACAAACAAGCTCATTCAAAAGTGGTCAAAGGATATGAACAGACACTTTACGAAAGAAGACATATATGAGGCCAACAATCATATGAAAAAATGCTCATCGTCACTGGTCATCAGAGAGATGCAAATCAAAACCACATTGAGATACCATCTCACGCCAGTTAGAATGGCGATCATTAAAAAATCTGGAGACAACAGATGCTGGAGAGGATGTGGAGAAAAAGGAACACTTTTACACTGTTGGTGGGAGTGTAAATTAGTCCAACCATTGTGGAAGACGGTGTGGCGATTCCTCAAGGCCTTAGAAATAGAAATCCCATTTGACCCAGCAATCCCATTACTGGGTATATATCCAAAGGACTATAAATCGTTCTACTACAAGGACACATGCACACGAATGTTCATTGCAGCACTGTTTACAATAGCAAAGACCTGGAATCAACCCAAATGCCCATCGATGATAGACTGGATTGGGAAAATGTGGCACATATACACCATGGAATATTATGCAGCAATCAGAAATGATGAGTTTGTGTCGTTTGTAGGGACATGGATGAATCTGGAGAACATCATTCTCAGCAAACTGACACAAGAACAGAAAATGAAACACCGCATATTCTCACTCATAGGCGGGAGATGAAAAATGAGAACACATGGACACAGAGAGGGGAGTACTAAACACTGGGGTCTATATGGGGAAAAGGGGAGGGCCAGTGGGAGGGGGAGGTGGGGAGGGATTGCCAAGGGAGAAATACCAAATGTGGGAGAAAGGAAACAAAACACACTGCCCTGTGTGTACCTATGCAACTGTATTGCATGCTCTGCACATGTACCCCAAAACCTAAAATGCAATAAAAAGAAAAAAAAAAGATTACATAATGTGGCAAAGATGAAAATAGTTAACATGAAGGTATAGTTGAATTAACAGCATCAGTGTTACGCTGCTTAACATAAGTTGGACATTGGGAAAAATAAAAGAATAGTTCAAATGAGGTGTTTGACACTTACCCACACAGAGAATACTAAAAGTGAATCCTTGTCAAATGGATCTGTTCACCAACTGATTGGGCAAACATTCAAAACAAAAATGTTCAATCATAGTTAAACAATGAATATTATTATTATTTTAAACTTTAAAAAATACATTCTTTGGCTTCCTTTTATTTCTGGAAAATTACATGAAGCATGAACTGTACAGGAAAGCATGATAGGCAGGTCCTGGAGTTGGGGCTGGCCGGCCACTCCCTGCCTACAGCGGGGGCTCCCTCCAACCATGCATCCTCTCCGGCCATCTGCATCCAGGCGGCGGCTACTTGAAGGAGGTCATGACCCTGTCCTCGATGCAGAGCTTAAGGTAGGCATGGTGAAAGCTTGCAGCATTCTGCACCAGGAGCCTCTTCCCAAGCAGCGAGGAGGTCTGGTCTTTGGGCGAAGGAGCCTTGGTCCACCACGTTTCGCAGTAGCTCTGGGTCAGCCTGTGCCTGATGGGGTCCGAGCCCTGCCACACACTGTTCTGGGGCCAGGTGGGGTGCCTCAGGACGTCCTTCCTGTCAAGGAGAAGATGCGTGCCCCGGGCTTCAGCAGGCCCTCAGAGCCGGAGAAAAAAGCCTCCCAGCTGGGAAGCAGCAGTTCCTCCTTGGGGTTGATCATGGGCAGGGCTGCGCATTTGGCATTGGCTGCACACGCCGCTGTACAGGCCCTGCAGCCGCAAGGACACAAAGGTGCAGAAGGGGCCCACCAGCCCCACGGTCCGTGACTGCTGGAATCAGTGGAAATCGGCCCCGCTGATGCCCCCGCATGCTGCCAGCCACCTGGCTGCTGAGCACGATCAGGTGGAGCATGGGTTGGAAGTCACGGTTGGTGTGGGTAGGCAGGCTCCTGGAGTGGGCCAGCCACAGGTGCACATAGGAGCTTGGGTGCCAGGCTCCAGGGTAGGGCTAGCGCTGGGGCAGGCAGGGCGTCTGGCCAAGAAGTTGTCCGCCCGCCGTGGCTGCGCCATGGTTAGGGGGTGCTCCCGCCGGGGTAGGGGTTGCTGTCCTGCAGTTGCACCACAGGGGGGCTTCAGGGCGGCCAATTCATTGTTCCTTCCTTGCGCCAGTGGCATCAAAGCCTCCAACTGGACCTTTCAGAACTTGTTCCGCACGTGGACGTAGAGCTTCTCCCGCTCAGCCATGAAGATGAACCAGCCCTGGAGCACCTAGTGCACCTGGCCCAGCATAGCCTGGCGTGTGGCCCAGATCCTCACCTTCCCTGAAGGGGCATTCATGGTTCCAGGGGGCCCAGGGAGGCTGGGGGGCCAAGAATGATGATAGTCTGCCTGTGAGTGCCGGGAAATGAAGGGGGCCCTGGGAGCCTGGGGGACCAAGAGGGCCCTGATGACCCTCAGAGCCAATGCCAAGGGTCCCTGAGGTCCAGATGTGCCAGGCTGGCCCTGGATGCTCTTTCCCTTGAGACCTTGAATCTCAGGGTAGCCAGGTGAGCCTGGGGGTCCTGGGGAGCAGGGGTGGCCTGGCAGGCTGGAACAAAAGGAGCCAAAGAAGCCGCGCCTCCAGCTTACCTCCTTTGCCTTTCTGTCCTGCTCACCTCGATCTTCCTTCTTTCCCTTCATTTCAGCCTCCAACTGAACAAAGTCAAACGGAAACCACCTTGGTGATGGATGGGGGGTGGTGTCCCATGTCTCCTTTGGAGATCTTGGGTCCTGGAGAGCCCTGATTTCCTGGCAATCCTGGAGGCCAGGGGCAGCTGGACTCAACAAACGCATTGCTGAAGAAAAATGTAGTTTTGTGTTAGAATAGAAAAGGAAGTCGTTTGAAGGGAAAATGATGATAGTACATCAAAGAAATTACAACTGATTGTCATTTGATGATCATACCTCAGACAAGATGCAAATATATTAAGTAAATTTGTGAAAATAGGAGTCTGTGTTCTCACACATAGATTTGGCTATTAATTTTATAAATGAAGTGAATCTCAGCACACTTAAAGAGACTCTGTTTTTAAATTTTAAAAGAAATAGAGGTCAGGCACAGTGGCTTACACCTGTAATCCCAGCACTTTGGTAGGCCAGGGTGGGTGGATCGCTTGAGGGCAGGAGTTCACGAGCAGCCTGGCCAACATAGTGAAACCCCGTCTCTACTAAAAATATAAAATATAGACAAGCATGGTGGTCCGCCCCTGTAGTCCCAGCAACTCAGGAGGCTGAGGCATGAAAATCGCTTGAACCTGAGAGGCAGAGGTTGTAATGAGCGGAGATTGCACCACTGCACTCCAGTGTGGGTGACACAGTGAAACTCCATCCCAAATAAATAAATAAAAGAAATAGAGAATTAAGAAAATTCTATAAGAAACTAATGTGTTCCTGTAACATAATAAATTGTTTATTCCATAAGAAAACAAAGCCTTTAACATCCTTTCATTGTCCTCTAGCATGTTAATATATTGAGAAAATCTCACACATGTTAATCCAGATGCTTCTCAACTTATGATGAGGCTATGTCCCCGGAAACCCATCATAAACTGCACATACTGCAAGTCAAAAATGCATTTAATACACCTAACATAACTGAACATTGTAGCTCAGCCTTGCCTGCCTTAAACATCCTTACAACACATTAGTTTACAGCTAGGCAAAATCAACTAAGACAAAGCTTATGTTATGATAAAGTATTGAATATCTCATGCAATTTATCAAATAAAATGAAAAACAGCAAAATCACAGAGTCAAGACTTTGTTTTATTTTATTTTTACAAATAAACCAACTTTAATAGATATTATTTTGTATTTTTATTGCACCTTCTTCAAGAACCTTAAGTGCTTTGCAGACATTATCTCTAATTAATCCCCACAACAACCCTGTGAGGTAGGTATTACTCCCATTTTACAAGACAGGGAGACTGAAGCACAGAGAGGTTAAGTGACTTGCCCAAGGTCACACAGTTAAATTCACTGAAGAGCCAGGCATGAGCCCTTTAGCCTTCCAGCTCCTAGCCAAATACCTCATGATGGAATATTTAATAAAAAGTATCTTTAGAGAAAGTATCAAGAGTAGTTATGTTATAAAGATGAGGTCTTTCTAGTGCCACCAAGGAAAGAAAAAACTCTATACTGAAGCTTAGAGGCCACAAGACCCACATAATACAACATTTTCTTCTTTCCCTGTTCCCAAGCCTCCTGGTTCCTGTCTTAAGAAATCTTGTAAAGGTAAAATTTCCAAGACAGAAGCCATGTGGCTTAAGAAGTGGGACTTAATTTAGAATACTTACTTTAAGTTACAATAATTTACAGAAATTTTTATTCCAATATACAAAATCTGGGACAGCCATCCCAACAGTCATGTACATAGTTACACAGCAATCAGCCACCATTTACAACCTAAACTGGCCCCGCATTTTAATCACAGCCAACCGACACACACCCTCACAATGCTTTCTTCGCGGGTCACTTTTCTTACTTACTGTACCTGTATTTTTCCCCCAACACTTACCCTACATATTTTAAAAGTATATTGGATTTCTCATAAGCTTAGAAACATTTTACTTAGATCCAGCTGCATTAAGAAGAAAATGTAAATGTAAAACTGTCACCCCACAGTCCCTCCCCTGACAAACTGTCAAGTATGGTGTAGCTGTGAACAGAGTATGTGACTACCAGAAGCTCAATACAAATGTTAGAACTCGCTTGAATATGGAACTTAACTTGGCTTTTACTGCATGTTCTTTTTTAATGCAAAAATGTAAAAACAAACACAACATAGTATGTCAATGCTGTTCCTTTATGCAAATGACTTCATCTATCTTTTTTTTATTGCATTTTAGGTTTTGGGGTACATGAGCAGAGCATACAAGACAGTTGCGTAGGAACACACATGGCAGTGTGTTTTGCTTCCTTTCTCCCCTTCACCCACATTTGGCATTTCTCCCCAGGCTATCCCTCCCCACCTCCCCCTCCCACTGGCCCTCCCCTTTTCCCCCCAATAGACCCCAGTGTTTAGTACTCCCCTCCCTGTGTCCATGTGTTCTCATTTTTCATCACCCGCCTATGAGTGAGAATATGCGGCGTTTCATTTTCTGTTCTTGCATCAGTTTGCTGAGGATGATGTTCTCCAGATTCATCCATGTCCCTACAAACGACACAAACTCATCATTTCTGATTGCTGCATAATATTCCATGGTGTATATGTGCCACATTTTCCCAATCCAGTCTATTATCGATGGGCATTTGGGTTGATTCCAGGTCTTTGCTATTGTAAACAGTGCTGCAATGAACATTTGTGTACATGTGTCCTTATAGTAGAACGATTTATAGTCCTTTGAATATATACCCAGTAGTAGGATTGCTGGGTCAAATGGAATTTCTATTTCTAAGGCCTTGAGGAATCTCCACACTGTCTTCCACAATGGTTGGACTAATTTACACTCCCACCAACAGTGTAAAAGTGTTCCTTTTTCTCCACATCCTCTCCAGCATCTGTTGTCTCCAGATTTTTTAATGATCGCCATTCTAACTGGCGTGAGATGGTATCTCAATGTGGTTTTGATTTGCATCTCTCTGATGACCAGTGACGGTGAGCATTTTTTCATATAATTGTTGGCCTCATATATGTCTTCTTTCGTAAAGTGTCTGTTCATATCCTTTGCCCACTTTTGAATGGGCTTGTTTGTTTTTTTCCTGTAAATCTATTTGAGTTCTTTGTAAATTCTGGATATCAGCCCTTTGTCAAATGGGTAAACTGCAAACATTTTTTCCCATTCTGTTGGTTGCCGATTCACTCTAGTGACTGTTTCTTTTGCCATGCAGAAGCTGTGGAGTTTGATTAGGTCCCATTTGTCTATTTTGGCTTTTGTTGCCAATGCTTTCGGTGTTTTGTTCATGAAGTCCTTGCCTACTCCTATGTCCTCATCTATCATTTTTAAAGAGGCTGTGATATAGCTAATGTTAAAACTGACACAGCTTCACTTTCCTCTTTTTCTCTGTACTGAAAGCTGCAAAAATACACCTTTAATTCCAAGACAATCTGGTTTAAGCCCTCAGAATAAAAGTGTACATCCAATTCCTCAGCCCTGGCTTTCCCCACACTGTTGATTGTGATTCTCTGTACCATGCTGGTAGATCAGACAGGCTATAAATAATTTGTACAAAACACCTCTAGGTAGGGTAAGGCTTTAGAAACTATCTTAGAAAAAAAAACCTGTCAAAATACATTTGATATTTAGCACAATTACTAAATATTATAATTTTCTCCCAGCACATCTGTTTAAGCAGCCCAATCAGCTAAGTGACCCTGTTAAAGATCTGCTTATGGAACCAATAGGTGAAGTCATTTCTGAGCCCAAAGATACAGTTAATAACTGTTAATAATAGCAGCAGAATAAAAACATTCCTTTTTGTGGTTTGTTTTCCATAGCCAAGTTTCAGCAAAAGAACTTTAGAAAATGACAGCTTCTTTTTAATTTACTGCCTGAAAAGTTTTATACAGAACATCCAAAGCCTGATTGCTATTATTCTGAATATAACTTTCTATTATTTTCTGCAAGGTACATTTGGCTACTGTCAGACAACTTACTGATGCATGGAAAAATATCCAAAAAAAACTGCAATGTTACACATAGATTTTACGTTCCATACATTACTTGTTAAAACCCCCAACAGAATAAAGTCTTAGCAAACACAATTTTTCATTTATGAACACCCTTCCAAGTAAGATTCGCAAAGGTCGGGGAAGGGGAGGAAGGATTTTTTTTTTTTTTTGTATTCCTAGTCTACTTGATTAAAATTAAATCTTAACAAGGTTTATTTAGCTCACTATTCTGGCTGCTAGGGTTATGATGAAGATTATTACTTCTTTCCAGGGTGAAAAATGACATTTGAAAACAACATAAATGCTATGACATGATTCTCCCAAGCACAACCTCGACTTGAAACATTAGAATACTTAAGAATTCTAAAGATTGGTATACCACCACTGAACCAGAATTTTTAATTATTTCAATAACCACATGAATCTTTTAAATAGTTTTTTTATTTTACAAATTTAAAGCTGAAGAAAATAATTGATTTTGAAACCATGATAAAAAGACACATATTTAGCCAGAGATATCAGTTCCTCCTGAAAAAGGATATTTACCTCCTCTCATTGTAGTTCTTCTCAAGGTATCTTACTGATTTCAGATAGAATTTAAAATTTACCTTAAAAATAGAAACAAACAAAAGGACTACTTAAACTGACATTAACTAATAAAATATGCTCAAATTTACTGATAGAATCATGGAAACTTCATACAATTCTTAGACTCTACCATTTTTAGGTAAAATAAATAAGAAAAAAATTATAATTACAAAGCCAGTCTTTCCCCTGGGGGAAACAAAAAGGCACTTTTGACCAATCGTTCCCTACATATACATATACTGTATATTATTATAAGCTTCTTCAGAGAAGCAAAACATCTTTGTCTTCCCAACACTGGATTGTCTAGGACATTAGTTTTTTTACATCAGGAATGCAACTGCAAGTCTTGGGCCCAAAAGTATATCTGGTTTACTCTTGAAAAGACCACTGAATCTGCTTCTATACATACTGAACAAATATATGCAGTGTGCTCAACATCATCTCCTTACCAATACAGCACAGGTTCTGATTATTTTTACTGCACCCCCAAGGAATTCAAAGCATTATTGGTGAAACTAATAGAGAAAATGTGTGTCAATGACTGCAAGGCTGTTTAACAAGAGGAGCTAGTATCTCTGATTTCACCTCCTTCTTGTATGGAACTGTACAGACAGCATGATATCTGAGCAAATAAATCAACTACCATGACCGGAAGGGCTTGTCAATCCATCGTCTTTGCTCTATCATGTGCAAAGTGTGCTACTGCCCCCTGAGCTTCCTGCCTTTCTCTTTTCTTGAAAAATCAGTGCTTGATCCCTTCCAAAATAACCAGAGAAGAAATGAGGCAGAAAGTATCTCTTCATCACGGTTCCCCCTCAGTCCCAAGACTTATAGAAAAGGATGTAACCAGACTCAGAGTTCTTTGAGATAGCTGATGTCAACCCGTAGAATTCTTCAATAGCTGTGCATCTATTTTTTCTACAATGTTGTCATAAAACAATAACCAAAAATCATGACTCTTAACATTGCAATGTAATGGCCTCAATTGGGACCACTTCCACAGTGAACCACAACGGCAACAAGATCGTACATTCTGTCTGCATTGGTGGCATCACCTGCAGTGTTAAACAGACGAAGTTCTAAAGGAAAAACGACCCGGTAAGAGGATTTTGTGTATCGATGAAGTTGATCCATATATTTAAATCTCTTCAGGTGCAGAGCTAGAATCATGGGCAGTTTCCTAACTTTCATCCGTTTGTGTGCTTCCTGTTTGCTGCGACAGTAATACTTGTATTCACAGTAATACTTGTATTCACTGCATAGAGTTTCCGTGTTTCTGGAACTCCTTAAGCAGTGAGTGATTGATGCATTTTGTTCCATGTCAACAGAAAGGTCTAAAAAATCTTCATCTTTGCTGCCTGTAGTTTCATAAGTAAGACATCTGATTTTATTAATGTTCCCTGAAAAATCTCATGAACCCACGTTGGGTCTGGTGGCTGTTATTATTTTCATTATCAATATTACCATTAGGTAAGTGACCATTTTGTTTTTCCTGCTTTCTCTCTTCTTGTAAAATATCAGCAATTGTGTTTAGTAGATAATTTAAGAATTCATGGGATCTTGCTGCATGTCGTTGTCAAAAAGCTTATTTTCTTTCCGTAATCTTGTGATGAACTCCTTAGGAAGTATTACTCCAACCTTTTTCTTCTGAGTGGCTGTGCTATGGAAGAGATCTGCTAAGCATGTAAGAAGGGTCATAGGTTGACCCTTATATGGAAGAACTTTTTCCCAAAATGGACGACAAAAATAAAGTGCTTGAAGAACTGAATTGCAGTAGCAAGTGTTCCCAAAATTGACTCATCCAAAATAGGGCTCATTGACCAGAAACTGTTCTGAACCAATCTGTTTCTCTAATGCCAAAGCATGGGTGCTCATGGTACAGATGGAGGAAAATTTGGAGACTGGCATTAGCATTTCCAACTACTCAGCACCATCTTCCACAAGAAAAATCTTGTCAGGTATGTTGGACGCTAAAACCTTGTCTTAGGGGTTAAGTTTTCATGTTTGTTATTTTCTCCTCACAAAACAAATGTAACAATATTTGCAAGGTAGGCCCTTGCTGAAAATATTATGTAGTGGAAACAGTACTTCAGAAACAGATCTCATTCACTTATTAAACTCCCACACATTGTTATACTCTGGATGTAGATGTAAGTAAGAGTGATAATCTGACACAGGGAATTGTTTTTTTCTTGGCAAGGAATGTTGACAGAGGTCTCCCTTTAGAGGTTACAAAAGTGATTTGGGCCGAGTGCGGTTGCTCAAGCCTGTAATCCCAGCACGTTGGGAGGCCGAGGCGGGTGGATCACAAGGTCAAGTGATCGAGACCATTTTGGTCAACATGGTGAAGCCCCGTCTAGACTAAAAATCAAAAAAAAATTAGCTGGACATGGTGGCGCGTATCTGTAGTCCCAGCTACTAGGGAGGCTGAGGCAGGAGAATTGCTTGAACCCTGGAGGCAGAGGTTGCCATGAGCCGAGATCGTGCCATTGCACTCCAGTCTGGGTAACAATAGCAAAACTCCATCTCAAAAAAAAAAAAAGTGATTTGGTCTAAACACACTGTAGTAAGATTATGATGTTTTATGTCAAAACAATAAAATTACTAAGCTCTGTTAGCATATTTTCAATGGTGAAATATGTAAGGAATGGTGAGAAGACAGACGTTTTATAGACAAGAACATAATTAGCACTTTGTGATTGCTTATGAAAACAAATATGTGAAATGCTTCTCTCTGATGAAATAAAGAAAGTTGAAAAATGTCCCAGGTCAATTTTATGTTTTGCTTTCCTTTCTTTCTTGGTCTGGTATGTTTTTCTTTTAAGGAGCTATACCACAAATCAGGAGTCTCAGTGGATGTGTCCCATTGGCTCTTCTCAACAGTCCAGAAGAAATGGATCAAAACTCTGGTTGGGGTGGGGAAGTGAGTGGGTAAACAAAAAGAGGGCTAATTTAAAAGAGGCATCAGAGTTTCCAAGGACCATGGCACAAAGGTTCTTAGGCTTGTTACAGGGACTTTGTAAGGGATCCCGTTCTGATTTCTTTTAAAAAATTGTCTTCTTGTTAAACCCTGTTAAATTAACTGAGGACACAGCAATTAAACATTTTAGAAAGAATATATATAATGATAAAACAAATGTAGTCGTGTTCTTACATTTTTAAATATTTACTTCAAAAAATAAATATTTACTTAAAAAAATTAACTATTGATTTTGGAAGGAATACACACATTGGTAAAACAAATATATTTGTGATTTTAAGATTTTAGGTATTTACTTTCAAATCATGTAATCTCTCTTGGTTATTAAGAATATACTTTATCTTAGTTTCTCAAAGAATGGCATGAAGTTTTAAATTTATGATTTTTTTCATACCAACAATGAAAAAGATCAAGTAAAAATTATAGCAGAGAAAGATGAAGTCCTTCAACAAATCTAAGAAAATTTAGAGTAATTGGCTAATGTTTCTGAGGTAGTTTATGTTGAATGACTTGGAAGCTATCACGAAGGTGAAGTTTCTAAAATATAGGATAAAGTATTAAGTAATTCCAAGTTCAGGACATAGACAGGAATTATTCTGACTGCAGTATAACTTTTGCAGTAAGTCAAAAATGAAATCCCAGCCATAAACCTACTACAATGGAATAAATAAAACATCCAGAATAAAGAAAAACAAATAACAATCTTCTATAATGAACAACAATTAAATTCTGGAAAATTGCTTTGGGGTTGAGGATGGAGTTGAGGATTATGATTAATAGGAAAGAGTAGTTAAAAACTTAGCGAGCTTGTGATCCTCTTATCATTGATTTGAAACTATACGTATTTGAAACTTTATGAGTATCTACTGTGTTGTACTACTTTTCTTTTAAATATGAAATTGATTGAGGACTTTTTGCTGTAGAACTAAACCTTTGTTTTTATCAAGACTAATACTTTTTAAAATATAAGATTGATTGAGGTATTTTTGCTATAGGACCTACAGGTTTTATCAGCAGTGAACCTGTTAGTTGCCAGCGAGTTCACCCATCTAAGGAGACTGGGAAGTGGCTTGGTGTAGGCCAGGTGGCAGGTATCAATCTCAGTGTTGGAATTGGGGCCCTTTGCACTTTTCTGGATCCTCCAGGCTCCTCTGGGGTAACCCCCTGAAGAAGGCTTGAACTGCAGCACAGGCCTCCCTGTGATCACAAGTGTGATCTGCTTCTGCTTGGATTTCTTGGGGCTTCTCAGTGGCACACCTGGACATCCGTCTCAGGTTTGGATTCATCCCAGAAAACTTTTGAGACACCCTGACCACCTGATCTGCCTCCATGAGATGCCAGTTCCAGGTGCTGCCACCTCTGCTGCACACTGGGCTTGCCTCTTTGTGGTTGTTCTGTTCTTTTCTGCTGAGAAGCAGGAGTGTGTGGGCCTGGAGACCAAGACAGGGCCCCTTGGTGGGTGGCCACGGTCAAAAGTTGGCAGTCAGCTCCTCCAGACAGCGATGGTTCTGCTGACATCTTCCCCTAGGTTCTCAGGTATGTTTCTGTGGTCCATCACACCCCCACTACACCTCACAAAACTGAATCCAAAGCCCCATGGGACCCAATCCCTGCCCATACCATTTGATCTAGAATTCAATAGGAAGAGCAGTCCTGAGTGTCCACCTGACCGTCTGAAACGTGCTCCACCTCCAACCAAGCCGAAAATGAAAGTTGGCTCAAGGAGGTACTAAGGTCAACACTGGTGTCCTGGGTTGCTTCTGGCATGCAGCATCCCTTCAGGAACCACACCTGTCACCACCATCCAGAGCACCTGTGCGGCAGCGGGTGGACAGCGCTGACATTGTGGCTCCTCGCTCCTCACGTGAATGCGCATGCGCAAGCAGCCTGAGGCAAGCGGCAATGCTGAGTCCGGGCTGGGGTCACAGTGACAACCACCGTTACCTATGAAATGGCCTAAGCAGCTTGGTAAAGCAGGGTCCATCTATGGCAGTGCCTCAGCATTGGGCAATGCACTCCCTCTTTGGGCATCATCACCATGGCCCCGGAATTTTAGGAATCCAGTAGGCCTAACCAGGCTGAGAAAACTTCCAGCAGGGACTAAAGGATACCCAGGCATTGAGAAGTATCCCCACGATGCTTTGGACCTGCCGAGACAGTGTGAAGATGTCCCTCGTTTAAAGCCCTCCTGGCTGGCATTTCCAGGTACCACCTGCGTGCCTGCTGTGGGGCTGCTCTCTCCCCGAGGGGCTTCTTGGCAGAGGGCAGAACTCCGCAGCCTCAGGAATTGCCTGGTAGTGTGTGTTTCTGAGCGAGTGTTGGATGTCGCCGTGAGTCTTTCTGTGTGTGTGTGTGTGCACGCGTGCATGCACATGTATCTTTCTGAGTGTGTTGATGTGTGTGTGTGTGTGTTTGGGTGCCACATGCTGACACAAGTGTGGCCAGTGCAATCCAGTGCGGTTTCTCTGAAGTCCACCTACCTTCTAGCACGGGTCTGCCTTTGGCTCAACTTGGGGTCTGTGGCCCTCCATTCTTTGTTTTGCTGTTGATTTCTAAAGCCTCAGTGTAACAGGGTCTGGCTCCCACCTGCAGGCATCCTAATCACCTGCCCATCCCGACAAGGATCATCCCTCGAGAAAGAAGAGGAACATAACACACCCAAAACCAAACTCTTCCAAGTGCCCTTGGGCCGGCGGCACATCTAGGGCTGGAAGGACCCTAGCCATCCTGTCCTCAGGACCCCTTTGAGCCCATTTCTAATACCAGGGCTTGTGGAGCTGAAGCTTCAGGGGGTGAGTCAGGCACTCCTTCTTCCTCTTTGGATTTCTTTCAGTGTCAGAGGATGTGTGAAGAAATCATAAGGTCAGATAAGGTGAGGAGACATTCCGCTGAGGTGTGGAGGGTGTCCAGTGCCTTCACCTACAGGACACATTCTGACAGATGTCAAATACACTGCTTCTTTCTCAACACTCAAATTGTGAGTGACTGCATAGCTGTGACGCGTCTGAATCCCTGCCTGCCACGTAGCTTCCATTACCAAGGAAACCCTTCCTCTCTTTATTCCATCAAGTGGCTCTATGGTTGTCATGGGAGGAGAGGGTGCCAGCTGTGGCTGTCCTCAGAGAGGCTGTGTTTCCTTTCATCTGCTATGGTTTTCTCAGACTTGAGGGTTCTCTCATTGCTCTGGCTCTGGATGAGACAGCCGCTCAGCACTGAACCTGTTGGCTGCCAGGGATTTCATAAATCTACAGAGACTGGGGAATAGCTTTGTGTAGGCCAGGTGGCGGTTAGTGATCCCAGTGTGGTGGTTGGGGAGATTTGCACATTGGGGGCTCCTCCTGGCTCGTCTGGTGGGAACTCCTTAAGGAGGCTAGGACTGGGGCACAAGACCTTCTGTGGTCCTGAAGTGGTGTGCTTCTCATTGGCTATCTTGGGGGTCCTTGGTGGAATTTCTGGACATCCGTTTTGAGCTGGGATGTGCCCCTGAAAGCTTTTGAGACACTCTCTCCACCTGAACTGCCCCCATGGAAGACCAGTTCCAGGTGTTGCCACCTCTGCTGCACAGTGGGCTCACCTCTTTGTGATTGTTCCCACTTTTCCAGACAGCAGTGCTGAGAAGAAGGTGTCCCTGGGCTGGCACACCAAGGCAGGGCCCCTTGGTGGGTGACCCAGGTCCATGGTGTCAGTCAGCTCATGAAGCTGGGGAACACTCTACTAACACCCTTCCCGAGGTTCTCAGGTACATTTTGGTGGTTCAGGGATGGCTAACCCTGCCACACCTCACCAAACTGAATCTCCAGCCCCATGGGACTCAATACTTCCCCATGTCTTCCCATCCGGAATCCAATGGGAAGAGCAGTCCTGAGTGCCAATCTCACAGTCGAAGCGCACTCCTCCACCCGACCAGAACAGGAGAGTCAGCTGAAGGAGGCACTGAGGTCAGTACTGCTATGGTCCTGTGCTGATTGTGGCATGCAGCCTCCTCCCGGGGGCCTCCTCTGGCACCACTTCCAGAGTGCACCTGTGAGGCAGCAACTGGACAGCGCCAACGTTGTGGCTCCCCATCCAGGCACGGGAATGCGCAGGGGCAAGCAGCCTGTCCCAGATGCCAGCGCTGAGCAGGGGCTCAGGTCACAGTGACCGCTACAATTGCCTGAGGAACTGTCTCGGCAGCAGGGCAAAGCAGGGGCCCTCTGTGCAGTGCCCCAATGTAGAGCAACATCCTCCACTCTCCAGGGGATTGCCGCCAAGGTCTTGTGATTTTAGAAATTGGGCAGGTGGTGCCAGGCTGAGGAGAGGTCCAGAGGGGCTTCACGGATGCCCAGTGTGAACCCCAAAAATGCTCACGGTACTTCAGGCCTGCCCAGACAGTGTCAGGGTGTGTCTGTTTTACAACTGTAAGCATAAAGCGGTATCTTAGGACAAACTTGAAATTCCTTGAACAGGAGCTGAAAATGAGAAAGGGGTGAAATGTGGGCCTTTACTAAAAAAAATACTGCAAAGAAAGAACTGCTTTTGGGGAAAAGCCAAATTTGACCTGGAGCAGTATTCTGAGGAGACATTGTTCTGAAAAAAGAGTTTTAAGGATGTAGCGTTTATTTTCTGAGATTTCTTCAAAAAGGAGAGGATCAAGAAGGAGATGAGAACAGAGTAGATGTTACATAAACAGCCTGAGATGGCTTCTGTTAATCTCATACTGTTTCCTCATTTACAGCTGGTGAGAATCCACCAGCCCAAAACCTGCATGCATAAAATGAATGTAACTAACCTTAACCATGCAAACTTTAGGGCCCAGTTATCCTGATGATGGAACCAGCTGAGACTTTTTTTTTCCAGAAATGATAAGATTTTATTTTTGAAAAAGTTCACCGAGGAATTTCCATGTAGATAAATATGAGTGAGGTGCATGGGGTCCTTGCTCCATTTTGCTATTGTGACCAGGGAAGCAGCTGGTGACAGATCGATCCCCTCTCCCTCTGAAGCCCCAAATGGGATCACCCTGGAGATTGGCCACCATCGTGCCCATCAGGGAAGAGGCCTGAGACAGGTGTCAAGGTTTAGTTCCCATATAATTTCTCACACTGAGAGAGAGGACTCAAGATGGCACTGTGAGAACAACCCAGGATTGAAGCTCGTGGTCAATGCACAGAGGGGGTGAGTCAGGGCCGCATTTCCCAACGGATCTTTGTTGCCACAGAATGGGGAAATTCCTAGGTATAGAAAAGACATGGGACGCCAGGCAGTGGTTTTGGCTGCTACAGCTGGCAGCCGGTGCGGCGGGGGCCCACGCTGTGGCACCACTACACAGCGCTCCGCACAAAGCATGCTGGTCCGGGTGCCCTCTTGGGCCGGCAACCTGAGATGTAGGAGGGCAGAACTTGAGACTGAACGGGACTTGGACAGTGAGCCAGCCCAGGAGATTCCAGGGTCACAGCGTTTGGGGTAGCGCAGTGGGACAAACAAAACAGTGGTTCCAAACGCTCCCCATGGAGGGGTTCCCTGAGTCCTCAGCTCCGTGGGGGAGGGGCATCCGCCATTACCAAGGCAAACCGCCCCTACTGAGGTACACGCCCATTGCTGATGCAGCCTGCCATTGCCGATGCAACCCACTACAAAAGAGAGACTCCACAGCAGGGCGTAGCCCATGGCAGCAGGGTGGATACCACAGCAGAAGGGCAGAGCCTGCAGCAACAGGGCAAACCTCAAACCAGCAGGGCAAAGCCTCGGCAGGCAAATAGTGACTAGACTGCCTCCTAGCTGGGCAGGACAGTGAGGCGGACACTCACAAGGAAAGCCCAAACCTGCCCCCAGACAGAGCATCTGAGAAAAAAAGGGTTTTTTTTAATGAGTTCTGTTGCAGCAGAATTAAGCATAGCAGCCCAGCAGCCCTGAAAGAACAACAGAGCTCACAGCTCAGCACTTGAGCTCCTATAAAGTACAGACTGTCTCCTCAAGCAGCTCCCTGACCCCTCTATATCCAAAAGACTGACATTTGGCAGACATCATTCTGGGACAAAGATAGCCAAAAAAGAAACTGGTAGCATCCCCTACTGTTCCACAGCTGCTATAGGTGCATCCCAGACAAGCAGGGCTGGGAGTGGACCTCAGCAGTCATACAGTGAACGGGCTGGACTCATACAAGGAAGACCAAGTAACAGAAATACTTCATCATCAACAATCCGGGTGTCCACTCAGAGACCCAATCGAAAAGTCAGCAACTACACAGACAACAGGTGGATAAATCCACAAAGATGGGAAGAAACCAGCGCAAAAAGGAGGAAAAGACCTGAAACCGGAACACCTCGCTTCCTAAAAAGGACCAAAACTCCTCACGAGCAAGGGAACAAAGCTGGGCAGAGAATGACTGTGATGAAATGACGGAATTAGACTTCAGAAGGTGGACAATGAGAAACTTTTGTGAGCTAAAATAACATGTTTTAAATCAATGCAAAGAAACTAAGAACCTTGAAAAAAGATATGAAAAAAGATTCGAGGAAATGATAACAAGAATGGATAACTTAGAGAGGAATATGAATGAATTAAAAGACCTGAAAAACACAATACGAGAACTTCTTGAAGCATTCACAAGTTTCAATAGCCGAATTGGCTATGCAGAAGAAAGAATATCAGAAGTCAAAGACCAACTCAATGAAATAAAATGAGAAACCAAGATTAGAGAAAAAAGCGCAAAAAGGAATGAACAAAGTCTCCAAGAAATGTGGGACTATGTGAAGAGAACTAATCTACGTTTGATAGGTGTACCAGAAGGGGACGAAGAGAATGAATCCAAGCTGGAAAATACTCTTCAGGACATTATCCAGAAAAATTTCCCCCACCTAGCAAGACAGGCCAATACTCAATTGCAGGAAATACAGAGAACACCACAAAGATATTCCACAAGAAGAGCAACCACAAGGCACATAATCATCAGATTCAACAAGGTTGAAATAAGGGAGAAAATACTAAGGGCAGCCAGAGAGAAAGGTCGGGTCACTCACAAAGGGAAGCCCATCAGACTCACAGCAGATCGCTCAGCAGAAACACTACAAGCCAGAAGAGAGTGCGGTCCAATATTCAACATTCTTAAAGAAAAGAACTTTCAACCCAGAATTTCATATCCAGCCAAACTGAGATTCATAAGTGAAGGAAAAATAAAATCCTTTGCAAACAAGCAAGTACTCAGAGATTTTGTCACCACCAGCCCTGCTTTACAAGAGCTCCTGATAGAGGCACTACACATGGAAAGTAATTACCAGTACCAGCCATTCCAAAATCACACTGAATGCTAAAGAACATGAACATAATGAAGAATCTACAAAGACTAACGGGCAAAACAGCCAGCTAGCATCAAAATGGCAGTATAAAATTCACACATAACAATATTAACCCTAAATGTAAATGAACTAAATGCACCAATCAAAAGACAGACTGGCAAATTGGATAAAAATCCAAAACCCATCAGTGTGCTGTATCCCGGAAACCCATCTCACATGCACGGATACACAAAGGCTCAAAATAAAGGGATGGAGGAAGATTTACCAAGCAAATGGAGAGCAAAAGAAAGCAGGAGTTGCAATTCTCATCTCTGATAAAATAGACTTTAAAGCAACAAAGACCAAAAGAGACAAAGAAGGCCATTACATAATGGTAAAAGGTTCGATACAACAAGAAGAGCTAATAATCCTAAACATATATGGCCCCAATACAAAAGCACCCAGACACATAAGGCAAGTTCTTAACGACTTACAAAGAGACTTAGACTCCCACACAATAATAGTGGGAGACTTTAACACCCCACTGCCAATATTAGACAGATCAACCAGACAGAAAATCAACAAGGATATCAAGGGTTTGAACTCAGACCTGAAGCAAGCAAACCTGATAGACATTTACAGAACTCTCCACCCCAAATCCACAGAATATACATTCTTCTTAGCACCACATCACACCTACTCTAAAATTGACCACATAATTGGAAGTAAAGCACTCCTCAGCAAATGCAAAACAACTGAAATCATAACAAACAGCCTCTCAGACCATAGTGCAATCAAGTTAGAACTCAGAATTCAGAAACCAACCCAGAACCGCACAGCTTCATGGAAACTGAACAACTGGCTCTTGAATGTTGACTGGGTAAACAATGAAATGAAAGCAGAAATAAAGAAGTTTTTCAAAACCAATGAGAATGAAGACACAACATGCCAGAATCTCTGGGACACATTTAAAGCAGTCTCTAGAGGAAAGTATATAGCAATAAGTGCCCATATGAGAAGAATGGAGAGATCCAAAATTTACACACTATCGTCAATATAGAAAGAGCTAGAGGAGCAAGATCAAAAACATTCAAAACCCAGCAGAAGACAAGAAATAACTAAGATCAGAGCAGAACTGAAGGAGATAGAGACACAAGAAACCCTCCAAAAAAATCAATAAATCCAAGAGCTGGCTTTTTGAAAAGATCAACAAAATAGACAGACCACTAGCCAGATTGATTAAAAAGAAAAGAGAGAACAACCAAATAGATGCAATAAAAAATGATAAAGGGGAAATCACCACAGATTCCACAGAAATTCAAACCATCATCAGAGAATATTACAAACAACTATATGCACATAAACTAGTAAACCTGGAAGAAATGGATAAATTCCTGGACTCCTGTGTCCTCCCAAGCCTAAACCAGGAGGAAGCTGAAACTATGAATACACCAATAACAAGGTCAGAAGTCGAGGCAGCAATTAAGAGCCTACCACACAAAAAAAGCCCAGGTTTAGATGGGTTCACAGCCAAATTCTACCAGACACACAAAGAGGAGCTGGTACCATTCCTTCTGAAACTATTCCAAATAATCCAAAAAGAAGGAATTCTGCCCAAATCATTTTATGAGACCAATATCATCCTGATACTAAAACCCGGCAGAGACCCAACAAGAAAAGAAAACTTCAGGCCAATATCCATGATGAACATACATGCAAAAATCTTCAATAAAATATTGGCAAGCCGATTGCAACAGCAAATCAAAAAACTTATTCATCATGATCAAGTAGGATTCATCCCGGGGATGCAAGGCTGCTTCAACATACACAAGTCTATCAATGTAATTAACCACATAAACAGAACCAAAAACAAAAACCACATGATTATCTCAATTGATGCAGAGAAGGCATTCGACAAAATTCAACAGCCCTTTATGCTAAAAACCCTCAATAAACTCAGTATCGATAGAACATATCTCAAAGTAATAAAAGCTATTTATGACAAACCAACAGCCAATATCATACTGAATGGGCAAAAACTGGAAGCATTCCCTTTGAAATCCGGCACTAGACAAGGATGCCCTCTTTCACCACTCCTACTCAATATAGTACTGGAAGTTCTAGCCAGAGCAATCAGGCAAGAAAAAGAAATAAAGGGTATTTAGATAGGAAAGGTGGAAGCCAAATTGTCTCTATTTGCAGACGACATGATAGTATACCTAGAAGACCCCATCACCTCAGCCCAAAAACTCCTGAAACTGATAAGCAACTTCAGCAAAGTCTCAGGATATAAAATCAATGTGCAAAAATCACAAACCTTCCTTTACATCAATAACAGACTTAAAGAAAGCCAAATCTAGAACGAACTGCCACTCGCAATTGCTACAACAAGAATAAAATACCTTGGAATACAACTCACAAGGAACGTAAGGGACCTCTTCAAGGAGAACTACAAACCACTGCTCAACGAAATCAGAGAGGACACAAACAGATGGAGAAACATTCCATGTTCATGGTTAGGGAGAAATAATATCGTGAAAATGGCTATACTGCCCAAAGTAATTTACAGAATCAACGCTATCCCCATCAAGCTACCATTGACTTTCTTCACAGAACTGGAAAAAACCACCATGAACTTCATATGGAACCAAAAGAGAGCCCGCATAGCCAAGTCAATTCTAAGCAAAAAGAACACAGCGGGGGGCATAACACTACCGGATTTCACACTATACTGCAAGGCTACAGTAATCAAAACAGCATGGTACTGGTACCAAAACAGAGATATAGACCAATGGAACAGAACGGAGGCATTGGAGGCAACACAACACATCTACAACCATACAATATTTGATAAACCTGACAAAAACAAGCAATGGGGAAAGGATTCCCTGTTCAACAAATGGTGTTGGGAAAACTGGCTAGCCATGTGCAGAAAGCAGAAACTGGACCCCTTCCTGACCCCTTACATCAAAATTAACTCCAGATGGATTAAAGACTTATACATAAGACATGGCACCATAAAAACTCTAGAGGAAAATCTAGGCAAGCCATCCAGGACATAAGAGTAGGCAAGGACTTCATGAACAAAACACCAAAAGCATTGGCAACAAAGGCCAAAATAGACAAATGGGACCTAATGAAACTCCACAGCTTCTGCACGGCAAAAGAAACAGTCACTAGAGTGGATCAGCAACCAACAGAATGGGAAAAAATCTTTTCAGTTTACCCATCTGACAAAGGGCTGATATCCAGAATTTACAAAGAACTCAAACGGATTTACAGGAAAAAAACAAACAAGCCCATTCAAAAGTGGGCAAAGGATATGAACAGACACTTTATGAAAGAAGACATATATGAGGCTAACAATTATATGAAAAAATGCTCATCGTCACTGGTCATCAGAGAGATGCAAATCAAAACCACATTGAGATACCATCTCACGCCAGTTAGAATGGCGATCATTAAAAAATCTGGAGACAACAGATGCTGGAGAGGATGTGGAGAAAAAGGAACACTTTTACACTGTTGGTGGGAGTGTAAATTAGTTTAACCATTGTGGAAGACAGTGTGGCGATTCCTCAAGGCCTTAGAAATAGAAATTCCATTTGGCCCAGCAATCCCATTACTGGGTATATATCCAAAGGACTATAAATCGTTCTACTATAAGGACACATGCACACGAATGTTCATTGCAGCACTGTTTACAATAGCAAAGACCTGGAATCAACCCAAATGCCCATCGATGATAGACTGGATTGGGAAAATGTGGCACATATACACTATGGAATATTATGCAGCAATCAGAAATGATGAGTTCGTGTCGTTTGTAGGGACATGGATGAATCTGGAGAATATCATTCTCAGCAAACTGATACAAGAACAGAAAATGAAACACCGCATATTCTCACTCATAGGCGGCTGATGAAAAATGAGAACACATGGACAAGGGGAGGGGAGTACTAAACACTGGGGTCTATTGGGAAGAAAAGGGGATGGCCAGTGGGAGGGGGAGGTGGGGAGGGATAGCCTGGGGAGAAATGCCAAATGTGGGTGAAGGGGAGAAAGAAAGCAAAACACACTGCCATGTGTGTACCTATGCAACTGTCTTGCATGTTCTGCACATGTACCCCAAAACCTAAAATGCAATAAAAATTTTTAAAAAATAATAATAATAATTTCTCACACCCAGAAATAAATATTTCATCCACTTAAAAAGAAAATAATAGAAAAAAGGAAAAGTTCACCTTGGGATATAAATACAAATTACTTTTCATTTTTTCAGTAACTCCTCACATGTGTTCTATTGAGCCCCCTTTTCTGCTTAGCAGTTTAGAGAGACAATGAAGACTTATTCTGTGTCCTTGGTCACGTTTAGTTATTCAGTGTCATTCCTGCTTTTAGAGACCCAGTTTCATTATTTTGAAAACTTTCATCTCCTAATCAATGTAAAAGTTACTTTTCCTTTCTCTGTTAGATAGGCGACACTCGTGGGTCAAGGAAAATGGAATGGCAGATGAAAGAATGGGAAAACTGTCACAAACACTTGTGGCTTAAAATATTCACATGATCTGCCCCCATGAGAATCCAGTTTCAGGTGCCGCCACCTCTGCTGCACACTGGGCTTGCCTCCTTGTGGTTGTTCTCTTGTTTTCCACACAACAGTGCTGAGAAGCAGGAGTGTGGGCATATGGACGACAATGCAGGGCCCCTTGGTCGGTGGCTCAGATCAAAAAGGGGCAAACAGCTCATGGAGCCAAGGATCGTTCTCCTGACACCTTCCCTGAGGGTCTCATGTATGTTTCTGTGGCCCATCCCTCCCTGCCACAGCTCACCAAACTGAATCTCCACCCCCATGAGACTCGATCCCTGCCCACGCCATTTGATTCAGAATCCAATGGGAAGAGCAGTCCCGAGTGCCCACCTGACGGTCTGAAACGTGCTCCACCTCCAACCAAACCAAACAGGAAAGTCTGCTCAAGGAGGTACTGAGGTCAACACCGGTGTCCTGCACTGCTTCTAGCATGCAGCCTCCTTTCAGGGCCACAACTGGCACCGCCTCCCCCGTGCACCTGTGGGGCAGCAGATGGACTGCACTGATGCTCCCCAGCCGGGTACACGAATACACATGTGCAAGCAGCCAGACAAGCACCAGCGCTGAGCTGGGGCTCGTGTCAGTGACAGCCACTGTTACCTGGGGAATGATCTAAGCAGCTCTGTAAAGCAGGTGCCCTCTGTGGCAGTGCCTCAGCATTGGGCAATGCCCTCCCTCTTTGGGCATCATCGCCATCGTTTTGAGATTTTAGGAATCCAGCAGCTTAACCAGGCTGAGAAAACTTCTGGCAGGGCTTCGAGAATACCCAGGGCGATCCCCAAGTATCCCCACGATGCTTCAGGTCTGCGCAGACAGTGTCAAGGTGCCCCTCATTGAAAGCCCTCCCGGCTGGCATTTCCAGGAACAGCCTGCCTGCCTGCCTGCCTGCCGTGGGGCCACTCTCTCCCCAAGGGGCTTCCCAGCAGACGACAGAATCCCACAGCCTCAGGAGTTGCCTGGTAGTGTGTGTTTCCGTGCGAGTGTTGGATGTCTCCGCGAGTCTGTGTGTATGTGTGTGAGAGCATGTGTGTGTGTGTATCATTCTGAGTGTGTTGATGAGTATGTGCGTGTGTTTGGGTGCCACACACTGACACGAGTGAGGCCAGTGCAATCCAGTGCGGTTTCTCTGAAATCCACCTACCTCCTGGCACGGGTCTGCCTCTGGCTCAGCTTGGGGTCTGTGGCCCTCCGTTCTTTGTTTTGCTGGTGATTTCTAAAGCCTCAGTGTCGGCTCCCACTTACAGACATCCTAATCACCTGCTCATTTCGATGGGGGTCACCCCTGGAGAAAGAAAAGGGGCATAACACACCCAAAACCAAACTCTTCCAAGTGCCCTTGGGCTGGCAGCACATCTAGGGCTGGAAGGACCCTAGCTATCCTGTCCTCAGGACCCCTTTGAGCCCACTTCTAATACCAGGGCTTGTGGAGCTGAAGCTTCAGGGGGTGAGTCGGGCACTCCTTCTTCCTCTTTGGATTTCTTTCAGTGTCAGAGGATGTGTGAAGAAATCATAAGGTCAGATAAGGTGAGGAGACATTCCGCTGAGGTGTGGAGGGTGTCCCGTGCCTTCACCTACAGGACACATTCTGACAGATGTCAAATACACTGCTTCTTTCTCAACACTCAAATTGTGAGTGACTGCATAGCTGTGACGCGTCTGAATTCCTGCCTGCCATGTAGCTTCCATCACCTAAGAAACCCTTCCTCTCTTTATTCCATAAAATGGCTCCATGGTTGTCATGGGAGGAGAGGGTGCCAGCTGTGGCTGTCCTCAGAGAGGCTGTGTTTCCTTTCATCTACTGCGGTTTTCTCAGAGTTGAGGTTTCTCTCATTGCTCTGGTTCTGGCTGGGGCAGCGGCTCAGCACTGAACCTGTTGGCCGACAGGGATTTCACAGAGCTACAGAGACCGGTGGGTAGCTGGGTGTAGGCCAGGTAGCTGTTAGTGATTCCAGTGTGGGAGTTGGGGCGGTTTGCACTTTGCGGCTTCTGCTTGGCTCCTCTGCTGGCACAGGACTTTGGCACAGGCCCTCCTGAGGTCGTGGGTGTGCTGTACTTCTGCTTGGCTTTCTTGGGGGTCCTCAGTGGCATTACTGGACTTCCGTTTCGAGCTGGGACATGCCCCAGAAAGCGTCTGAGACACACTCTCCACTGGATCTGCCCCCATGGGAGACCAGTTTCAGGTGTTGCCACCACTGCTGTACAGGGGGCTCATCTATTTGCGATTGTTTTGCCTTCTTCGGACAGCAGTGCTGAGACGCAGTTGTCCCTGGGCTCGCACAGCAAGGCAGGGCCCCTTGGTGGGTGGCCCAGGTCAAAGGTGTCAGTCAGCTCATGTAGCTGGGGTACGTTCTGCTAACATCATCCCCGAGGGTCTCAGGTATATTTCACTGGTCCAGCGACAGTGACCGCTGCTACGCCTGGCAAAAGTGAATCTCCAGACCCATGGGACACAATCCCTGCCCACGACACCCCATCCAGAATCCAATGGGAATAACAGTCCCAAGTGCCCAACTCACGGATTCCTCCTCCACCCTACCAGAAGAGGAGAGTCAGCTCAAGGAAGTACTGAGGTAAGGACTGTCTGGGTTCTGTGCTGATTGTGACATGCAGCCTCCTCCCGGGGGCCTCCTCTGACACCACCTCCAGTATGCACGTGTGGGGCAGCAACTGGACAGCGCCAACATTGCAGCTCCCCATCCAGGCACGGGAATGTGCCGGAGCAAGTAGCTTGTCCCAGACGCCAGTGCTGAGCAGGGGCTCAGGTCACAGTGACTGCCACCATTGCCTGATGAACTGTCTCAGTGGCTTGCCAAAGCAGGGGCCCTTTGTGGCAGTGCCTCAGGGTTGGACAATGTCCTTCACTCTCCAGGGCCTTGTGGCCAAGGTCCTGCAATTTTAGGAATTGGGCAGGTGGCACCAGGCTAAAAAAAGGTCCAGAGGGGCTTCACTGATGCCCAGGGCGATCCCTAAGAGTGCTCAGGGTACTTCAGGTCTGCCCAGATAGTGTCTGTTTTACTATTGTAAGCATAAAGCGGTATCTTAGGACAAACTTGAAATTCTTTGAACAGGAGTTGAAAATGAGGAAGGGGTGAAGTACAGGCCTTTACTAAAAAAATACTGCAAAAAGGAACTGTTTTTGAAGAAAAGCCAAATTTGAAATGAAGCAATGTTCTGAGGAGACATTGTTCTATAAAAAGGTTTAAGTAGGTAGTGCTTCTTTTTTGAGATTTCTTCAAGAAAAAAAGAATGAAGAAGGAGATGAGAACAGAGTAGATGTTACATAAACAGCCTGAGATGGCTTCTGTGCATCTCATACTGTTTCCTCATTAACAGCTGGTGAGGATCCAACAGCCGAAAACCTGCATGCACAAAATGAATGTAACTAACCTTAAACATGCAAACTTTAGGGCCCAATTATCCTGATGATGAAGACTTTTTTTTTTTTAAGAAATGGGAAGATTTTATTTTTGAAAAAGTTCACCTTGGGATATAAATACAAATGACTTTTCATTTTTTCAGTAACTCCTCACATTTCTTCTTTTAAGCCCCCTTTTCTGCTTAGCTATTTAGAAAGACAATGAAGACTTATTCTGTGTCCTTCTTGGTCAATTTGGTTATTCAGTCTCATTCCTGCTTTTAAAGACCCAGTTTCATTATTTTGAAAACTTTCGGTCATCAAGATGGTGGGGTAGGAGCAGCTCCGGGTTGCAGCAGCTCGGGGTTGCTGCTCTCAGTGAAGGCTCAGAGGGTGAGTTCAAGCCGCATTTTCAGACGGATCTTTGTTGCCCACAGAACGGGGAGATTCCCAGGTGGAGGAGAGACACGCAGCGCAGCCTCAGCTGTTTTGGCTGGCACTGCCGTTGAGGCCGGCGCAGCGGCACTCCGCACAAGGCGCACTGGTCTGGATACCCTGTTAAACTGGCAATCTGAGATTTGGGAGGGCAGATTAGCATATCCATCTGATTGAACGGGACTTGGACAGTGACCCAGACCAGGAGATTCCCGAGAGGCAACATTTGAGCCGGCACAGTGGGTCACTGCATGGGAAATCGCGTGGATCCCGGTCCCCAATCAGCAGTCGACTGAAATACCTGGGAGAGAGTGAAACTTTCAACTTAGGAAAGGGAAACAGAGGGGCTCTGAGGCGGCGAGCCAGGTGACCAAGCTCGGCAGGTCCCACCCCCAAAGGGACAAGCAGGGTGTCGATTCCATATGCCCGGGGTTGAGAGTTTCACTGCGGATGCAACTGAGCCCGGGGCAGCTCAGAGGGGGAGGGGCGTCCCCTAATGCCAAGGCAATCTGCTCCTACTGTAGTATACTCCCATTGCTGTCGCAGCCTGCCGTTGCCGAGGCAACCCGCCATAACAGAGAGACTCCGCCAATACAGAGGCAACAGAGAGAAGCACAGGATAGCAGGGCGGAGCCCTCAGCAACAGGGCGAAGCCCAAGGCAACAGAGCAGAGCCCTTCACACTAGAGCGGAGCCAACACCAACAGGGCGGAGCCTCAGCAGGCAAATAGTGACTAGACTGCCCCCTAGCTGGGCAGGACAGTGCAATGGATACTCATAAAGAAAGCCCTAATGCCCCGAGACAGAGCATCTGAGAGGAAAAAAAAGGGTTTTATGAGTTCTGCTGCAGCAGACTTAAAAGTATCTGCCGAATAGTCCTCAATGAACAATGGAGCTCACAGCTCAGCACTCAAGCTCCTATAAAGTACAGACCGTCTCCTCAAGCAGCTCCCTGACCCCTGAATATCCAAAGAGTTACCTCAATAAGGACTGATCAGACTGACATTTGGTGGGCATCATTCTGGGACAAAGATAGCAGAAGAAACTGGTAGCATCCCTCACTGTTCCGCAGCTGTTGCAAGTGTACAAGCAGGGCCTGGAGTGGACCTCAGCAGTCGTACAGCAGAGGGGTTAGACTGTTAGAAGGAAAACGAATCAAGAGAAATACTGCACCATCAACAATCTGGGCGTCCACTCGGAGAACCAACCGAAAAGTAAGCAACTACTCAGACCACAGAAGGATAAACCCACAAAGATGGGAAGAACCAGCATAAAAAGGAGGAAAACACCCAAAACCAAAACACCTTGTCCCCTACAAAGGACCAAAACTCCTTGCCAGCAAGGGAACAAAGTTGGACAGAGAACGAGGGTGATGAAATGACGGAACCAGACTTTAGAAGGTGGATAATGAGAAACTTCCTTGAGCTAAAAGAACATGTTCTAAATCAATGCAAAGAAACTAAGAACTTTGAAAATATATTTGAAAAAACATTCGAGGAAATGATAACAAGAATGGACAACTTAGAGAGAAATATAAACGAATTGAAGGAGCTGAAAAACACAATGCGAGAACTTCGCGAAGCATGCACAAGCTTCAACAGCCGAATTGACAAAGCAGAAGAAAGAATATCAGAAGTCGAAGATCAACTCAATGAAATAACACGAGAAACCAAGATTAGAGAAAAAAAGGCAAAAAGGAATGAACAAAGTCTCCAAGAAATGTGGGATTATGTGAAGAGACCTAACCTATGTTTGATAGGTGTACCAAAATGTGATGAAGAGAATGAATCCAAGCTGGAAAATACTCTTCAGGATATTATCCGGGAAAATTTCCCCAACCTAGCAAGCCAGGCCAATACTCAAGTCCAGGAAATACAGAGAACAACACAAAGATATTCTGCAAGAAGAGCAACCCCAAGGCACATAATCATCAGATTCAACAGGGTTGAGATGAAAGAGAAAATACTAAGGGTAGCCAGAGAAAAAGGTCGAGTCACCCACAAAGGAAAACCCATCAGACTCACAGCAGATCTCTCGGCAGAAACTCTACAAGCCAGGAGAGAGTGGGGGCCAATATTCAACATCCTTAAAGAAAAGAACTTTCAACCCAGAATCTCATATCCAGCCAAACTGAGCTTCATAACTGAAGGAAAAATAAAATCCTTTGCAAACAAGCAAGTACTCAGAGATTTTGTCACCACCAGGACTGCCTTACAAGAGCTCCTGAAAGCGGCACTACACATAGAAAGGAACAACCAGTACCAGCCATGGAAAAACATACCACATGCTAAAAAGCATAAAAAAAAAAAGAATAATCTGCACCAACTAACGGGCAAAACAGCCGGCTAGCATCAAAATGGCAGTATCAAATTCACGCATAACAATATTAACCCTAAATGTAAATGGGCTAAATGCACCAATCAAAAGACACAGACTGGCAAATTGGATAAAAAGCCAAAACCCATCAGTGTGCTGTATCCAGGAAACCCATCTCACATGAAAGGATACACAAAGGCTCAAAATAAAGGGATGGAGGAAGATCTACCAAGCAAATAAAGAGCAAAAAAAAGCAGAAGTTCCAATTCCCGTCTCTGATAAAATACCAATTTAAAGCAACAAAGATCAAAAGAGACAAAGAAGGCCATTACATAATGCTAAAAGGATCGATACAACAAGAAGAGCTAACGATCCTAAATATATATGGACCCAATACAGGAGCACCCAGATATATAAGGCAAGTTCTTAATGATATACAAAGAGACTTAGACTCCCACACAATAATAATGGGAGACTTTAACACTCCACTGTCAATATTAGACAGATCGACCAGACAGAAAATGAACAAGAAAATTCAGGACTTGAACTCAGACCTGGAACAAGCAAACCTGATAGACATTTACAGAACTCGCCACCCCAAATCCACAGAATATACATACTTCTCAGCACCACATCACACCTACTCTAATATTGACCACATAATTGGAAGTAAAGCACTCCTCAGCAAATGCAAAGCAACTGACATAATAACAAACAGTCTCTCAGACCATAGTGCAATCAAGATAGAATTCAGAACTAAGAATTCAGAAACTAACTTAGAACCACACAGCTTCATGGAAACGAAACAACTGGCTCTTGAATATTGATTGGATAAACAATGAAATAAAGGCAGAAATAAAGAAGTTCTTCGAAACCAACGAGAATGAAGACACAACATACCAGAATCTCTGGGACTCATTTAAAGCAGTCTCCAGAGGAAAATATATAGCAATAAGTGTCCATATGAGAAGAGTGGAGAGATCCAAAATTGATACCTTATTATCAAAATTGAACGAGCTAGAGGAGCAAGATCAAAAAAACTCAAAACCTAGCAGAAGGCAAGAAATAACTAAGATCAGAGCAGAACTGAAGGAGATAGAGAAACGAAAAACCCTTCAAAACATCAATAAATCCAGGAGCTGGTTTTTTGAAAAGGTCAACAAAACCGACAGACCACTAGCCAGACTGATAAAAAAGAAAAGAGAGAACAATCAAATAGTTGCAATAAAAAATGATAAAGGGGAAATCACCACAGATTCCACAGAAATTCAAACCATCATCAGAGAATATTACAAACAACTCTATGCACATAAACTAGTAAACCTGGAAGAAATGGATAAATTCCTGGACTCCTGTGTCCTCCCAAGCCTAAACCAGGAGGAAGCTGAAACTATGAATAGACCAATAACAAGGGCAGAAGTCGAGGCAGCAATTAAGAGCCTACCACACAAAAAAAGCCCAGGTCCAGACGGGTTCACAGCCGAATTCTACCAGACACACAAAAAGGAGCTGGTACCATTCCTTCTGAAACTATTCCAAATAATCCAAAAAGAGGGAATCCTTCCCAAATCGTTTTATGAGACCAGCATCATCCTGATACCAAAACCCGGCAGAGACCCAACAAGAAAAGAAAACTTCAGGCCAATATCCATGATGAACATAGATGCAAAAATCTTCAATAAAATACTGGCAAGCCAATTGCAACAGCACATCAAAAAACTTATCCATCATGATCAAGTAGGATTCATCCTGGGGATGCAAGGCTGGTTCAACATACGGAAGTCTATAAAGGTAATTCACCACATAAACAGAACCAAAAGAAAAAACCACATGATTATACCAATAGACACAGAGAAGGCCTTTGACAAAATTCAACAGCGCTTTATGCTAAAAACCCTCAATAAACCCGGTATTGATGGAATATATCTTAAAGTAATAAAAGCTTTTCACGACAAACCAACAGCCAATATCATACTGAATGGGCAAAAACTGGAAGCATTCCCTTTGAAATCTGGCACTAGACAAGGATGCCCTCTTTCACCACTCCTATTCAATATAGTACTGGAAATTCTAGCCAGAGCAATCAGGCAAGAAAAAGAAATAAAGGGTATTCAAATAGGAAAGGAGGAAGCCAAATTGTCTCTATTTGCAGATGACATGATAGTATACCTAGAAGACCCCATCACCTCAGCCCAAAAACTCCTGAAACTGATAAGCAACTTCAGCAAAGTCTCAGGATACAAAATCAATGTGCAAAAATCACAAGCATTCCTATACACCAATAACAGACAGAAAGAGAGCCAAATTAAGAACGAACTGCCATTCACAGTTGCTACAAAAAGAATAAAATACCTTGGAATACAACTTACAAGGAACTTAAGAGATCTCTTCAAGGAAAACTACAAACCACTACTCAACGAAATAAGAGAGGACACAAACAGATGGAGAAATATTCCATGTTCATGGTTAGGAAGAATCAATATCGTGAAAATGGCTATACTGCCCAAAGTAATTTACAGACTCAACGCTATCCCTGTCAAGCCACCATTGACTTTCTTCACAGAACTGGAAAAAACCACCATGAACTTCATATGGAACCGAAAGAGAGCCCGCATAGCCAAGTCAATTCTAAGCAAAAAGAACACAGTGGGAGACATCACACTACCAAACTTCAAACTATACTACAAGGCTACAGTAATCAAAACAGCATGGTACTGTTACAAAAACAAAGATATAGACCAATGGGACAGAACAGAGGAATCAGAGGCAACACAGCATTTCTACAACCATACAATATTTAATAAACCTGAAAAAAACAAGCAACGGGGAAAGGACTCCTGGTTTAATAAATGGTGTTGGGATAACTGGCTAACCATATGCAGAAAGCAGAAACTGGACCCCTTCCTGACACCTTACACTAAAATTAACTCCAGATGGATTAAAGACTTAAACATAAGACCTGGCACCATAAAAACCCTACAGGAAAATATAGGCAAAACCATTCAGGACATAGGAGTAGGCAAGGACTTCATGAACAAAACACCAAAAGCATTGGCAACAAAAGCCAAAATAGACAAATGGGACCTAATCAAACTCCACAGCTTCTGCACGGCAAAAGAAACAGTCACTAGAGTGAATCGGCAACCAACAGAATGGAAAAAATTTTTGCAGTTTACCCATCTGACAAAGGGCTGATATCCAGAATTTACAAAGAACTCAAACAAATTTACAGGAAAAAAAAAAACAAACAAAAAAATTCAAAAATGGGCAAAGGATATGAACAGAAACTTTTCAAAAGATGACATACATGAGGCCAACAAACATATGAAAAATGCTCATCATCACTGGTCATCAGAGAGATGCAAATCAAAACCACATTGAGATACCATCTCACGCCAGTTAGAATGGCGATCATTAAAAAATCTGGAGACAACAGATGCTGGAGAGGATGTGGAGAAAAAGGAGCACTTTTACACTGTTGGTGGGAGTGTAAATTAGTCCAACCTTTGTGGAAGACAGTGTGGAGATTCCTCAAGGCCTTAGAAATAGAAATTCCATTTGACCCAGCAATCCCATTACTGGGTATATATCCAAAAAACTGTAAATCATTCTACTATAAGGACACATGCACACGAATGTTCATTGCAGCACTGTTTACAATAGCAAAGACCTGGAACCAACCCAAATGCCCATCGATGTTAGACTGGACTGGGAAAATGTGGCACATATACACCATGGAATATTATGCAGCAATCAAAAAGGATGAGTTTGTGTCCCTTGTAGGGACATGGATGAATTTGGAGCACACCATTCTCAGCAAACTGACACAAGAACAGAAAATGAAATACCGCATATTCTCGCTCATAGGCGGGTGATGAAAAAAGAGAACACACGGACACAGGGAAGGGAGTACTACACACTGAGGTCTACTGGGCGGAATAGGGGAGGGACAGTGGGGGGGGGAGGGGGGAGCCTGGGGAGAAATGCCAAATGTGGGTGAAGGGGAAGATGGCAGCAAAACACACTGCCATGTGTGTACCTATGCAGCTATCTTGCATGATCTGCACATGCACCTTAAAACCTAAAATGCAATAAAAAAAAAAGAAAACTTTCATCTCCTAATAAACATAAAACTTTCTTTTTCTTTCTCCCTTAGACAGGCAACACTGTTGGTTCAAGGAAAATGGAATGGCAGATGAAAAAATGGCAAAAATGTCACAAACATTTGTGGCTTAAATCAATCACCTGATCTGCCCCCACCAGAGGCCAGTTCCAGGCGCTGCCACCTCTGCTGCACACTGGGCTTGCCTCCTTGTGGTTGTTCCCTCGTTTTCCATACAACAGTGCTGAGAAGCAGGAGTGCGTTCGCTTGGATGACAATGCAGGGCCTCTTGGTGGGTGGCCCAGATCAAATGGGGCAGTAAGCTCATGGAGCCAAGGATCGTTCTCCTGACACCCTCCCCGAGGGTCTCAGGTATGTTTTTGTGGCCTATCACTCCCTGCCACAGCTCACCAAACTGAATCTCCAGCCCCATGAGACTCGATCCCTGCCCACACCATCTGATCCGGAATCCAATAGGAAGAGCAGTCCCGAGTGCCCACCTGATGGTCTGAAAAGTGCTCCACCTCCAACCAAGCCAAACAGGAAAGTCTGCTCAAGGAGGTACTGAGGTCAACACCGGTGTCCTGCGCTGCTTCTAGCATGCAGCCTTCTTTCAGGGCCACACCTGGCACCGCCTCCCACTTGCACCTGTGGGGCAGCGGATGGACCGCACCGACGCTCCCCAGCCGGGGACACGAATGCACATGCTCAACCGGCCTGACAAGCACCAGCGCCGAGTTGGGGCTCGCGTCACAGCGACAGCCACCGCTACCTGGGGAACGATCTAAGCAGCTTGGTAAAGCAGGTGCCCTCTGTGGCAGTGCCTCAGCATTGGGCAATGCCCTCCCTCTTTGGGCATCATCGCCATGGTCCCACGATTTTAGGAATCCGGCAGGCCTAACCAGGCTGAGAAAACTTCCGGCGGGGCTTAAAGGATGCCCAAGGCGATCCCCAAATATCCCGACGATGCTTCAGGTCTGCCCAGACAGGGTCAAGGTGCCCCCTCGTTGAAAGCCCCCCCGGCTGGCATTTCTAGGAACGGCCTGCCTGCCTGCCGCGGGGCTGCTCTCTCCCCAAGGGGCTTCCCAGCCTCAGGAGTCCCGCAGCCTCAGGAGTTGCCTGGTAGTGTGTGTTTCTGTGCGAGTGTTGGATGTCTCCACGAGTCTGTGTGTGTGTGTGAGTGCGTGTGTACGTGTATCTTTTTGAGTGTGTTGATGAGTGCATGTGTGTGTTTGGGTGCCACATGCTGACACGAGTGTGGCCAGTGCGGTTTCTCTGAAGTCCACCTACCTCCTGGCACGGGTCTGCCTCTGGCTCAGCTTGGGGTCTGTGGCCCTCCGTTCTTTGTTTTGCTGGTGATCTCTAAAGCCTCAGTGTCAGAGTCTGGCTCCCACTTACAGGCATCCTAATCACCTGCTCATTTCGACGGGGGTCACCCCTGGAGAAAGAAAAGGGGCATAACACACCCAAAACCAAACTCTTCCAAGTGCCCTTGGGCTGGCAGCACATCTAGGGCTGGAAGGACCCTAGCTATCCTGTCCTCAGGACCCCTTTGAGCCCACTTCTAATACCAGGGCTTGTGGAGCTGAAGCTTCAGGGGGTGAGTCGGGCACTCCTTCTTCCTCTTTGGATTTCTTTCAGTGTCAGAGGATGTGTGAAGAAATCATAAGGTCAGATAAGGTGAGGAGACATTCCGCTGAGGTGTGGAGAGTGTCCCGTGCCTTCACCTACAGGACACATTCTGACAGAAGTCAAAAAAACTGCTTCTTTCTCAGCACTCAAATTTTGAGTGACTGCATAGCTGTGATGCATCTGAATCCCTGCCAGCCACATAGCTTCCATCACCAAGGAAACCCTTCCTGTCTTTATTCAATCAGATGGCTCCATGGTTTTCAAATGAGGAGAGGGTGCCAGCTGTGGTTGTCCTTGATCTGGATCTTCTCATAGAGGCTGTGTTTCCTTTCATCTACTGCGGTTTTCTCAGAGTTGAGGGTTCTTTCATTGCTCTGGTTCTGGCTGGGGCAGCGGCTCAGCACTGAACCTGTTGGCCGACAGGGATTTCACAGAGCTACAGGGACCAGGGGGTAGCTGGGTGTAGGCCAGACGGCGGTTAGTGATCCCATTGTGGGTTTTGGGGCTGTCTGCACTTTGCGGCCTCCTCCTGGCTCCTCTGCTGGGAATCCCTAAAGGAGGCTAGAACTTCCGCACCTCCTGTGGTCGGGGGTGTGCTGTGCTTCTGCTTGGCTTTCTTGGGGGTCCTCAGTGGCATTACTGGACTTCCATTTTGAGCTGGGATGTGCCCCCAGAAAGCTACTGAGACACACTCTCCACTGGATCTGCCCCCATGGGGGACCTGTTCCAGGTGTTGCCACCTCTGCTGTACAGTGGGCTGGCCTCTTTGTGATTGTTTCTGTTTTTTCTGGACAGCAGTGCTGAGAAGCAGGTGTCCCTGGGCTCGCACAGCAAGGCAGGGCCCTTGGTGGGTGGCCCAGGTCAAAGGTGTCAATCAGCTCATGTAGCTGGGGAACGTTCTGCTAACACCATCCCCGAGGGTCTCAGGTATATTTTGCTGGTCCAGCGACAGCGACTTCTGCTACACCTAGCCAAAGTGAATCTCCAGACCCTTGGGACACAATCCCTGCCCACAACACCCCATCCGGAATCCAAGGGGAATAGCAGTCCCAAGTGCCCATCTCACGGTCTGAAGTGCATACCCCCTCCACCCGACTGGAATAGGAGTCAGCTCAAGGAGGTCAGAACTGTCGGGGTTCTGTGCTGATTGTGGCATGCAGCCTCCTTTTGGGGGCCTCCTCTGACACCACCTCTGGGGTGCACCTGTGGGGCAACAGCTGGACAGAGCCAACATTGCAGCTCCCCATCCAGGCACGGGAATGCATAGGGGCAAGCAGCATGCTCACAACAGCAGTGGTCATCGTAGGAAAAGGTGGAAACAACCCAAATGTCCATGGATCGATCAATGAATAAACAAATTGTGGTCTCTCCATGCAGTGGAACATTACTCAGCCATTAAAAAAGAGTACTGATGCATCATACACACCTGGATGACCCTTGAAAACATAAATATGCTGAGTGGAACAAACTCCTGACACAACAGGCCACATACTGTATGATTCTTGGCCAGGTGCGGTGGCTCATGTCTGTAATTTCAGAATTTGGGAAGACAGGGAGGGTGGATCACTTTTGGTCAGAATTTCAAGACTGGCCTGGCCAAAATGGAGAAAGCCTATCTCCTTTAAGAAGAAAAAAATATATATCCAGGCATGGTGGGAGGCACCTGTATTCCCACCCACCTTCTAGAGAGGCTGTGAGACATGCTTAAACCCAGACTGCAGAGGTTGCACTGAGCTGACATCACACCACTGTACTACAGCCTGAACAATAGACCGAGACTGTGTATCAAAAAAAAAAGCATCATACAATATGTTTTGTTGTTGTTTGAGATAGAGCCTCGCTCTGTCACCCAGGCTGTAGTGCAGTCATGCGATCTCATCTCATTGCAACTTCTACCTTCCAGGTTTAAGCAATTCTACTGCCTCAGCCTCACAAATAGCTGGGACTACAGGCATGTGCCACCATGCCCAGATAATTTTTGTATATTTAGTAAATATGGGGTGTCACCATGTTAGCCAGACTGGTCTTGAACTCCTGACATCAAGTGATCTGCCTGTCTCGGCCTCCCAAAGTGTTGAGATGACGGGTGTGAGCCACTGTGTCCAGCCACATATTTTATGATCCTTTACATTAAATGTCCAGAATAGATACGGTCATAGAGATGTAGGGCAGAAGGGGAGAGTTAGGAGCAACTGCTTAACAGGTACAGGGTCGGTGGGGTGCAGTGACTCATGCCTGTAATCCCAGCACTTTGGGAGGCTGAGGCTGGTCGATCACAAGGTCAAGAGTTCGAGATCAGCCTGACCAACATGGTGAAACCCCATCTCTACTAAAAATACAATAATTAGCCGAGTGTGGTAGTGGCTGCCTGTAATCCCAGCTACTTGGGAGGCTGAAGTGGGAGAATCAGTTGAACCCTGGAGGGGGAGGTTGCAGTGAGCCAAGATCATGCCATTGCACTCCAGCCTGGGCAACAGAGCAAGACTTCATCTCAAGAAAAAGGAGGTGGGGTGGTTTCCTTTCAGGATGATGGAAATAATTTGGAACTAGAAGAAAAGAAAATGTCACACAGCATTGTGAATGTATAAATGCCCCTCAATTGTTCATTTTGTATTTATTTTTGTAGAGACAGGGTCTTCTTCCATTGCTCAGGCTGGCCTCAAACTTCTGAGCTCCAATCCTGCCTCAGCCTCTCAAAGTACTGGGATTATAGGCAGGAACTACCATGCCCAGCCTGAATTGTTCTTTATCTTCCTTTCTTTTTTCTTTTTCTTTTTCTTTTTTCTTTTTGAGACAGAGTATTACTCTGTTGCCCAGGCTGCAGTGCAGTGGCATGATCTTGGCTCACTGCAACCTCTGCCTCCTGGGTTCAAGCGATTCTCCTGCCTCAGCCTCCTGAGTGGCTGGGGCTGCAGGCATGCACCACCACACCTACCTAATTTTTGTATTTTCAGTAGAGACAGGGTTTCATCATGTCGTCCAGGCTGGTCTCAAACTCCTGACTTCAGTTGATTCACATGCCTTGAACTCCCAAACTGCTGGGATATTGAGCAATATTAGTTTATGTATATTGATGAATGCTGAATATATAATAGAATATATTGTTTGCTGGGAAGAACAATGGCAAAAAATTTAGCCACCCCCACCCCAAGTGGAAAACTACTTGGGGCATTCCAAAGTGGCAGGACAATGTACAAATATTATACACCAGTTACAACACTTCTTTGAGATATCTAACCTGCCCCCATGTCTCCCTCATGGAGAATACTTTTGAGTTTGTCTGTAATCAGTGTTAGGTGGATAACATCTGCCTACTTGGTACATTTTTTAGTTATGAGAAAATACAGAACAACTGTTTGTTAATAATATCACCTGTTCAGAGAGAAGAAATACATGGATTAGAATCTGCTTAGGGCCTTCAGCCTGGAATGCTGTCAACCCCTGAGGCTCTCAGCTCAGAAGGCTGTTGGTCCCCCCAGTAGACCCACTTTGCTGTTCTATCTGGGTGTCTGCCTCTCTTTGCTTTCAGCGACCCCTGGGTGGGGGTCTCTTCACCTGAGCTGGTACTCAGTAGTGGGATTACAGGCATGAGCCACCATGCCCGGCTTTTTCTTTTTCTTCTGTTTTTTTCTTTCTGAGACAGAGTGTCATCCAAGCTGGAGTGCAGTGGCATGATCTCAGCTCACTGCAACCTCTGCCTCCTGACTTTAAGCAATTCTTCTGTTTCAGCCTCCCCCTAGTAGCTGAAACAACAGGCTCACACCAGTATGCCTGGCTAATTTTTGTATATTTATTAGATGTGGGGTTTCAACATGTTGGTCAGGTTAGTCTCAAACTCCTCACCTCAGGTGATCCACCCGCATTGGTCTCCCAAAGTGCAGGGATTATAGGCATGAGCCACCTTGCCCAACTAAATTATTCATTTTTAAATGTTTAACTTAATGTTCTGTGAATCTCATATCAATAAAAAATAAATAAAAGGAATAAATTCTTCAAAACAAAAGTTAAGTAAAGAATGCACGACAACCAGGGAGAGGAGAGATTTCAGAGAAGAGATTTTTAAATTCAGAAGCAGTTTCAACCAGGTGAAGTTGAAACTTACAGGATTACACCTGTAATCCTTGCACTTTGGGAGGATGAGTCAGGAGGATCACTTGAGGCCAGGAGTTTGAAACCAGCCTAGTCAACATAGCCAGACTTCATTGCTACAAAAAAAAAACTTTTTAAAAAATTAGGTGGATATGGTGGCTCATACCTGTGTGCCCAGGTGCTCAGTAGGCTGAGGCATGAGAATGACTTTAGCCTAGGAGTTTGAGGCTACTGTGAGCTATGGTTGTGCTGCTACACTCCGGTCTGGGTAACACAGGAAGACCGTGTCTCTGAAAATAAAACGTAATTAAGGAGTTAGTTTGCACTGAAGTTCTTCCAACTCTAATATTTTATCATCGTACAGGCTCAGGTCTTGGTGCTCAATTCTGACAACTTAATGAATCACAGCCTTCTTAGATCTATCATCTGACTACACAAAACAGATCAAAATTACATTTTGGCTAGAAATCTAAAAAAAATAATGTGTTCAAGGAATATTCAGCCCCTGCTAGCCGTTGTTTTTTTTGGTTGTTTGTTTGTTTTGTTTTTTTTGTGGCAGAGTCCCACCTAGAATGAAGTGGGGCAGGATCTCAGCTCACTGCAGCCTCCACCTCCTGGGTTTGAGCAATTCTTCTGCCTAAGCCTCCCAAGTAGCTGGGATTACAGGTGCCAGCCACCATGCCCAGCTAGTGTTTGTATTTTTAGTAGAGATGGAGTTTCACCATGTTGGCCACGCTGGTCTCAAACTATTGACTTCAAGTGATCAACCCGCCTAAGCCTCCAAAACTGTTGGGATTACAGACATGAGGCACTGCACCCGGCCCTAAAGTTTTCCTTGTTTATTTATTTTGAGGCAGGGGCTTACTCTGGTGCCCAGGCTAGAGTGCAGTGTGCAGTCACAGCTCACTGCAGCCTCGACTTCCCAGGCCTAAGTGATCCTCGCACCCCAGCCTCCCGAGTAGCTGGGACTACAGCTGCATGCCACCACGCTCAGCTAGCTTTTGTATTTTTCTGGAGATGGGGTCTTGTTATGTTGCCCAAACTGGTCTTGAACTCCTAGGCTCAAACAATCCACCTGCCTGGGCCTCCCAAAGTGCTGGGATTACAGATGTGAATCATCTACCTGGCTACTTTTTTTTTTCCTCAGACATGACCTTGATCTCAGACAGCCCAAGGGATTTGCCAGGACTGGAAAGAAGGAGAGAGGGAAGGTAGAGTTGCTACCCAAGAAAAGCAAGAAAAAAAAAAAAATTGATATTCAGGTTTTGAAGTTCAAAATGAGATTTAAAACAGTTTGACATGCAATTTACACACCCTGCAATTCACTCATTGAAAGTGCTTAACTCGGCTGGGTGCGTTGACTCATGACTGTAATCCAGCACTTTGGGAGGCCAAGGAGGCTGGATCACAAGGTCACGAGTTCAAGATCAGCCTGGCCAAGATGGTAAAACCATGTCTCTACTAAAAAATTAGCCAGGCCTGGTGCCCGGTCCCTGTAATCCCAGCTACTCAGGAAGCGTTCAAGGCCTCAGTGCTCCAGCGACAGCCTGCTTTGCTGACTTCAGGCCTGGGGTTGGGTGGATCAGGAAGGGCTCACAGTCCCATCTCTTCCCCATCCCTCCAGACACCTGCCAGAGCCCTCCAGTTTCCTCCCTACCCCAGGGACCCAGCCAAGTCTCCCAGAGGCTGAGGCAGGAGAATTGCTTGAACCCCAGAGGGCGAGGTTGCAGTGAACCGAGATTGTGCACTGCACTCCAGCCTGGGTGACAGAACAAGACTCTACCTCAAAAAGGAAATAATAATAAGGCCAGGTGCAGTCGCCCATGCCTGTAATTCCAGCACTTTGGAAGGCTGAAGTGGGGGGATTAAGAGGTCAGCATTTTGAGACCAGCCTGACCAATATGGTGAAACTCTGTCCCTAATTAAAAATACAAAAATTAGTCAGGGGTGGTGGCATGTGCCTGTAATCCCAGCTACTCAGGAGGGTGAGGCAAGAGAATCACTTGATCCTGATGGCGGAGGTCGCAGTGAGCTGAGGTCGTGCCACCGCACTCCAGCCTAGGTGAGACTCCATCTCAAAATAATAATAATAACTATTAATAATAAAATAAATTTTTTTTTTCATGTTTTTTTTTTTAAATTTTTTATTGGATTATAGGTTTTGGGGTACATGAGCAGAGCATGCAAGACAGTTGCGTAGGTACACACATGGCAGTGTGCTTTGCTTTTCTTCTCCCCTTCACCCACATTTGGCATTTCTCCCCAGGCTATCCCTCCCCACCTCCCCCTCCCACTGGCCCTCCCCTTTTCCCCCCAATAGACCCCAGTGTTTAGTACTCCCCTTTCTGTGTCCATGTGTTCTCATTTTTCATCACCCACCTATGAGTGAGAATATGCGGTGTTTCATTTTCTGTTCTTGTGTCAGTTTGCTGAGGATGACGTTCTCCAGATTCATCCATGTCCCTACAAACGACACGAACTCATCATTTCTGATTGCTGCATAATATTCCATGGTGTATATGTGCCACATTTTTCCAATCCAGTCTATTATCAATGGGCATTTGGGTTGATTCCAGGTCTTTGCTATTGTAAACAGTGCTGCAATGAACATTCGTGTACATGTGTCCTTATAGTAGAACGATTTATAGTCTTTTGGATATATACCCAGTAATGGGATTGCTGGGTCAAATGGAATTTCTATTTCTAAGGCCTTGAGGAATCGCCACACTGTCTTCCACAATGGTTGAACTAATTTACACTCCCACCAACAGTGTAAAAGTGTTCCTTTTTCTCCACATCCTCTCCAGCATCTGTTGTCTCCAGATTTTTTAATGATCGCCATTCTAACTGGCGTGAGATGGTATCTCAATGTGGTTTTGATTTGCATCTCTCTGATGACCAGTGACAATGAGCATTTTTTCATATGATTGTTGGCCTCATATATGTCTTCTTTCATAAAGTATCTGTTCATATCCTTTGCCCACTTTTGAATGGGCTTGTTTGTTTTTTTCCTGTAAATCTGCTTGAGTTGTTTGTAAATTCTGGATATCAGCCCTTTGTCAGATGGGTAGACTGCGAAAATTTTTTCCCATTCTGTTGGTTGCCGATCCACTCTAGTGACTGTTTCTTTTGCCGTGCAGAAGCTGTGCAGTTTCATTAGGTCCCATTTGTCTATTTTGGCTTTTGTTGCCAATGCTCTTGGTGTTTTGTTCATGAAGTCCTTGCCTACTCCTATGTCCTGGATAGTTTTGCCTAGATTTCCTTCTAGGGTTTTTATGGTGCCAGGTCTTATGTTTAAGTCTTTAATCCATCTGGAGTTAATTTTAGTGTAAGGTGTCAGGAAGGGGTCCAGTTTCTGCTTTCTGTACATGGCTAGCCAGTTTTCCCAACACCATTTGTTAAACATGGAATCCTTGCCCCATTGCTTGTTTTTGTCAGGTTTATCAAAGATTGTATAGTTGTATGTATGTTGTGTTGCCTCCGGTGCCTCTGTTTTGTTCCATTGGTCTATATCTCTGTTTTGGTACAAGTACCATGCTGTTTTGATGACTGTAGCCTTGTAGTATAGTTTGAAATCCGGTAGTGTGATGCCCCCCGCTGTGTTCTTTTTGCTTAGAATTGACTTGGCTATGCGGGCTCTCTTTTGGTTCCATATGAAGTTCATGGTGGTTTTTTCCAGTTCTGTGAAGAAAGACAATGGTAGCTTGATGGGGATAGCGTTGATTCTGTAAATTACTTTGGGCAGTATAGCCATTTTCACGATATTAATTCTTCCTAACCATGAACATGGAATGTTTCTCCATCTGTTTGTGTCCTCTCTGATTTCGTTGAGCAGTGGTTTGTAGTTCTCCTTGAAGAGGTCCCTTACGTTCCTTGTGAGTTGTATTCCAAGGTATTTTATTCTTTTTGTAGCAATTGCGAATGGCAGTTCGCTCTTGATTTGGCTTTCTTTAAGTCTGTTATTGGTGTAGACGAATGCTTGTGATTTTTGCACATTGATTTTATATCCTGAGACTTTGCTGAAGTTGTTTATCAGTTTCAGGAGTTTTTGGGCTGAGGCGATGGGGTCTTCTAGGTATACTATCATGTCGTCTGCAAATAGAGACAATTTGGCTTCCACCTTTCCTATTTGAATACCCTTTATTTCTTTTTCTTGCCTGATTGCTCTGGCTAGAACTTCCAGTACTATATTGAATAGGAGTGGTGAGAGAGGGCATCCTTGTCTAGTACCAGATTTCAAAGGGAATGCTTCCAGTTTTTGCCCATTCAGTATGATATTGGCTGTTGGTTTGTCATAAATAGCTTTTATTACTTTGAGATACGTTCCATCGATACCGAGTTTATTGAGGGTTTTTAGCATAAAGGGCTGTTGAATTTTGTCAAATGCCTTCTCTGCGTCAATTGAGATAATCATGTGGTTTTTGTTTTTGGTTCTGTTTATGTGGTGAATTACGTTGATAGACTTGCGTATGTTGAACCAGCCTTGCATCCCCGGGATGAATCCTACTTGATCATGATGAATAAGTTTTTTGATTTGCTGTTGCAATCGGCTTGCCAATATTTTATTGAAGATTTTTGCATCTATGTTCATCATGGATATTGGCCTGAAGTTTTCTTTTCTCGTTGGGTCTCTGCCGGGTTTTGGTATCAGGATGATGTTGGTCTCATAAAATGATTTGGGAAGGATTCCCTCTTTTTGGATTGTTCGAAATAGTTTTAGAAGGAATGGTACCAGCTCCTCCTTGTGTGTCTGGTAGAATTCGGCTGTGAACCCATCTGGACCTGGGCTTTTTTTGTGAGGTAGTCTCTTAATTGCTGCCTCAACTTCAGACCTTGTTATTGGTCTATTCATAGTTTCAGCTTCCTCCTGGTTTAGGCTTGGGAGGATACAGGAGTCCAGGAATTTATCCATTTCTTCCAGGTTTACTAGTTTATGTGCATAGAGTTGTTTGTAATATTCTCTGATGATGGTTTGAATTTCTGTGGAATCTGTGGTGATTTCCCCTTTATCATTTTTTATTGCATCTATTTGGTTGTTCTCTCTTTTATTTTTAATCAATCTGGCTAGTGGTCTGTCTATTTTGTTGATCTTTTCAAAAAACCAGCTCTTGGATTTATTGATTTTTTGAAGGGTTTTTCGTGTCTCAATCTCCTTCAGCTCAGCTCTGATCTTAGTAATTTCTTGTCTTCTGCTGGGTTTTGAGTTTTTTTGATCTTGCTCCTCTAGCTCTTTCAATTTTGATGATAGGGTGTCAATTTTGGATCTCTCCATTCTCCTCATATGGGCACTTATTGCTATATACTTTCCTCTAGAGACTGCTTTAAATGTGTCCCAGAGGTTCTGGCACGTTGTGTCTTCATTCTCATTGGTTTCGAAGAACTTCTTTATTTCTGCCTTCATTTCGTTGTTTACCCAGTCAACATTCAAGAGCCAGTTGTTCAGTTTCCATGAAGCTGTGCGGTTCTGGGTCGGTTTCTGAATTCTGAGTTCTAACTTGATTGCACTATGGTCTGAGAGGCTGTTTGTTATGATTTCAGTTGTTTTGCATTTGTTGAGCAGTGCTTTACTTCCAATTATGTGGTCAATTTTAGAGTAGGTGTGATGTGGTGCTGAGAAGAATGTGTATTCTGTGGATTTGGGGTGGAGAGTTCTGTAAATGTCCACCAGGTTTGCTTGCTCCAGGTCTGAGTTCAAGCCCTGGGTATCCTTGTTGATTTTCTGTCTGGTTGATCTGTCTGGTATTGACAGTGGAGTGTTAAAGTCTCCCGCTATTATTGTGTGGGAGTCTAAGTCCTTCTGTAAGTCATTAAGAACTTGCCTTATGTATCTGGGTGCTCCTGTGTTGGGTCCATATATGTTTAGGATCGTTAGCTCTTCTTGTTGTATCGATCCTTTTACCATTATGTAATGGCCTTCTTTGTCTCTTTTGATCTTTGTTGCTTTAAAGTCTATTTTATCAGAGATGAGAATTGCAACTCCTGCTTTTTTTTGCTTTCCATTAGCTTGGTAAATCTTCCTCCATCCCTTTATTTTGAGCCTTTGTGTATCCTTGCATGTGAGATGGGTTTCCTGGATACAGCACACTGATGGGTTTTGGATTTTTATCCAATTTGCCAGTCTGTGTCTTTTGATTGGTGCCTTTAGTCCATTTACATTTAGGGTTAATATTGTTATGTGTGAATTTGATACTGCCATTTTGATTCTAAGTGGCTGTTTTGCCTGTTAGTTGTTGTAGAATCTTCATTATGTTGAAGCTCTTTAGCATTCAGTGTGATTTTGGAATGGCTGGTACTGATTGATCCTTTCTATGTGTAGTGCCTCTTTTAGGAGCTCTTGTAAAGCAGGCCTGGTGGTGACAAAATCTCTGGGTACTTGCTTGTTCGCAAAGGATTTTATTTTTCCTTCACTTCTGAAGCTCAGTTTGGCTGGATATGAAATTCTGGGTTGAAAGTTCTTTTCTTTAAGAATGTTGAATATTGGCCCCCACTCTCTTCTGGCTTGTAGTGTTTCTTCCGAGAGATCTGCTGTGAGTCTGATGGGCTTCCCTTTGTGGGTGACCCGACCTTTCTCTCTGGCTGCCCTTAGTATTCTCTCCTTTATTTCAACCCTGTTGAATCTGACGATTATGTGCCTTGGGGTTGCTCTTCTTGCGGAATATCTTTGTGGTGTTCTCTGTATTTCCTGCAATTGAGTGTTGGCTTGTCTTGCTAGGTGGGGGAAATTTTCCTGGATGATGTCCTGAAGAGTATTTTCCAGCTGGGATTCATTCTCTTCGTCCCCTTCTGGTACACCTATCAAACGTAGGTTAGGTCTTTTCACATAGTCCCACATTTCTTGGAGACTTTGTTCATTCCTTTTTGCGCTTTTTTCTCTGATCTTGGTTTCTCGTTTTATTTCGAGTTGGTCTTCGACTTCAGATATTCTTTCTTCTGCTTGGTCAATTCGGCTATTGAAACTTGCGTTTGCTTCGCGAAGTTCTCGTATTGTGTTTTTCAGCTCCTTTAATTCATTCATATTCCTCTCTAAGTTATCCATTCTTGTTATCATTTCCTCGAATCTTTTTTCAAATCTTTTTTCAAGGTTCTTAGTTTCTTTGCATTGATTTAATACATTATCTTTTAGCTCACAAAAGTTTCTCATTATCCATCTTCTGAAGTCTAATTCCGTCATTTCGTCACAGTCATTCTCCGTCCAGCTTTGTTCCCTTGCTGGTGAGGAGTTTTGGTCCTTTCCAGGAGGCGATGTGTTCTGGTTTCGGGTGTTTTCCTCCTTTTTGCGCTGGTTTCTTCCCATCTTTGTGGATTTGTCCGCTGGTCGTCTGCGTAGTTGCTGACTTTTCGTTTGGGTCTCTGAGTGGACACCCAGAATGTTGATGATGAAGTATTTCTGTTGCTTGGTTTTCCTTCTACCAGTCTAGCCCCTTCGCTGTACAACTGTTGAGGTCCGCTCCAGACCCTGCTTGTCTGGGGTGCACCTCTAGTAGCCGTGGCACAGCGAGGGATGCTACCAGTTTCTTTTTCTGCTCTCTTTGTCCCAGGATGATGCCTGCCTAATGACAGTCTTTTGGATATAGAGGGGTCAGGGAGCTGCTTGAGGAGACAGTTTGTACTTTATAGGGGTTTAATTGCTGAGCTGTGCACTCTGTTGTTCATTCAGGGCTGTTAGGCTGCTATGTTTGATTCTGCTGCAACACAGCTCATTAAACAACCCTTTTTTTTTTTTCTCAAATGCTCTGTGTTGAGGGGTTTGGGCTTTATTTTTGGATGTCCGATCAGGTGTCCTGCCCAGCTCAAAGGCAGACTAGCCACTGTTTGGCTGCCGAGGCTCCGCCCTGCTGTTGTGTGATTCGCGCTGTTCCTGCCGGCTCTGCTGTGGTCTCCGCCACGCCCTGCGGTGGAGTCTCTTCGTTGTAGCGTGTTGCCTCAGCAACGGCAGGCTGCGTCAGCAGTGGGCGTGTATCTCAGTAGGGACGGGTTGCCTCGGCAATGGCTGGCTGCGTCAGCAGTGGGCGTGTATCTCAGTTGGGGCGGGTTGCCTCGGCAACGGCTGGCTGCCTCAGCAGTGGGCGTGTATATCAGTTGGGGCAGGTTGCCTCCGTAGTGGTGGACGCCCCTCCCCCACAGAGCGTCTCGGTCCGTCTGCCCGGGATAGTTTGAAATCACGGTTTCGTTCGTCCCACTGGGTATCCCAAACGATCTGTCCCTGCAATCCCCTGGCTGGGCTACTGTGCAAGTCTCGTTCAGTCTCAAGTCCAGCCCTCTCAAGTCTCAGGTTGCCGGTTCAACAAGGCACCCAGACAAGCGCGCCCTGTGGGGATTGCTGGGTAGGGCCGGCCGCCGCCGCCCCGGCTGCCGGCTTCGCCAGGCAGACCTACTGCCTGGCGTCCCGTGTCTTTTTATACTTGGGAGTTTCCCCGTTCTGTGGGCAACAAAGATCAGTCTGGAAATGCAGCACTGACTCACCGTTTGCGAATTCAACGCGGGCTCCAATCCTGGGTTGTTCTCACAGCGCCATCTTGAGTCCCCTCCAAAATAAATTTTTTTTTAAGTAAAATTTTTTAAAGGAACAAAAAGCAAAAGTAGTAGCCCTAGAGAGCAGACTTTTATGACAAGATTCCGGAACTCACTAGTCAGACGGCAACCGCGCCCCCTGCTGGTGGCGAGAGGGTAATGATGTGCTGATGTGCTGTAGCAATGCAGTCACTAGGACACTGGCCTACTGTGGATTGGGATGCGGTACAGGTGGGAAGGGCAGGCATTGCTGACCCAGTAGGTCTAGAACAAAGTTTTCCACATCTGGTTCCTGGATCAGTAGCAGCAGCACTGATGACATTTCATATCAATTTAGAAATACAAATTCTCAAACACCACCTTAGACTTACTGAATCAGAGATTCTAGGAGTGAGGGCATCAATGTGTATCTTAGCAAGCCCTCAATATGATTCTTAGGCATGCTAACATTTGAACAGTACAGGGGCAACTGCAACCATAAGGATTGTGGAATTGCTGACTTATGTTGATTTGTTTAGGCATCTTGAGGAAAGGGAATGACAGGCTTCAACCGGTCAGCTCAAACCATGTTGTGGAAACCAGAAACCATCTTCTCTTGCCCAGAGCAGAAGAGGCTGAAAAGCAAGCATGGACTAGAATGGTGGAACTGCAAAGGATCAACTGTGATGAGCCGCTGACGCTAAATTCAGGGCTTCTGATAGACAAGTACTGGGGCTGGGCATGGTGGCTTATGCCTCTAACCCCAGGATTTTGAGGATGCCAAGGTGGGAAAATTGCTTGAGCCCTGGAGTTGGAAAGAGGCCTGGGAAACATAAGGAGACCTTGTTTTTACACAATATTTAAAAATTAGCTGGGTGTGCTGGCACATGCCTGTGGTCCCAACTACCCAGGAGGCTGGGGAGGAAGAATAGCTTGAGCCCAGGAGGTGAATCTCAAAAAAAAAAAAAAAAAAGCTGGCACTGTGGCCTATGCCTCATCACTTTGAGAGGCCAAGGTGGGCAGATCAGACTTGGCACTATAGCAAAACCCCATCTCTAGCAAAAACACAAAAAATTAGCTAGGTGTTTTGGTGTGCACCTGTGGTCCCAGCTATTAAAAAGTAGGAGGTGGGAGGATCCCTTAAGCTAGAAAATAGTTGAGGCTGCAGCAGCTATGACCACACCACAGCAATCAAACCTGGGTAACAAAGGAAGAAATAATCTCCAAACAAAACAAAAACAAAGAAAGGCTAGCACAGTGGCTCACATCTGTAATTCAGCACTTTGGGAGGCCAAGGCAGGCAGATCACTGGAGTTCAGGAGTTTGATACCAGACTGGCAAACATGGCAAAACTCCATCTCCACCAAAAATACAAAAAATTAGCCAGGTGTGGTGGTGTGTACCTGTGATCCAAGGTATTCAAGGGGCTGAATACCTGGAGCACTTCAGCCCAGGAAGGTTATGCTACAGCAAGCTGTGGTCACACCACAGCACTCCAGCCTCGGTGACATAGTAAGACCTAACCTAAAAAAGAATAGATAAAAAGGGCTGGGCACTGTGCTCACGCCTGTAAACCAGCATTTTGAAAGGCCGGGTTGGGCAGATCACTTGAGTTCAGGTGTTGGAGACCAGACTGGGAAGCATGGCAAAACCCCATCTCTGCTAAAAGTACAAAAAAATAGCCAGATGTGGTGGTGTGTATCTGTGGTCCCAGCTATTGAAGGGGCTGGGGTAAGAGGATCACTTGAGCCCAGAAGGTTGAGGCTGCAGCAAGCCATGATTATGCTTCACAGCATCCTGGGTTACAAAGCAAGACCTAATCTATGAAAAATCAAAAAAGGAATAAAATAAGAAATTAGGGCTGGGAACAGTGGGTCACACCTATAACCCAGCATTTTGGGATGCTGTGGTGCACAGATCACTTGATTTCAGGAATTCGAGACCAGACTGAGCGAGATGGCAAAACCTCATCTTTATTCAAAATACAAAAAAATTAGCAAGATGTGGTGATGTGAGTCTGTGGTCCCAGGTATTGAGGAGGCTGAGGTGGGAGCATCCCTTGAGCACTGAAGGGTTGGCTGCAGCAAGCTATGGTCATATTGCTGCGAGAGAGAGAGAGAGAGAAGATAAAATGGCTTGGCACAGTGGCTCACACCTATAACCTAGCATTTTTTTGTGGCCTGGGTGGGTAGAACACTTGAGTTCAGGAGTTCCAAACCAGAATGATAAACATGGTCAAGCCCCATCTCTATCAAAAATACAAAAACGTAGCCAGGCATGGTGGTGTCCCACTTGGTACCAGCTACTCAAGAGGCTCAGTGGGAGGGTCGTGTGAGCCCAGGAAGTTGAGACTGCATCAAGCCATGATCACACCACTCCACCCCAGCCTTGGTGACAGAGCCAGACCTGATCTCAGGCAAAAAAAAAAAAAAGACAAAAAAATGGGCTGGGCACAGTGGCTCATGCTTGTAACCCAGCAGTTTGGGAGGCTGAGGTGGGCAGATCATTTGAGTTCACAAGTTTGAGACCAGACTGGGAAACATGGCAAAACCCAATCTCTACCAAAAATACAAAAAAAAATTTCGAGGCATGGTGGTGTGCACCTGTGGTCTCAGCTATTCAAGAGGCTGATGTGGGAGGGTCGCTTGAGCCTAGGAGGCTGTGCCACAGCACTCCAGCCTGGGTAACAGAGTAAGACCTGATCTCAAACAAAATAAAACAAAAGAAACAGAAAGAAAAATCAGCTGGGCACAGTGGCTCACAATTGTAACCCAGGATTTACATATTTTTGGTAAAGATGAGGGTCTCTTTCTTTTATCTTTCTTCCTTCCTTCCTTCCTTTCTTTCTTTTATCTTTCTTCCTTCCTTCCTTTCTTTCTTTCAATCTTTCTTCCTTTTCCTTTCTTTCTTTCAATCTTTCTTTCTTTCTCTCTTTATCTTTCCTCCCTTCCATTCCTTTCCTCTTTCTTTCCTTTCTCTCTTCTTTTCTCTTTCTCTCTCTCTTTTATTTAGATTAGGTGTTGTTCTGTTACTTGCTGGAATGCAGTGGAGGGATCAGAGTTTGCTGCAGCCTCAAACTACTGGACTTAAGTGATCGCCCTCACCCTCTTGAATAGCTGAGACCCCCACATGAGCAATAACATGCCTGGGTCATATTTTGTATTTTCTGGAGTGATGGGGTTTTGCCATGTTGCCCAGTATGGCCTCAAACTCCTGAATTCAAGTGGTCTGCCCACCTCTGCCTTTCAAAATACTATGTTACAGGTGTGAGTCATTGGCCCAGCCCTTTTTTCTGTTTTCTTTGTTTTGTTTTGACAGTAGGTCTTTCTCTGTTACCCAAGCTGGAATGCAGTGGTGTGGCCACAGTTTGTGGTACCTACAACGTCCTGGGCCCAAGCCATCCTCCCACCACAGCCTCTTGAATAGCTGAAACACAGCTGCACGTTTTTTCTATTTTTGGTAGTGATGGGGTTTTGCCATGTTGCCCAGTCTGGTCTTCAACTTTTGAATTCAAAAATTCAAGTGATCTGCCTGCTTTGGCCATCTATCCTGCTGTGTTACAGGTGGGAGCCACTGTGCCCAGACGTTTTTCCTTTTTCTTTTTCTTCCCGTTTTTTTTTTTCTTTAAAGAGTATGTCTTGCTCTTTGACCCAGGCTGGAGTGCAGTCGTGTGATCATGACTTGCTGCAGCCTCAACTTCCTGGGTTCAAGCGATCCTCCCACCTCAGCCTCTTAAATAGCTGAGACCACAGGTGCACACCACCACACCTGTCTAATTTTTTGCGTTTTTGGTAGATATTGGGTTTTTCCATGTTACCCATTTTGTCTCAAACTCCTGAAATCTAGTGATCTGCCCTCCTATGCCTCCCAGAGTGCTGGATTATGAGCATAAGCCACTGTGCTGGGCCCTTTTTTTTTCTGTTTTCTTTTTTTGTTTGTTTGCTTGTTTTGAGATTAGGTCTCCTTCTGTTGCCCTGGCTGGAGGGCAGTGGTGTAATCATGGCTTCCTGAAGCCGAAGCCTCTTGGGTTCAGGTGATCTTCCCACATCAGCCTCCTGAACAGCTTGGACCACAGGTGCACACCATCATTCCTGGCTAAGTTTTTTTTTTTTTTTTTTTTTTTGGTAGAGATGGAGTTTTGTCATGTTGCCCAATCTGGTCTTAAACTCCTGAACTCAAGTGATCTGCCCACCTCAGACTCCCAAAGTGTTGGGTTATAGGTGTGAGCCACTGGGCCCAGTTTTTTTTTCTTTTGTTTTTGTTTTTTTTTTAGATTAGGTCTTGCTCTATTACCCAAGCTGGAGTGCATGCTGCAGACTCAACCTCCTGGACTCAAGCAATCCGCTTACCTCAGCTTCTTGAATCACTGAAACCACAGCTGCACATCACCACACCTGGATAACCATAAACCACAGCTGCTCACCACCATGCTGGGTAACCATAAACCACAGGTGCATGCCCACCACACCTGAGTAACCATAAACCACAGGTGCACGCTCATCACACTGGGTAACCATAAACCACAGGTGCACACCCACCACACCTGAGTAACCATAAACCACAGGTGCACGCTCATCACACTGGGTAACCATAAACCACAGGTGCATGCCCACCACACCTGAGTAACCATAAACCACAGGTGCACACTCACCACACTGGGTAACCATAAACCACAGGTGCACACCCACCACACCGGGTAACCACAAACCACAGGTGCACACTCACCACACTGGGTAACTGTAAACCACAGGTGCATGCCCACCACACTGGGTAACCATAAACCACAGGTGCATGCCCACCACACTTGAGTAACCATAAACCACAGGTGCACACTCACCACACTGGGTAACCATAAACCACAGGTGCACACCCCCACACTGGGTAAACCATAAACCACAGCTGCACACCACCACACTGGGTAACCATAAACCACAGCTGCACACCACCACACTGGGTAACCATAAAACTCAGGTGCACACCCACCACACTGGGTAACCATCAAAAGGAAAAAAGGAAAAAGAGCTAGGTACAGTTTGGCACTTTGGGAGACTGAGGTGGGCAGATCACCTGTGTTCAGGAGTTCAAGATTAGACTAGGCAACACGGCAAAACCCCATCTCTATCAAAAATACAAAAAATAAGCCAGGTGTGGTGGTGTGCACCTGTGGCCTCAGCTATTCAAGAGGCTGAGGTGGGAGGATTGCTTGATCCCAGGAGATTGAGGCTGCAGAAAGTGGTGATCACACCACTGCACAACAGCCTGGGTTACAGAGACCGAATCACAAAACCAAAAAAAAAAAAAAAAGAGAGAGAGAGGAAGAAGAAGAAGAAAGAGAAGAAGGGAAGAGAGGACTCAAGATGGCGCTGTGAGAACAACCCAGGATTGGAGCTCTCGTTGAATCGGCAAAGAGGTGAGTCCGAGCTGCATTTCCAGACTGATCTTTGTTGCCCACAGAACGGGGAAACTCCTAAGTATAAAAAAGACACAGGACGCCAGGCAGTAAGTCTGCCTGGTGAAGCTGGCAGCTGGGGCGACGGCAGAAGGCCCTACCCAGCAATCCCCACAGGGCGCGCTTGTCCGGGTGCCCTGTTGAACCGGCAACCTGAGACTTGAGAGGGCTGGACTTGAGACTGAACGAGACTTGGACAGTAGGCCAGCCCAGGGGATTTCAGGGACAGAGCGTTCGGGGTACCCAGTGGGACGAACAAAACCGCGATTTCAAACTATCCCGAGCAGATGGTCTGAGATGCTCTGTGGGGGAGGGGCGTCCACCACTACAGAGGCAACCCGCCCCAACTGAGATACACGCCCACTGCTGATGCAGCCAGCCATTGCCAAAGAAACCTGTCCCTACTGAGATACACGTCCACTGCTGATGCAGCCAGCCATTGCCGAGGCAACCCGTCCCTACTGAGATACACGCCCACGGCTGACGCAGCCAGCCATTGCCGAGGCAACCCGTCCCTACTGAGATACACGCCCACGGCTGACGCAGCCAGCCATTGCCGAGGCAACCCGTCCCTACTGAGATACACGCCCACTGCTGACACAGCCAGCCATTGCTGAGGCAACCCGTCCCTACTAAGATACATGACCACTGCTGACGCAGCCTGCCGTTGCCAAGGCAACACGCTACAATGAAGAGACTCCACCGCAGGGCATGGCGGAGACCACAGCAGAGCCTGCAGAAACAGGGCGAATCACACAACAGCAGGGAAGAGACTCAGCAGCCAAAGAGTGGCTAGTCTGCCTCCTAGCTGGGCAGAACACAGAACACCTCAAAGGACATCAAAAAATAAAGCCCGAACACCCCAACACAGAGCATTTGAGAAAAAAAAGGTTTTTTTAATGAGCTCTGTTGCAGCAGAATCAAACATAGCAGCCTAACATCCCTGAATGAACAACAGAGCTCACAGCTCAGAAATTGAGCTCCTAAAAAGAACAGACTGTCTCCTCAAGCAGCTGTCTAACCGCTCTGTATCCAAAAGACTGACATTAGGCAGGCATCATCCTGGGACAAAGATAGCAGAAAAAGAAATGGGTAGCATCCCTCGCTGTGCCACAGCTGCTAGAGGTGCAACCCAGACAAGCAGGGCCTGGAGTGGACCTCAGCAGTCATACAGCGAAGGGGCTAGACTGGCAGAAGGAAAACCAAGTAACAGAAATACTTCATCATCTATAGACCAATGGAACAAAACAGAGGCACCGGAGGCAACACAACATACATACAACTATACAATCTTTGATAAACCTGACAAAAACAAGCAATGGGGCAAGGATTCCATGTTTAACAAATGGTGTTGGGAAAACTGGCTAGCCATGTGCAGAAAGCAGAAACTGGACCCCTTCCTGACACCTTACACTAAAATTAACTCCAGATGGATTAAAGACTTAAACATAAGACCTGGCACCATAAAAACCCTAGAAGGAAATCTAGGCAAAACTATCCAGGACATAGGAGTAGGCAAGGACTTCATGAACAAAACACCAAGAGCATTGGCAACAAAAGCCAAAATAGACAAATGGGACCTAATGAAACTGCACAGCTTCTGCACGGCAAAAGAAACAGTCACTAGAGTGGATCGGCAACCAACAGAATGGGAAAAAATTTTCGCAGTCTACCCATCTGACAAAGGGCTGATATCCAGAATTTACAAACAACTCAAGCAGATTTACAGGAAAAAAACAAACAAGCCCATTCAAAAGTGGGCAAAGGATATGAACAGATACTTTACGAAAGAAGACATATATGAGGCCAACAATCATATGAAAAAATGCTCATTGTCACTGGTCATCAGAGAGATGCAAATCAAAACCACATTGAGATACCATCTCACGCCAGTTAGAATGGCGATCATGAAAAAATCTGGAGACAACAGATGCTGGAGAGGATGTGGAGAAAAAGGAACACTTTTACACTGTTGGTGGGAGTGTAAATTAGTTCAACCATTGTGGAAGACAGTGTGGCGATTCCTCAAGGCCTTAGAAATAGAAATTCCATTTGACCCAGCAATCCCATTACTGGGTATATATCCAAAAGACTATAAATCGTTCTACTATAAGGACACATGTACACGAATGTTCATTGCAGCACTGTTTACAATAGCAAAGACCTGGAATCAGCCCAAATGCCCATTGATGATAGACTGGATTGGAAAAATGTGGCACATATACACCATGGAATATTATGCAGCAATCAGAAATGATAAGTTTGTGTCGTTTGTAGGGACATGGATGAATCTGGAAAACATCATCCTCAGCAAACTGACACAAGAACAGAAAATGAAACACCGCATATTCTCACTCATAGGTGGGTGATGAAAAATGAGAACACATGGACACAGAAAGGGGAGTACTAAACACTGGGGTCTATTGGGGGGAAAAGGGGAGGGCCAGTGGGAGGGGGAGGTGGGGAGGGATAGCCTGGGGAGAAATGCCAAATGTGGGTGAAGGGGAGAAGAAAAGCAAAGCACACTGCCATGTGTGTACCTACGCAACTGTCTTGCATGCTCTGCTCATGTACCCCAAAACCTATAATCCAATAAAAAATTAAAAAAAAAAAAAAAAGAACTACCCAATTGTTAGAGTCAATAAATTCTTTCTTCCCCCTCAAAAAAAAAAAAAAAAAAAAAAGAAATACTTCATCATCAACAATCTGGGTGTCCACTCAGAGACCCAATCGAAAAGTCGGCAACTACGCAGACGACAAGCGGATAAACCCACAAAGATGGGAAGAAACCAGCGAAAAAAGGAGGAAAACACCCGAATCCAGATCACCTCACCTCCTAGAAAGGACCAAAACTCCTCACCAGCAAGGGAACAAAGCTGGACGGAGAATGACTGTGACGAAATGACAGAATTAGACTTCAGAAGGTGGATAATGAGAAACTTTTGTGAGCTAAAAGAACATGTATTAAATCAATGCTAAGAAACTAAGGAACTTAAAAAAAGATATAAAAAAATGATAACAAGAATGGATAATTTAGAGAGGAATATGAATGAATTAAAGGAGCTGAAAAACACAATATGAGAACTTCGTGAAGCATGCACGTTTCAATAGCCGAATTGACCAAGCAGAAGAAAGAATATCTGAAGTCGAAGACCAACTCAATGAAATAAAACGAGAAACCAAGATTAGAGAAAAAAAGCGCAAAAAGGAATGAACAAAGTCTCCAAGAAATGTGGGACTATGTGAAAAGACCTAATCTACGTTTGATAGGTGTACCAGAAGGGGACGAAGAGAATGAATCCAAGCTGGAAAATACTCTTCAGGACATCATCCAGGAAAACTTCCCCGACCTAGCAAGACAGGCCAACACTCAAATGCAGGATATACAAAGAACACCACAAAGATATTCCGCAAGAAGAGCAACCCCAAGGCACATAATCGTCAGATTCAACAAGGTTGAAATAAAGGAGAAAATACTAAGGGCAGCCAGAGAGAAAGGTCGAGTTACCCACAAAGGGAAGCCCATCAGACTCACAGCAGATCTCTCGGCAGAAACACTACAGCCAGAAGAGAGTGGGGGCCAATATTCAACATTCTTAAAGAAAAGAACTTTCAACCCAGAATTTCATATCCAGCCAAACTGAGCTTCAGAAGTGAAGGAAAAATAAAATCCATTGCGAACAAGCAAGTACTCAGAGATTTTGTCACCAGCAGGCCAGCTTTACAAGAGCTCCTAAAAGAGGCACTAGACATAGAAAGGAACAACCAGTACCAGCCATTCCAAAACCACACTAAAAGTTAAAGAGCATCAACATAATGAAGATTCTACAACAACTAACAGGCAAAACAGCCACTTAGCATCAAAATGGCAGTATCAAATTCACACATAACAATATTAACCCTAAATGTAAATGGACTAAATGCACTAATCAAAAGACACAGACTGGAAAATTGGATAAAAAGCCAAAACCCATCAGTGTGCTGTATCCAGGAAACCCATCTCACATGCAAGGATACACAAAGGCTCAAAATAAAGGGATGGAGGAAGATTAACCAAGCAAATGGAGAGCAAAAAAAAGCAGGAGTTGCAATTCTCATCTCTGATAAAATAGACTTTAAAGCAACAAAGATCAAAAGAGACAAAGAAGGCCATTACATACTGGTAAAAGGATTGATAAAACAAGAAGAGCTAACGATCCTAAACATATATGGACCCAATGCAGGAGCACCCAGATACATAAGGCAAGTTCTTAATGACTTACAAAGAGACTTAGACTCCCACACAATAATAGTGGGAGACTTTAACACTCCACTGTCAATATTAGACAGATCAACCAGACAGAAAATCAACAAGGATATACAGGGCTTGAACTCAGACCTGGAGCAAGCAAACCTGATAGACATTTACAGAACTCTCCACCCCAAATCCACAGAATATACATTCTTCTCAGCACCACATCACACCTACTCAAAAACTGACCACATAACTGGAAGTAAAGCACTGCTCAACAAATGCAAAACAACTGAAATCATAACAAACAGCCTCTCAGACCATAGTGCAATCAAGTTAGAACTAAGAATACAAAAACCAACCCAGAACCGCACAGCTTCATGGAAACTGAACAACTGGCTCTTGAATGTTGACTGGGTAAACAATGAAATGACGTCAGAAATAAAGAAGTTCTTCGAAACCAATGAGAACGAAGACACAACATGCCAGAACCTCTGGGACACATTTAAAGCAGTCTCTAGAGGAAAGTATATAGCAATAAGTGCCCATATGAGGAGAATGGAGAGATCCAAAATTGACACCCTATCGTCAAAAATGAAAGAGGTACAGGAGCAAGATAAAAAAAACTCAAAACCCAGCAGAAGACAAGAAATAACTAAGATCAGAGCTGAGCTGAAGGAGATTGAGACACGAAAAACCCTTCAAAAAATCAATAAATCCAAGAGCTGGTTTCTTGAAAAGATCAACAAAATAGACAGACCACTAGCCAGATGGATTAAAAATAAAAGAGAGAACAACCAAATAGATGCAATAAAAAATGATAAAGGGGAAATCACCACAGATTCCACAGAAATTCAAACCATCATCAGAGAATATTACAAACAACTCTATGCACATAAACTAGTAAACCTGGAAGAAATGGATAAATTCCTGGACTCCTGTGTCCTCCCAAGCCTAAACCAGGAGGAAGCTGAAACTATGAATAGACCAATAACAAGGTCAGAAGTCGAGGCAGCAATTAAGAGCCTACCACACAGAAAAAGCCCAGGTCCAGACGGGTTCACAGCCGAATTCTACCAGACACACAAAGAGGAGCTGGCACCATTCCTTCTAAAACTATTTCAAACAATCCAAAAAGAGGGAATACTTCCCAAATCATTTTACGAGACCAACATCATTCTGATACCAAAACCCGGCAGAGACCCAACGAGAAAAGAAAACTTCAGGCCAATATCCATGATGAACATAGATGCAAAAATCTTCAATAAAATATTGGCAAGCCGAATGCAACAGCAAATCAAAAAACTTATTCATCATGATCAAGTAGGATTCATCCCGGGGATGCAAGGCTGGATCAACATACACAAGTCTATAAACGTAATTCACCATATAAACAGAACCAAAAACAAAAACCACATGATTATCTCAATTGATGCAGAGAAGGCATTTGACAAAATTCAACAGCCCTTTATGCTAAAAACCCTCAATAAACTCGGTATCGATGGAACGTATCTCAAAGTAATAAAAGCTATTTATGACAAACCAACAGCCAATATCATACTGAATGGGCAAAAACTGGAAGCATTCCCTTTGAAATCCGGCACTAGACAAGGATGCCCTCTTTCACCACTCCTATTCAATATAGTTCTGTAAGTTCTAGCCAGAGCAATCAGGCAAGAAAAAGAAATAAAGGGTATTCAAATAGGAAAGGTGGAAGCCAAATTGTCTCTATTTGCAGACGACATGATAGTATACCTAGAAGACCCCATCACCTCAGCCCAAAACCTCCTGAAACTGATAAGCAACTTCAGCAAAGTCTCAGGATATAAAATCAATGTGCAAAAATCACAAGCATTCGTCTACACCAATAACAGACTTAAAGAAAGCCAAATCAAGAACAAACTGCCATTCACAATTGCTACAAAAAGAACAAAATACCTTGGAATACAACTCACAAGGAACGTAAGGGACCTCTTCAAGGAGAACTACAAACCACTGCTCAACGAAATCAGAGAGGACACAAACAGATGGAGAAACATTCCATGTTCATGGTTAGGAAGAATTAATATCGTGAAAATGGCTATACTGCCCAAAGTAATTTACAGAATCAACGCTATCCCCATCAAGCTACCATTGACTTTCTTCACAGAACTGGAAAAAACCACCATGAACTTCATATGGAACCAAAAGAGAGCCCGCATAGCCAAGTCAATTCTAAGCAAAAAGAACACAGCGGGGGGCATCACACTACCGGATTTCAAACTATACTACAAGGCTACAGTAATCAAAACAGCATGGTACTGGTACCAAAACAGAGATATAGACCAATGGAACAAAACAGAGGCACCGGAGGCAACACAACATATCTACAACTATACAATCTTTGATAAACCTGACAAAAACAAGCAATGGGGAAAGGATTCCCTGTTTAACAAATGGTGTTGGGAAAACTGGCTAGCCATGTGCAGAAAGCAGAAACTGGACCCCTTCCTGACACCTTACACTAAAATTAACTCCAGATGGATTAAAGACTTAAACATAAGACCCGGCACCATAAAAACCCTAGAAGGAAATCTAGGCAAAACTATCCAGGACATAGGAGTAGGCAAGGACTTCATGAACAAAACAGCAAAAGCATTGGCAACGAAAGCCAAAATAGACAAATGGGACCTAATCATACTCCACAGCTTCTGCACAGCAAAAGAAACAGTCACTAGAGTGGATCATCAACCAACAGAATGGGAAAAAATTTTTGCAGTTTACCCATCTGACAAAGGGCTGATATCCAGAATTTACAAAGAACTCAACAGATTTACAGGAAAAAAACAAACAAGCCCATTCAAAAGTGGGCAAAGGATATGAACAGACACTTTATGAAAGAAGACATATATGAGGCCAACAATCATATGAAAAAATGCTCATCGTCACTGGTCATCAGAGAGATGCAAATCAAAACCAGATTGAGATGCCATCTCACTCCAGTTAGAATGGCGATCATTAAAAAATCTGGAGACAACAGGTGCTGGAGAGGATGTGGAGAAAAAGGAACACTTTTACACTGTTGGTGGGAGTGTAAATTAGTTCAACCATTGTGGAAGACAGTGTGGCGATTCCTCAAGGATCTAGAAACAAAAATTCCATTTGACCCAGCAATCCCATTACTGGGTATATATCCAAAAACAGACTTTAAGTTTTGATTTACATAGAGTTACACACACAAATGTATTCCTGTAAAAATATACCAGCTGAGCTCAGTGGCTCAAGTCTGTAGTTCCAACATTTTGTGAGGTGGAGATGTGTGTATCACTTGAAGTCAAGAGCTCAAGACCAGCCTGTTCAAGATGGTGAAACCCCATCTCTACTAAAAATAACAAGAAAATTGGCTGAGTGTGGGGATGCATGTTGGTAGTCACAGCTATGAGGGAGGCTGAGACAGGAGAATCACTGAAACCAGGAGGTGGAGGTTGCAGTGAGCCGAGATGGTGCCACTGCACTTCAGCCTGGGTGATGGGATGAGACACTGTTTCAACAACAACAACAACAAAAACTGTAACTTAAGTGTAAGAAAGTTATGTGTCTAATGAATGTGTTTATGTGTGAGTTTGTATGCATTTTCAGAAAAAAAGAATGTATACAACAAAAATATTATTTTAATAAGGTGGATAGTAAATGAGAAACCTGGAAACAAGAAATTCTGAAAGAAAAAAATCTATATTCTATGACTTTTATTGAGTTCATTACTGTAAAATCTTATCTCATGCAAATCTTACCTCAAATTGTAATCTCCACGTGTCAAGGGAGGGATCTGGTGGAAGCTGATTGGACCATAAGGGTATTTTCCCCCAGGCTGTTCTTATGATAGTGAGTTTTCAAAAGATCTGATGGTTTTAATGGGTAGTATTTTTCTGCTTTCCCACTCTCCTGTTGCACAGTGAAGAAGGCAGTTGTTTCTCCGTTGCCTTGCACATAATTGTATGTTTTCTGAGACCTTTCCAGTCATGCAGAATTGTGAGTAAATTAAACCTCATTTCTGTATAAATTACTCATTCTCTGGCAGTATCTTTATAGTAGTGTGAAAACAGACTAATACAGAAAATTAATACTGGGGCTTTAGGACACAGCTTAAAACATAATTGAAAATGTGGAAGTGACTTTGGAACTGGGTAATAGGCAGACATTGAAGCAGTTTAGAGAGCTCACAAAAGATAGAAAGATGTGGGAAAGTTTGGAACTTCCTAGAGACTTGTTGAATTCTTTTGACCAAAATGCTAATAGTGGTATGGATGTTGAAGTTCAGGCTGAGGTGATTTCAGATGGAGATGAGAAACTTATGTTTAAAATGGCAGCAGAACATAAAAGTTTGAAAAATTTGCAGCCTGATCATGAGGTAGAAAATAAAACTGCAGTTTTTGGAAATGTATTGAAGCTACTGAAGAAATTTGAAGAAGTAAAGAGGAGCGAATGTCAATAGCCAAGACAATGGGGAAAATGTCTTCAGGTCATGTCAAAGATGAGGCAGGTCTTTTCATTACAGGCCAGGGGTCCTAGGAGGAAACGATGGTTTTATGGTTGAGGCCCAGAATCCCACTGCTTTATGAAGCCTCAAGATTTGAAGCCCTGCATCCCAGCTGCCCCAGATTCAGCTGTGGCTAAAAGGGGCCAAGGAAAAACTTGGGTTATTTCTTCAGAAAGTGTAATCCTCAAGCATTGGTGATTTCCATGTGTTGACTAGGGCAGTGCAGAAAAGAAATGTGGGGTTGTAGCTCTCATGAAGACTCCCCCCTCAAGCTGCCTACTGGAGTTGTGAGAAGGTCACTATACTCCAGACCCCAGAATGACAAATCCATCATAAGCTTGCACTGTATATCTGGAAAAGCCAGAGGTGTTCAATTCCAGTCTATGAAGGAGCTGCCCATGGCCATGAGGGCCCACCCCTTGCATCAGCTTGTCCCAGATGTGAGACAGGGAGTCAGATAATATCATCTCAAAGCTTTAAGATTTAATGACTGCCCCATTGCATGGAGACTGTAGCTTCTTGTTTTTTGACCAATGTCCCCCATTTGAAATGGCAGAACTTATTTAATGCCTCTACCCCCATTGTCTCTTGGAAGTAACTAACTTGCTTTTGATATAAAGACTCACAGGTAGAAAGGACTTGCTTTGTCTCAGATGAGACTTTGGGGTTAATACTAACATAAGTTAAGACTTTGGGAAAGCATGTTTTGTTTTGAAATTAAAAAGTGGAAGAGGTTTGGAAGGAGCTGGGACAGAAAGTTACTCATGATGTTTTTATGATAGTGAGTGAGTTCTCATGAGATCAGATGGTTAAGTGGTAATTTTTTCTTCTCTCTCTCTCTCCTGCCACCTAGTGATGAAGATACCTGCTTCTCCTTCACCTTCTGCCATTATTGTAAGGTTCTTGAGGCCTTCCCACCCATGTGGAACTGCGAGTCAATTAAACTTCCTTTCATCATAAATTATCCAGTCTTGGGTAGTATCTATATAGTAGTGCAAAAATAGACTAATGCACAAATATAAAATAGGGTTATCTGTGTACTAGATGCTTTATAATTAGCCATAATTATTTCTGCTTGAGTTTCCCTGTAACACTCAGTCAGAAAAAAATCACATTGAATCTGCATATACCGAGGACATCTGTTCCCAGGCTGCAAAATGGTCTCTCTGAATTTAAACACAAATTCTGCTTTTTAAATTTTCTCATTATATTTTGTTCTGTGTCTTATTATGTTTATCACAATGATGTATCCATCACAGTCCTTCCCCTTTTTCTGCATTATGGCTACAGTTTTCTCACTGTTCTCTCTGTGCTATGTCATTTCACACAATACTTTGTAGGTTCTGATGAGAAGTTTGGAATTTTTTAATATTTAAAAACTGTGTTAATTGTGGAAGTGTGAGCTTGTTTATAGCTTCTCAATGTACTTCCATATCAGTTCATTGAGATAAAAGGCATACAGTGTCCACAGGTAAGAAGATTAAATCAGGTAGCACTGTTTGTCTGGTAAAAAATGTTTTATTAGATTCTAAGACAAAGTGTAGCATATACAAAATTTGTTAGAAAATTTATCTTAGAAATTAAATTTGCAAGAGAGTTAATATTAAGGGATATTATTAAATGTAATTATACGATGTATTTATAACACAACTTATGTTTTCATGCAGAATCTTGTACTTTTGAGGGTGAATGTTGAATGTTGCAAATAAAATAAGCTCTATGAATTTAATATTTGAAAGAATATTTCTTTTTTATATTATTGCTACAATCTTAAGAGATTTTTCTATTATTTTATAAACTTTTTTAGTGGGAGAGGTTCACAGTCTATAGTTGCCATTCCTAGTCACCTAACTGTAGACAACATTTTGGTCATTTCCTCTGGGAAAATTTTAGAAATTATGGCAGCTTTTGGATTAAACAGTTGCTCAGTTATTTTTTCATGCAAAGATGTTTGTGGTGTTCACAGAGTGTCCTATCATGTGACAGGTAGCAACACTTGATTTTTAGTGTCTTACATTACATTGCCATCGGCAGTGGAAAATAAAGGTCCCCAAGCTGAAAGTAAAATTGTTAAAATATATTGCCTTCTCCCATGCTTTGTGGAACCCAGAATATGCTGGTAAATATCAGAGTTTCTACTGCTATTACTGACAGGTTAAATAACAAAAACAGACAGAGGGGACTGCCAAGATGGCGCAGTAGGAGCAAATCAGGATTGCAGCTCTCAGTGAAGATGCAGAGGGTGAGTTCAATCTGCATTTACAGACGGATCTTTGTTGCCCACAGAACGGGGAAATTCCCAGGTGTAGGAGAGACACAGGACATCAGTGCAGCTGTTAAGGCTCACACGGCAGCTTTGGCCAGTGCTGCAGTGCAGCGGCACTCCACACAGAACACACTGGTCTGGATGCCCTGTTAAACCGGCAATTTGAGATGTGGGAGGGCAGATTAACATATCCATCTAATTAAATGGGACTTGGACAGCGAGCCAGACCAGAAGATTACAGGAAAGAGACGTTTGAGCTGGTGCGGTGGGTTGCTGCATGGTAAATCACACAGATCCCGGTGCCATATCAGCAGCCAACTGAAACACCTGAAAGGGAGTCAACCGTTCTACTTTAAAAAAAAAAAAAAAAAAAAAGAGGGCTCTGAGGCAGGGAGCCAGATGATCAGGCTCGGCAGGTCCCACCCCCACAGTGACAAACAAAATGGTGATTTGAAATGCTCGGGGTTGAGAGTTTCACTGCGAGCAAAGCTGAACTCAGGATGGTGCAGCTTGGGACAGTGCAGCTAGGTGGGGGAGGGGCGCCCGCCATTACCAAGGCATACCGCCCCTACTGAGGTACACTCCCATTGCTGACGCAGCCTGCCATTGCTGAGGCAACCCACCATAACAGAGAGACTCCGCCAACAAGGCAGAGCCCACAGCAGCAGGGCAGAGCCTCGACAGGCAAATAGTAACTAGACTGCCTCCTAGCTGGGCAGGAAGGTGCAAAGGATACTCACAAAGAAAGCCTTAACTCCCCAAGACAGAGCATCTGAAAAAAAAAGGGGGTTTTATGAGTTCTGCTGCAGCAGACTTAAACGTACTGTCCTAACCGCCCTGAATCATCAACAGAGATCATAAAGTACAGACCGCCTCCTCAAGAAGCTCCCTGACCCCTGTATATCCAAAGAGTCACCTCAAAAAGGACAAATCAGACTGACATTTGGCGAGCATCATTCTGGAACAAAGATAGCAGAAGAAGAAACTGGTAGCACCCCTCACTGTTCTGCAGCTGCTACAGTGTACTTCAGACAAGCAGGGCCTGGAGTGGATCTTAGCAGTCCTACAGCAGAGGGGCTAGACAGTTAGAAAAAAAACTGAGTAACAGAAACACTTTATCATCAACAATCTGGGCTCACACTCAGAGACCCAATCGAAAAGTCAGCAACTACTCAGACGACAGGTGAATAAACCCGCAAAGATGGGGAAAAAAAACCAGCACAAAGAGAAGGAAAACACATGAAACCAAAATACCTCACCTCCTACAAAGGACCAAAACTCCTCACCAGCAAGGGAACAAAGCTGGACAGAGAATGAGTGTGATGAAATGACATAATCAGACTTCAGAAGATGGGTAATGAAAAACTTTTGTGAGCTAAAAGAACATGTTCTAAATCAACGCAAAGAAACTAAGCACCTTGAAAAAAGATTCGAGGAAATGATAACAAGAATGGATAACTTAGAGAGGAATATGAATGAATTGAAGAAGCTGAAAGACACAACACAAGAACTTCGCGAGGCATGCACAAGTTTAACAGTCAAATTGACTAAGCAGAAGAAAGAATATCAGAAGTCGAAGATCAACTTAATGAAATAAAATGAGAAACCAAGATTAGAGAAAAAAGTGCAATAAGGAATGAACAAAGTTTCCAAGAAATGTGGGACTATGTGAAGAGACCTAACCTACGTTTGATAGGTGTACCAGAATGTGATGAAGAGAATGAATCCAAGCTGGAAAATACTCTTCAGGATATTATTCAGGAAACTTTCCCCAACCTAGCAAGGCAGGCCAATAGTCAAGTCCAGGAAATACAGAGAACACCTCAAAGATATTCCACAAGAAGAGCCACCCCAAGGCACATAATCCTCTAATTCACAAGGGTTGAAATGAAGAAGAAAATACTAAGGGCAGCCAGAGAGAAAGGTCAGGCCACCCACAAAGGGAAGCCCATCAGACTCACAGCAGATCTCTCGGAAGAAACTCTACAAGCCAGAAGACAGTGGGGCCAATATTCAACATCCTTAAAGAAAAGAACTTTCAACCCAGAATTTCGTATCCAGCCAAACTGAACTTCATAAGTGAAGGAAAAATAAAATCCTTTGCCTACAAGCAAGTACTCAGAGATTTTGTCACCACCAGGCATACTCTACGAGAGCTCCTGAAAGAGGCACTACACATAGAAAGGAACAACCAGTACCAGCCATTCCAAAAACATACCAAATGCTAAAAAGCATCAACAAAATGAAGAATCTGCATCAACTAATGAGCAAAACAGCCAGCTAGCATCAAAATTGCAGTATCAAATTCACACATAACAATATTAACCCTAAATGTAAATAAACTAAATGCACCAATCAAAAGACACAGACTGGCAAATTGGATAAAAAACCAAAACCCGAGAGGGGGGGACTCAAGATGGCGCGGTGAGAACAACCCAGGATTGAAGCTCTTGGTGAATGTGTGGAGAGGGTGAGTCAGGGCCGCATTTTCATATAGATCTTTGTTGCCCAGAGAACGGGGAAATTCCCAGGTATAAAAGAGATGCAAGAGGCCAGGCAGAGGTTTTGGCTGGTGCAGCCAGCAGCTGGTGGAGCCGGCAACCAGCACTGTAGTGCAGCGGCACTACACAGTGCTCCGCACAAAGCGCACTGGTCCGGGTGGCCTGTTGAACCAGCAATCTGAGACTTGAGAGGGCTGAACTTGAGACTGAGCGGGACTCGGACTTTGAACCAGCTTAGGAAATTCCAGGGAAACAGCGTTTGTGGTAGCGCAGTGGGACAAACAAAATGGCGATTTCAAACGCTCAGGGTGGAGAGGTTCCCTGAGGGCACAGCTGAACCGAGAATGGTGCAGCTCCATGGGGGAAAGGCGTCTGCCATTATCGAGGCAATCTGCCCCTACTGAGGTACACGCCCATTGCTGATGCAGCCTGCCATTGCCAAGGCAACTCGCTACAACAGAGAGGCTCCACTGCAGGGCATAGCCCATGGCAGCAGGGCAGAGACCACAGCAGCAGGGCAGAACCTGCAGCAACAGGGCAAACCTCACACGAGCAGGGCGGACCCTCAGCAGGCAAATAATGACTAGACTGCCTCCTACCTGAGCAGGACAGCACAACAGACACTCACAACGAAAGCCCCAACCCCCCGAAGACAGAGCATCTGAAAAAAAAAAAAGGGCTTTTTTATGAGGTCAGCTGCAGCAGAATTAAACATAGCAGCCTAATAGCCCTGAATAAACAACAAAGCTCACAGTTTAGCACTTGAGCTCCTATAAAGTACAGACTGTCTCCTCAAGCAGCTCCCTTACCCCTCTATATCCAAAAGACTGACATTTGGCAGGCATCATTCTGGGACAAAGATAACCAAAAAAGTAACTGGTAGCATCCCTCACTGTTCCGCAGCTGCTATAGGTGCACCCCAGACAAGCAGGGCCTGGAGTGGACCTCAGCAGTCATACAGCGAAGGGGCTAGACTGGTATAAGGAAAACCAAGTAACAGAAATACTTCATCATCAACAATCTGGGTGTCCACTCAGAGACCCAATCGGAAAGTCAGCAACTACAGAGACGACAGGTAGATAAATCCACAAAGATGGGAAGAAACCAGCGCAAAAAGGAGGAAAACACCCGAAACCAGAACACCTCGCCTCCTAGAAAGGACCAAAACTCCTCACCAGCAAGGGAACAAAGCTGGATGGAGAATGACTGTGACGAAATGACAAAATTAGACTTCAGAAGGTGGATAATGAGAAACTTTTGTGAGCTATAAGAACATGTTTTAAATCAATGCAAAGAAACTAAGAACCTTGAAAAAAGATTTGAAAAAAGATTCGAGGAAATGATAACAAGAATGGATAACTTAGAGAGAAATATGAATGAATTAAAGGAGCTGAAAAACACAATATGAGAACTTCGTGAAGCATGCACAAGTTTCAACAGCCGAATTGACCAAGCAGAAGAAAGAATATCAGAAGTCGAAGATCAACTCAATGAAATAAAATGAGAAACCAAGATCAGAGAAAAAAAGCACAAAAAGGAATGAACAAAGTCTCCAAGAAATGTGGGACTATGTGAAGAGACCTAACCTACGTTTGATAGGTGTACCAGAATGTGACACAAAAAATGAATCCAAGCTGGAAAATACTCTTCAGGACATTATCCAGAAAAATTTCCCCCACCTAGCAAGGCAGGCCAACACCCTAATGCAGGAAATACAGAAAACACCACAAAGATATTCCACAAGAAGAGCAACCCCAAGGCACATAATCGTCAGATTCAACAAGGTTGAAATAAAGGAGAAAATACTAAGGGCAGCCAGAAAGAAAGGTCGGGTCACCCACAAAGGGAAGCCCATCAGACTCACAGCAGATCTCTCGGCAGAAACACTACAAGCCAGAAGAGAGTGGGGGCCAATATTCAACATCCTTAAAGAAAAGAACTTTCAACCCAGAATTTCATATCCAGCCAAACTGAGCTTCATAAGTGAAGGAAAAATAAAATCCTTTGCGAACAAGCAAGTACTCAGAGATTTTGTCACCACCAGGCCTGCTTTACAAGAGCTCCTGAAAGAGGCACTACACATAGAAAGGAAAATCCAGTACCAGACATTCCAAAATCACCCTAAATGATAAAGAGCATCAACATAATGAAGAATATACAACAACTAACGGAATATTCAGCCAGCTGGCATTAAAATGGCATTATAAAATTCACACATAACAATATTAACCCTAAATGTAAATGGACTAAATGCACCAATCAAAAGACACAGACTGGTAAATTGGATAAAAATTTAAAACCCATCAGTGTGCTGTATCCAGGAAACCCATCTCACATGCAAGGATACACAAAGGCTCAAAATAAAGAGATGAAGAAAGATTTACCAAGCAAATGGAGAGCAAAAAAAAGCAGAGGTTGCAGTTCTCGTATCTGATAAAATAGACTTTAAAGCAACAAAGATCAAAAGAGACAAAGAAGGCCATTACATAATGGTAAAAGGATTGATACAACAAGAAGAGCTAATGATCCTAAATATATATGGACCCAAGACAGGAGCACCCAGATACATAAGGCAGGTTCTTAATGACTTACAAAGAGACTTAGACTCCCACACAATAATAGTGGGAGACTTTAACACTCCACTGTCAGTATTAGACAGATCAACCAGACAGAATATTAATAAGGATATCCAGGGCTTGAACTCCAACCTGGAACAAGCAAACCTGATAGACATTTAAAGAACTCTCCACCCCAAATTCACAGAATATACATTCTTCTAAGCACCACACCACACCTACTCTAAAATTGACCACATAATTGGAAGTAAAGCACTGCTCAGCAAATGCAAAACAACTGAAATCATAACAAACAGTCTCTCAGACCATAGTGCAATCAAGTTAAAACTCAGAATTCAGAAACCAACCCAGAACTGCACAGCTTCATGGAAACTGAACAACTGGCGCTTGAATGTTCACTGGATAAACCATGAAATAAGGGCAGAAATAAGGAAGTTCTTCGAAACCAATGAGAACGAAGACACAACATGCCAGAATCTCTGGGACACATTTAAAGCAGTCTCTAGAGGAAAGTATATAGCAATAAGTGCCCATATCAGGAGAATGGAGAGATCCAAAATTGACACCCTAGCCTCAAAATTGAAAGAGCTAGAAGAGCAAGATCAAAACTCAAAACCCAGCAGAAGACAAAAAATAACTAAGATCAGAGCTGAACTGTAGGAGATAGAGACACGAAAAACCCTTCAAAAAATCAATAAATCCAAGAGCTGGTCTTTTGAAAAGATCAACAAAGTAGACAGACCACTAGCCAGATTGACTAAAAAGAAAAGGGAGAAAAACCAAATAGATGCAATAAAAAATGATAAAGGGGAAATCACCACAGATTCCACAAAAATTCAAACCATCGTCAGAGAATAAACAAATCTATGCACATAAACTAGTAAACCTGGAAGAAATGGATAAATTCCTGGACTCCTGTGTCCTCCCAAGCCTAAATCAGGAGGAAGCTGAAAGTATGAATAGACCAATAACAAGGTCAGAAGTCAAGGCAGCAATTAAGAGCCTACCACACAAAAAAAGCCCAGGTTCAGATGGGTTCACAGCCAAATTCTACCAGACACACAAAGAGGAGCTGGTACCATTTCTTCTGAAACTATTCCAAAGAACCCAAAAAGAGGGAATCCTTCCCAAATTATTTTATGAGACCAACATCATCCTGATACCAATTCCGGCAAAGACCCAACAAGAAAAGAAAACTTCAGGCCAATATCCATGATGAACATAGATGCAAAAATTTTCAATAAAATATTGGCAAGCCTATTGCAACAGCAAATCAAAAATGTATCCATCATGATCAAGTAGGATTCATCCCAGGGATGCAAGGCTGGTTCAACATATGCAAGTCTATAAACGTAATTCACCACATTAATAGAACAAAAAACAAAAACCACATGATTATCTCAATTGACGCAGAGAAGGCATTCAACAAAATTCAACAGCGCTTTATGCTAAAAATCCTCAATAAACTCGGTATTGATGGAACGTATTTAAAAGTAATAAAAGCTATTTACGACAAATCAACAGCCAATATCATACTGAAAGGGCAAAAACTGGAAGCATTCCCTTTGAAATCTGGCACTAGACAAGGATACCCTCTTTCATCACTCCTATTCAGTATAATACTGGAAGTTCTAGCCAGAGCAATCAGGCAAGAAAAAAAATAAAGGGCATTCAAATAGGAAAGGTGGAAGCCAAATTGTCTCTATTTGCAGATGACATGATAGTATACTTAGAAGACCCCATTGCCTCAGCCCAAAAGCTTCTGAAACTGATAAGCAACTTCAGCAGTCTCAAGATATAAAATCAATGTGCAAATATCACAAGCTATCCTCTACACCAATAACAGACTTAAAGAAAGCCAAATCAAGAATGAACTGCCATTCACAATTGCCACAAAAAAAGAAAATACCTAGGAATACAACTCACAAGGAATGTAAGGGACCTCTTCAAAGAAAACTACAAACCACTGCTCAACGAAATTAGAGAGGACACATACAGATGGAGAAACATTCCATGTTTATGGTTAGGAAGAATCAATATCGTGAAAATGGCTATACTGCCCAAAGTAATTTACAGAATCAATGCTATCCCCATCAAGCTACCAATGACTTTCTTCACAGAACTGGAAAAAACCACCATGAACTTCATATGGAACCAAAAGAGAGCCCACATAGCCAAGTCAATTCTAAGAAAAAAGAACACAGCAGAGAGCATCACACTACCGGATTTCAAACAATACTACAAGGCTACAGTAATCAAAACAGCATGGTACTGGTACCAAAACAGAGATATAGACCAATGGAACAAAACAGAGGCATTGGAGGCAACACAACATATCTAAAACCATATAACCTTTGATAAACCTGACAAAAAACAAGCAATGGGGAAAGAATTTCCTGTTTAACAAATGGTGTTGGGAAAACTGGCTAGCCATGTGCAGAAAGCAGGAACTGGACCCCTTCCTGACACCTTACACTAAAATTAACTCTAGATGGATTAAAGACTTAAACATAAGACCTGGCACCATAAAAACTCTAGAAGGAAATCTAGGCAAAACCATTCAGGACATAGGAGTAGGCAAGGACTTCATGACCAAAACACCAAAATCATTGGCAATAAAAGCCAAAATAGACAAATGGGACCTAATAAAACTCACAGCTTCTGTACGGCAAAAGAAACAGTCACTAGAGTGAATAGGCAACCAACAGAATGGGAATAAATTTTTGCAGTTTACCCCTCTGACCAAAGACTGATATCCAGAATTTACAAAGAACTCAAACAGATTTACAAGAAAAAAACAAATAAGCCCATTCAAAAATGGGCAAAGGATATGAACAGACACTTTACAAAAAAAGACATACATGAGGCCAACAAAAATATGAAAAAATGCTCATCATCACTGGTCATTAGAGAGATGCAAATCAAAACCACATTGAGATACCATCTCACGCTAGTTAGAATGGCGATCATTAAAAAATCTGGAGACAACAGATGCTGAAGAAGATGTGGAGAAATAGGAACACTTTTACACTGCTGGTGGGAGTGTAAATTAGTTTAACCATTGTGGAAGACAGTGTGGCAATTCCTCAAGGCCTTAGAAATAGAAATTCCATTTGACCCAGCAATCCCATTACTGGGTATATATCCAAAGGACTATAAATCATACTACTACAAGGACACATGCACACAAATGTTCATTGTAGCACTGTTTAAAATAGCAAAGACCTGGAACCAACCCATATGCCCATCGATGATAGACTGGACTGGGAAAATGTGGCACATATACACCATGGAATATAATGCAGCAATCCAAAATGATGAGTTTGTGTCCTTTGTAGGGGCATGGATGAATCTGGAGAACATCATTCTCAGCAAACTGACACAAGAAAAGAAAATGAAATACCGCATATTCTCACTCATAGGCAGGTGATGGGCAATGAGAACACATGGACACAGGGAAGGGAGCACTACACACTGGGGTCTATTTGGCGGAATAGGGGAGGGACAGTGGGATGGGGAGCTGGGGGGGATAGCATGGGGAGACATGCCAAATGTGGGTGAAGGGGAGGAAGGCAGCAAAAAAAAACTGCCACGTGTGTACCTATGCAACTATCTTGCATGTTCTGCACATGTACCCCAAAACCTAAAAAGCAATAAAAATTAAAAAAAGTAGGAACAAAAAAAAACAAAAACAGCACAGAAAAATTGAGGAAAATGCATTGATTCATTGTTTAGTTTTTTGTAATTTATAATTCTTTATGGTTTCTACATTATTATGTTAAAACAATTTGAACAGGCAGATATATACATATATATTCTATCTAGATGGTATTAATATTGTAATCACTTATAATTTTGAGAAAGAGTTTTTCATTTGGTTTACTGCAAACTAATTATTTCTCTTCTAAATGTAAGTAGCAAATAGGGTTTCTATGACCATAAGCAAATAGGGTTTCTGTGACCATATATTAAGATGATCACTAAGATTAGAATAAAATTTACAGGCTTTTAGTAACATAAAATTTATTTTTTTTTAGCAGAAGTGAAGAAGCCAGTTGTTAAAATGACTTCAAAGAAACTACATATGTGGTCATTAAATATGATTTAAAACCACATTGTAAGTGATTAATTAGTAATTTGATTTTTTTTCCATTTTGGTAGCTTAAAAAAAATATTCTTTAATCATTCTATATGAAAAAGTAGGGGTTTTTTTGAGACAGAGTCTTGCTGCCCAGGCTGAAGTGTAGTTGTGCAGTATCAGCCTACTGTAACTTCTGCCTCCCAGGTTCAAGCAATTCTCCTGCCTCAGCGTCCTGAGTATCTGAGATTACAGACACATGCCACCACGCCCAGCTAATTTTTGTATTCTTAGTAGAGACGAGGTTTCACCATGTTGGTCAAACTGATCTCCAACTCCTGACCTCGTGATCCACATGCCCTGGCCTCCAAAAGTGTTGGGATTACAGGTCTTGGGCACAATGAGCCATTGTGCCTGGCTGAAAGAGCCATCTCTTATTGGTGTTTTCAAAACTTTCAAAAACTTTAGACCAGTCAATGAATAAAGTTGTAAATTTAGATCACAAATTTTACATAAAATAATAAGCTTTTCTAGCTTATTTTAGACAGAGCTTTGCTCTGTTTCCAAGGACGGAATGCAACAGTGCGATATTGGCTCACTGCAATCTCCACCTCCCAGGTTCAAGTATTGTCCTGCATCAGCTTCCCAACTAGCTAGGATTACAGTCAGCCACTAACACATCGGGCTAATTTTTTTGTTTTTAGTAGAGACAGGGCTAATTTTTTTGTTTTTAGTAGAGACAGAGTTTCACTATGTTGGCCAACCTGGTCTCGAACTCCTGACCTCAAGTAATCCACCTGCCTGGGCCTCCCAAAGTGCTAGAATGATAGGTTTGAGCCACTGCATCCAGCCTCATTCTAGCTTTTAATATAAATTATATTTTTCCAAAGTGCCATTAGTGACTTTTTTAAGTAAGGAGCGAAATAAGTTTATCAGAAACCATTTACCAACCAAAGTATTTGTTTTAGGCTTTATTATGAGTACTTTGAACCAAAAATAAAATTTTACATATTAACTAAGTGTCAAAAAATAGTTTTTAAATTCTGCTTTATTTCTACTAAATTAGAAAATTCAAAGCAAAAATGTTAAATAAAAAAATAAAAATAATTGCCTGAGGGTGACTGGCCTTAATGATTAATATTAAAACTTGGTATATGGTGACTTCTGATTGCATCCTGGTTCTGCCACTTATGGGCTGTGTGACCTGGTGACAGTTTCTTGACATCTTTGTCCTTGACTCTTCAGCTGTACAGAAAGGATATTACTGCCTAAATCCTAAGATTTTAGTAAAATTAAAGCAATTAACTCAAATAAATGTGTGAGAAGAATGTCCAGCATATAGAGAGAGTACAGAAAATTATTAGCTCTGGTTATTTGTAAAGTGTTAGATCAGGACCAATGGTAAGCCTGGGAACAAGAAGGCATCCACACCGGGGGTTGTAATTTGTGTTCATTTTAATTGTCAGTTTGGGATTATAATATGTGATGGATATTTGTAATACTATCCTTGGCAGATTCTCATATATTTTCACATGGCGTGAATACAAATACTAAAGGAAGTTCCCTAATCTTGTGTTGCTCTTTACCACTCTAGGAACACAGATAATAAACACTTAAATGCTGAGTTTTTTCTGTTTTAAAATTAGAGAAAGAAGCAAAGTGTTTTCTGATCTACTTGTTTAATAAATTCTTTTTGCCAACTAATTTTGATAAACTTAAAGGTAGTTTAAAGTATATATTTATATAACTTTTATCTATAAGTGAAAAGTCATTTATTTTGAGAGAATTTAAACAGTTGCTTTAGAGTCTGTCTTTAAAAGTATTACCTTTTCAAATAAAGCTGGGTGTGGCAGCTCATGCCTGTAATCCCAGCACCTTAGAAGGCTGAGGCAGGCAGATCCACTGAGGTCGGGAGTTCAAGACTAACCTAACCAACATGGAGAAACCCCATCTCTACAAAACATACAAAATTAGTCGGGCATGGTGGTGCATGCCTTTAATTCCAGCTACTCAGGAGGTTGAGACAGGTGAAACACTTCAACCCAGGAAGCAGGGGTAGCCAAGATCGCACCATAGCACTCCAGCCTAGGCAACAAAAGTGAAACTTCTTCTCAAAAAAAAAAAAAAGAAAGAAAGGCAGAAGAAAGTAAGAAGGAAAAGAAAAAAACAAAGAAAGCAAAAGATTATTCTGAACAATAATAATTAACATATTTTATTACTGAGTGGTAGGTTCAAACTACTCGTGATATCAAAGTTTACTTACCTACATTTATAAATATGCAAGCTGTGTGTAATAAAAAAATATATGTATGTTTTTCCAGAAATTATAATATATGAAGAAACATTTATTTCTCTTGCCCAATTTGTTAAATTTTCTTAGAAAAACACATGTACTACTAGTATATTTGGTTGACAAATCAAAATTGTATACATTTTTGGGGTACAGTGTAATGTTTTGATATATGTATAAAATATGGAATAATTAAGTCAAATTAACTACCATATCTATCACCTTACTTACCTATAATTTTTTTTGCGGTGAGACATTAAAACTTACTGTTAGTTGTTTTGAAATGTACGATACGTTATCATTGACTGTAGTCACCCTACTGTGCAATAGCTCTCAAATGTATTTATCCTGTCTGCAAAACTTTGTATTCTTTTATCAACAACAGTCTTTGGTAACCAATCATTCCACATTGTACTTTGTTATTTCAACTTTATTAGATTCCACATAAAAGTGGAATCATGCAGTAGTTTTCTTTGTGTATCTGGCTCATTTTACTTAGTAAAATATTCTCTAAATTTATCCATATTTTTTCAATTGACGTCGTCTCCCCCTTTTTAAGGCTGTATAGTATTCTGTTGTGTGTGCTATTGTTCTAAATATATATATCACATTTAGAATAAAACTGTAATTTAAATACATATTCATCTATTGGTTGGAAAATTCATGTGTAATGGAAAAATATTTTTGTGGCAACATGTATTAACATAATTCAGCATATAAATGTCTTGTTAATAATACCTAATTTGTACTGAGCACTAACCGTCATACTATAGATGTATTAATAAATTTTGTTCTCACAGTGATATGGTCTGGCTGTGTTCACACCCAAATCTCATTATGAATTGTAGTTCCCATAATCCCTATATGTCATGGGAGACATCTGGTGGGAGGTTGAATCATGTAAGCAGTTACCCTCATTCTGTTCTCATGATACTGAGTGAGTTCACATAAGACCTGATGGGGTTTTTTGGTTGGTTTGTTTGTTCATTCATTTGTTTTGATGGAGTCTTGCCCTGTCACTTAGGTGGGAGTGCAATGGCACAATCTTGGTGCCACTGCAACTTCCACCCTCTGTGTTCAAGCAGTTCTCCTGCCTCAACCTCCCGAGTAGCTAAGACTACAGGTATGCCACCATTTCTGGCTACCTTTTTGTATCTTTAGTAGATACAAAAGGTTTTACCATATTGGCCAGGCTGGTGTTGAATTCCCGATCTCCTGATCCACCCACCTTTGTCTATCACCCAAAGTGATAGGATTATATATGTGAGCCAGCATGCACAAAGAATTTGATGGTTTTATAAGGGGCTTTCCCCACTTTTGCTAAGCACGTTTTCTCTTCCTGCCACCAAATAAAAAAGGATGTGTTTGTTTCCTCTTTCTTTATGATTGTAAGTCTTCTTAGGCCTCCCAGCCATGCTGAACTGTGAGGTAAATTAACCTCTTTCCATTTAATTTACCTGGTCTTGGGTATGTCCTTCTGGCAGTATGAGAATGAACTAACACACCCAGTAACTTAATAACAAAGGCATTATTATTATCCTCAATTTACGAAGAAAGAAACAGAGCCAGAGAGAGAAAGACCTTACTCACAATAGCAGAGCCAGTATTAAAACACAAGCAACTTTGACTCCAGAGATAATACTCTTGAATGCAACAATAAAAACACTTTCAAACAGAAAACAAGTTACCTTTAATATCTGTTCTTTAAAATTTAACAAAAATTAAAAATGGATGCATTCGTATTGTTATATATGCATGCATGTGAATGTATAATATAAATGAGAAATACTTAATATAAGCCAGAAATTGATAATTATTTTAATGAATAAAGTTAGAAAGCAGTTAAATTTTTATTTGCAGGTGATACCTTTGTTTACTTAGAAAGACAACAAAAGCAACTGAAAGGCTATTTTTGAAATCTATTCAGCTGGGTGAACAAAATTCTAAGACGACCCTCAGGATTCCCACCTCAGTTCACACCTGCTGTGTAAACCTTTTCTCTCGAGTGTGAGGAAATGTGGGTGGGACTTTTTTATGTAATTAAGTTATGATGTATTGGCTTCCTGTTTATCATAAGAGAGATTATCTTGATTAGACTAAACTTAATCAGATGTGCTTTTAAGAGAAAAAGCACATCTTAGAAAAACACCTCTGCTTCTCTGAAATTAATCAAAATTCTTGGTGAGCCATGTGGTAAGCTGCTCATGGTGGCCACATGACAAGGGTTATATTTGAATATTGTCTCAATTTCTTCTTTCAAATGTTGCGTTCAGAAGAAAGAATAGTACTTTCTCATGATGGAGAAAAAATAAGGGATCTCATTTTGCAACAGATAACCACCCCCTCATCTGAAAGAGCTTAAGAAAAAACAGAGATCAGAACATGACCACGTCAATGGGAAGCAAAGGCAACTTGGTTGAAAGGGCTCCCTGGCATTATGAAGGAATGTCTACACAGCCGAAGTAAATGATTAGCCTCTGGGATACCAATAGTCTACCAAAGAGGCTGATTTCATCCTCATACTGATTAAATTAGCATTTCTGCAACATTCTAGTTACTAAATTCTACATAATTGATTACAAAACTACCATGCAGACCAGTGAGTACCCTCCTAGAATTGAACTTACTATAAAAAAGCATACCCAATTCTTTAAATTCCAATATTAGAAAATGTTGAAAAAATAATAAATTTATTAATAACAATCTGACCTTCTAATTTTAGAGAATTCCACTACTCTGTAATACATAACTGAACTTTGAACCCCTTAATATGAATATTTATTAAATGCATACATTGCTATGTAGATAGTTTCTTTTTTTTCTTTCTTTCTTTCTTTTTTTCTTTTTTTTTTGAAGACAGGGTTTCACCATGTTAATCAGGCTGGTCTTGAACTCCCGACCTCACATGATCTGCCCCCGTTGGCCTCCGAAGTGCTTGGATTACCTGCGTGAGCCACCGCGCCTGGGATAGTTTCTTTTTTACATTTATGCAATAAGACCAACAATTAGAGAAAACATTTGAAATAAAAGAAAAGTTATTAGAACCACATCTTTCAATGGCTTGGCATAATTGTCCTGCTATTTGAAATGGTCATGAAGCAAAGACAAGATTTTGGCTTTGCTCAATTTTTAAGTCCTTTCACCTTTTGAAATCTAGTATCTTGGCTAAAAAAATTAGGAGGGAATATTTTTCAGGTGGTTGCCTAGAGTGTGCAAGAGAATATAAGAAGAATTTTGATACTTGGGCAAGAAAATGCATACAATATACACACATTGCTCTTCTCTGATTTGCTTCAACATTGAAGATTGGAAACTGCAAATCTAGTCCCTCAATTTAGGGGAAATTAACAAAAGTTTTATGTTTCAGCTTAGCAAGGTATGGTATGAAACTTATAGGTAACAGATGTCATTAGCTGCAAAAAACAAAATAGTATGACTAGATTCAGTAACTAGTCATGCAAATGATAGACCAATAGATCAAGATCCTAATAGCATGTCATTAGAAAGCATTCTGTGCAATGTTGTGAAACTCCTCTGCACATCCTTTTCTGTCTCTTTACAGAGATACCAATTTTTCCTGAATGACTCAGGGGGAATACTGGAAACTGAGAATGCTCAGTGTTCAGAGTTGATTATCAGGAACAGAGTTCACACATTTCTTCCACATTATAAAGAAATGTTATGAATCTTACTCTGTCTCAGAAAGACTTCTAGTAAAATGGTTGTTCATGTATTTGGATTCATGGAAATTTTCAATCTGTTATTTAACTCAGACACTAAAATGTCAACCAATTTATTAAACATATTCAAATGAGATCAAGTCTTTCTTAACTAAGAATGTTATTTTACCAGTAAATTTAGAGAAAAATAAGAAATATGTGTACTTTGGCCCAAATTACAGTGTTTTCCACGTGGGAACAATTCAGACAAGTGCTCTTTGTCATCACTCTTAAAGTAGCAATAACACCACATCCATTTCCTGGCAGCAGCTGGCCTTTTTTCACTGACGTGAAGTGCAGAAGGCATTCAAACAGTGAAGAAGGCTGCTGTGAATGGAATACATATGTGAAGTACAATTGGTAATGAAAAGTATCACTTGATATTCTACAACTATAGATAAGACTATTAGTATGAGATAAAAATATTTTTACTTAAATTGACAGAAAAACTTTATTCACAATATTTCTATTTCAAATAATTTTTTGCTCTTTATTTGCTGGCTTTTTATCTAATATTACTTGAGCTCAATAGGAATCAACAAAATGAATTTTAATTTTACTGCAAGAATTTTATTCATGCATATGTTTAATTTATGTTGATATTCCATAAAATATTTATACTTTTTTTTAATGGAGTCTCACTCTGTTACTAGGCTGGAGGGCAGTGGCACAATCTTGGCTCACTGCAACCTCTGCCTCCCTAGGTTCAAATGACTCTCCTGCCTCAGCCTTCCAAGCAGCTGGGACTACAGGCATGTGCCACCACACCCAGCTATTTTTTTGTATTTTCTAGTTGAGATCAGTTTCAAAATGTTGGCCAAGATGGTCTTCATTTCTTCATACTGTGATTCGCCCACCTCGGCCTCCTAAAGTGCTGGGATTACAAGCGGGCACCACCGCACCCAGCTAAAGAGTTATACTTTAAGCCAGGCAGGTTGGCTCACACCTCAAATCTCAGCACTTTGGGAGGCTAAGGCGAGTGGATCACCTGAGATCAGGAGTTTCAGACAGGCCTGGCCAACATGGTAAAAACCCATCTCTACTAAAAATACAAAAATTGGCCAGTTGTGGTGGCAGGTGCCTGAAATCCTAACTACTCAAAAAGTGGAGGCAGGAGAATCTCTTGAATCTGGGAGGGGGAGGTTGCGGTGAGCTGAGATCATGCCACTGCACTCCAGGCAGGGTGACAGAGTGAGACTCTGTCCCAGAAAAACAAAAAACAAAACAAATCAAAAAAGATGTATACTTTTTTATGTCATTTTTGTTGAGAAGTGGCTGTTCTGTCAGAAAACTATTCTCAGCTGTGTTCACATTGACTGTCCTCAGCATAGTGACTGGAAGAGATGTGTGGATTAAAAAAAAATGTGTCTTTTTCATATTTTTTAAATCTATTGCCTTAAGAAAGAAAAGAATGCAGATAGAAATTTTTTTATTTTTATTTTTATTGTATTTTAGGTTTTGGGGTACATGTGCAGAACATGCAAGATAGTTGCATAGATACACACATGGCAGTGTGTTTTTCTGCCTTCCTGCCCTTCACCCACATTTGGCATTTCTCCCCAGGCTATCCCTCCCCAGCTCCCCCCACCAGCTGTCCCTCCCTTATTCCCCCCAATAGACCCCAGTGTGTAATACTCCCTTCCATGCGTCCATGTGTTCTCATTGTTCATCACCTGCCTATGAGTGAGAATATGCAGTATTTCATTTTCTGTTCTTGTGTCAGTTTGCTGAGAATGATGTTCCCCAGATTCATCCATGTCCCTACAAAGGAGACGAACTCATCCTTTTTGATTGCTGCATAACATTCCATGGTATATATGTGCCACATTTTCCCAGTCCAGTCTATCATCGATGGGCATTTGGGTTGGTTCCAGGTCTTTGCTATTGTAAACAGTGCTGCAATGAACATTCGTGTGCATGTGTCCTTATAGTAGAACGATTTATAGTCCTTTGGATATATACCCAGTAATGGGATTACTGGGTCAAATAGAATTTCTATTTCTAAGGCCTTGAGGAATATCCACACTGTCTTCCACAATGGTTAAACTAATTTACACTCCCACCAACAGTGTAAAAGTGTTCCTATTTCTCCACGTCCTCTCCAGCATCTGTTGTCTCCAGATTTTTTAATGATCGCCATTCTAACTGGAGTGAGATGGTATCTCAATGTGGTTTTGATTTGCATCTCTCTAATGACCAGTGATGATGAGCATTTTTTTATATGTTTGTTGGCCTCATGTATGTCTTCTTCTGTAAAGTCTCTGTTCATATTCTTTGCCCATTTTTGAATGGGCTTGTTTGTTTTTTTCTTGTAAATCTGTTTGAGATTTTTGTAAATTCTGGATATCAGCCCTTTGTCAGATGGGTAAACTGCAAAGATTTTTTCCCATTCTGTTGGTTGCTGATTCACTCTAGTGATGGTTTCTTTAGCCATGCAGAAGCTGTGAAGTTTGATTAGGTCCCATTTGTCTATTTTGGCTTTTATTGCCAATGCTTTTGGTGTTTTGGCCATAAGGTCCTTGCCTACTTCTATGTCCTAAATGGTTTTGCCTAGATTTTCTTCTAGGGTTTTTATGGTGCCAGGTCTTATATTTAAGTCTTTAATCAATCTGGAGTTAATTTTAATATAAGGTGTCAGGAAGGGGTTCGGTTTCTGCTTTCTGCACATGGCTAGCCAGTTTTCCCAACACCATTTATTAAACAGGGAATCTTTTCCCCATTGCTTCTTTTTGTCAGGTTTATCAAATATTGTGTGGTTGCAGATATGTTGTGTTGCCTCTGATGCCTCTGTTCTGTTCCATTGGTTTATATCTCTGGTTTGGTACCAGTACCATGCTATTTTGATTACTATAGCCTTGTAGTATAGTTTGAAGCCTGATAGTGTGATGCCTCCCGCTGTGTTCCTTTTGCTTAGAATTGACTTGGCTATGCGGGCTCTCTTTCGGTTCCATATGAAGTTCATGGTGGTTTTTTCCAGTTCTGTGAAGAAAGTCAATGGTAGCTTGATGGGGATAGTGTTGAGTTTGTAAATTACTTTGGGCAGTATAGCCATTTTCACAATATTGATTCTTCCTAACCATGAACATGGAATGTTTCTCCATCTGTTTGTGTCCTCTTTTATTTCATTGAGCAGTGGTTTGTAGTTCTCCTTGAAGAGGTCCCTTACGTTCCTTGTAAGTTGTACTCCTAGGTATTTTATTCTTTTTATAGCAATCATGAATGGCAGTTCATTCTTGATTTGGGTCTCTTTAAGTCTGTTGTTAGTATTTAGGAATGCTTGTGATTTTTGAACATTGATTTTTATCCTGAGACTTTGCTGAAGTTGCTTATCAGTTTCAGGAGTTTTTGGGCTGAGGCGATGGGGTCTTCATGTCGTCTGCAAATAGAGACAATTTGGCTTCCAACTTTCCTATTTGAATACCCTTTATTTCTTTTTCTTGCCTGATTGCTCTGGCTAGAACTTCCAGTACTATATTGAATAGGAGTGGTGAGAGAGGGCATACTTGTCTAGTGCCGGATTTCAGAGGGAATGCTTCCAGTTTTTGCCGATTCAGTATGATCTTGGCTGTTGGTTTGTCATAAATAGCTTTTATTACTTTGAGATACGTTCCATCAATAACGAGTTTATTGAGGGTTTTTAGCATAAAGGGCTGTTGAATCTTGTCAAATGCCTTCCCTGCGTCAATTGAGATAATCATGTGGTTTTTGTTTTTGGTTCTGTTTATGTGGCGAATTACATTTATAGACTTGCATATGTTGAACCAGCCTTGCATTCCCAGGATGAATCCTACTTGATCATGATGGATAAGTTTTTTGATGTGCTGTTGCAATTGGCTTGCCAGTATTTTATTGAAGATTTTTGCATCTATGTTCATCATGGATATTGGCCTGAAGTTTTCTTTTCTTGTTGAGTCTCTGCTGGGTTTTGGTATCAGGATGATGTTGGTCTCATAAAATGATTGGGAAGGATTCCCTCTTTTGGGATTCTTTGGAATAGTTTCAGAAGAAATGGTACCAGCTCCTCTTTGTGTGTCTGGTAGAATTTGGCTGTGAACCCATCTGGACCTGGACTTTTTTTGTGTGGTAGGCTCTTAATTGCTGCCTCGACTTCAGACCTTCTTATTGGTCTATTCATAGTTTCAGGCCTGGTTTAGGCTTGGGAGGACACAGGTGTCCAGGAATTTATCCATTTCTTCCAGGTTTACTAGTTTATGTGCATAGAGTTGTTTGTAATATGCTCTGAGGATGGTTTAAATTTTTGTGGAATCTGTGGTGATTTCCCTTTTATCGTTTATTATTGCATCTATTTGGTTTTTCTCTTTTTTCTTTTTTATCAGTCTGGCTAGTGGTCTATTTTGTTGATCTTTTTAAAAAACCAGCTCCTGGATTTATTGATTTTTTGAAGGGTTTTTCGTGTCTCTATCTCCTTCAGTTCTGTTCTGATCTGAGTTATTTCTTGTCTTCTGCTAGGATTTGAGATTTTTTTATCTTGCTCCTCTAGCTCTTTCAATTTTGATGATAGGGTGTCAATTTTGGATCTCTCCACTCTTCTCATGTGGGCCCTTATTGCTATATATTTTCCTCTGGAGACTGCTTTAAATGAGTCCCAGAGATTCTGGTATGTTGGGTCTTCATTCTCATTGGTTTCAAAGAACTTCTTTATTTCCACCTTCATTTCATTGCTTAACCCATCAACATTCAGAAGCCAGTTGTTCAGTTTCCATAAAGCTGTGCGATTCTGAGTTAGTTTCTGAATTCTGAGTTCTAACTTGATTGCACTATGGTCTGAGAGACTGTTTGTTATGATTTCCTTGTTATGCATTTGCTAAGAAGTGCTTTACTTCCAATTATGTGGTCAATTTTAGAGTAGGTGTGGTGTGGTGCTGAGAAGTATGTATATTCTGTGAATTTGGGGTGGAGAGTTCTTTAAATGTCTATCAGGTTTGCTTGTTCCAGGTCGGAGTTCAAGCCCTGGATATCCTTATTAATTTTCTGTCTGGTTGATCTGTCTAATATTGACAGTGGAGTGTTAAAGTCTCCCACTATTATTGTGTGGGAGTCTAAGTCTCTTTGTAAGTCATTAAGAACTTGCCTTATATATCTGGGTGCTCCTGTATTGGGTCCATATATATTTCGGATCGATAGCTCTTGTTGTTTTATCGATCCTTTTACCATTATGTAATGACCTTCTTTGTCTCTTTTGATCTTTGTTGCTTTAAAGTCTATTTTATCAGAGACGAGAATTGCAACTCCTGCTTTTTTTTTGCTCTCCATTTGCTTGGTAATGCTCTCCATTTTGCTCTTCCTCCATCCCTTTATTTTGAGCGTTTGTGTACCCTTGCATGTGAGATGGGTTTCCTGGATAGAGCACACCAATAGGTTTTGATTTTTTTATCCAATTTGCCAGTCTGTGTATTTTGATTCGTGCATTTAGCCCATTTACATTTAGGGTTAATATTGTTATGTGTGAATTTGATACTGCCATTTTGATGCTAGCTGGCTGTTTTGCTCATTAGTTGATGCAGATTCTTCATTTTGTTGATGCTCTTTAGCATTTGGTATGTTTTTGGAATGGCTGGTACTGGTTGTTCCTTTCTATGTGTAGTGCCTGGTTCAGGAGCTCTTGTAGAGTAGGCCTGGTGGTGACAAAATCTCTGAGTACTTGCTTGCTTTTTCCTTCACTTATGAAGCTCAGTTTGGCTAGATATGAAATTCTTGGTTGAAAGTTCTTTTCTTTGAAGATGTTGAATATTGGCCCCACTGTCTTCTGGCTTGTAGAGTTTCTGACGAGAGATCTGCTGTGAGTCTGATGGGCTTCCCTTTGTGGGAGACCCGACCATTCTCTCTGGCTGCCCTTAGTATTTTCTTCTTCATTTCAACCCTGGTGAATTTGACGATTAAGTGCCTTGGGGTGGCTGTTCTTGCAGAATATCTTTGAGGTGTTCTCTGTATTTCCTGGACTTGACTATTGGCCTGCCTTGCTAGGTTGGGGAAATTTTCCTTGGTAATATCCTGAAAAGTATTTTCCAGCTTGGATTCATTTTCTTCATTACATTCTGGTACACCTGTCAAACGTAGGTTAGGTCTCTTCACATAGTCCCATATTTCTTGAAGATTTTGTTCATTTTTTGTGTGTGTGCTGTTTTCTCTAATCTTGGTTTCTCATTTTATTTCATTGAGTTGATCTTTGACTTCTGATATTCTGTCTTCTGCTTGGTCAATTCTGCTGTTGAAAGTTGTGCATGCTTCATGAAGTTCTCGTGTTGTGTTTTTCAGCTCCTTCAGTTCATTCTTATTCCTCTCTAAGTTGTCCATTCTTGTTATTATTTTCTTGAATCTTTTTTCGAATCTTTTTTCAAGGTTCTTAGTTTCTTTGCATTGATTTAGAACATGTTCTTTTAGCTCACGGAAGTTTCTCATTACCCACCTTCTGAAGTCTGATTCCGTTATTTCGTCACACTCATTCTCCATCCAGCTTTGTTTTCTTGCTGGTGAGGAGTTTTTGTCCTTTGTAGGAGGTGAGGTGTTTTGTTTTCTGGTGTTTTTCTCCTTTTTGTGCTGGTTTCTTTTCATCTTTGTGGATTTATCTACCTGTCATCTGAGCAGCTGCAGAACAGTGAGGGATGCTACCGTTTTCTTCTGCTGCTATCTTTGTCCCAGAGTGATGCCCAGCAAATGTCAGTTTGATCCGTCCTTCTTGAGGTGAGTCTTTGGATATACAGGGGTCAGGGAGCTGCTTGAGGAGATGGTCTGTACTTTATAAGAGCTCAAGTGCTGAGCTGTGAGCTCCGTTGTTCATTCAGGGCTGTTAGGTAGGTGCATTTAAGTCTGCTGCAGCAGAACTTATAAAACCCCTTTTTTTCCTCAGATGCTCTGTCTCGGGGAGTTAGGGCATTCTTTATGAGTATCTGTTGCACTCTCCTGCCCAGCTAGGAGGCCGTCTAGTCACTATTTGCCTGCAGAGGTTCTGCCCTGCTACCGTGGGGTCTGCCCTGTTGCAATGGGCTCTGCCCTGCTGCTGTGGGCTCCGCCCTGCTGTTGTGGGCTCCGCCCTGTTGGCAGAGTCTCTCTGTTATGGCGGGTTGCCTCAGCAATGGCAGGCTGCATTAGCCATGGGAGTGTACCTCTCAGTAAAGGCAGAATGCCTCAGTAATGGTGGACGCCCCTCCCCCACCAAGTTGCACTGTCCTGGATTCAGCTGTGCCCTCATTGAAACTCTCAACCCCTAGCGTTTTGAATCGCCGTTTTGTTTGTCCCTGTGGGGGTAGGACCCACTGAGCCTGATCACCTGGCTCCCTGCCTCAGAGCCCTTTTTTTTTAAGTTGAACAGTTGACTCTCTTCCAGGTGTTTCAGTCACCTGCTGATAGGGTACCGGGATCTGTGTGATTTCCCATGCAGCGACCCACTGAGCCAGCTCTAATGTTGCTTCCCAGGAATCTCCTGGTCTGGCTCACTGTCCAAGTCCCGTTTAATCAGATGTATATGCTAATCTGCCCTCCCAAGTCTCAGATTGCCAGTTTAACAGAGCACCCAGACCAGTGCGTTTTCTGTGGAGTAACGCTGCTCTGCAGCGCCGGCTGAAACGTCCACACTAACTGAAAGGGCTGCGCTGGTGTCCCTTGTCTCTCCTACACCTGGGAATTTTCCCGTTTTGTGGGCAACAAAGATCCGTCTGGAAATGCGGCTTGGACTCATCCTCTGTGCCTTCACTGAGAGCTGCAATTATGAGTTGCTCCTACCATGCCATCTTTTTTTCTCCCCCTCTCTGTGAGACTATTTCCATGTTACTTTGCTCTGTTCATCTATGTCTTTCTGCCAATAACCAGTTTTGATTACTGTCTCAATTTAGTAAGCCTTGAAATCTGGTACAGAGACCCAATGCCATGTTCTTTTTCTAATTATTATTAATTTTTAATATTAGAGATGGGATCTCACTATGTTGTCCCAGCTGGTCTGAACTCCTGGACTCAAGCATCCTCTTACCTTGGCTTCTCAAAATGATGAAATTACAAGTGTGAGCCACCACCCCTGGCCCTTCTTTTTAATATTATTTAACGTTTTGTAGTTCCTTTGCCTTTTGTTATAAATTTTAGAGTCATCTTGTGTATAACCACAACAAGCTCGCTGGGATTCTGATAGGAATTGAATTACATTTGTATATGGGTGTGGGCAGAAGAAACAACTTTGCTATATTGAACCTTTTACTCTATGAACATGGTGTATGTCTCCATTTATGCAGATCTTTTCTGATGTCTTTCACCATCATTTTGTAGTTTCCTGCCTCCAACTCCTATACAAGATTTTTTAGATTTATCCCAAAGTATGGTTTTTGTTAGTTTGTTTTTTGAGACAGAGTCTCACTCTTGTTATCCAGACAAGTGGTAGACACTGTACTACCACTTGTAGTACAGTGGTGCAATCTTGGCTCACTGCAACCTCCATCTCCAAGGTTCAAGTCATTCTCCTGTCAGCCTCCCAAGCAGCTGGGATTACATGTGCCTGCCTCTACGCCCAGCTATTTTTTGTTTGTTTTTGAGACAGAGTTTCACTCTTGTTCCCAGGCTGGAGTGCAATGGCGTTATTCAGCTCAATGCAACCCCTGCCTCCTGGGTTAAGTGATTCTCCTGCCTCAGCCTCCCAAGCAGCTGGAATTACAGCCATGAGCCACCACACCTGGCTAATTTTGTATTTTTAGTAGAGATGGGGTTTCACCATGTTGGCCAGGCTGGTCTCAAACTCCTAACCTCAGGTGGTCTGCCCACCTCGACCTCTACAGTGCTGTGATTACAGGCATGAGCCACCACACCTGGCCCTAAAGTACTATTTTTTTAGCAAAAGAAAATGGTATTTAAAATTTTTACTTCCATGTGCTCACTGCTAATATACAAAATTCACTTGATTTTTGCATGTGTTTTATTTTTATGTAGGATTTTAGTCCCCAAATTAGCATTATTAGTTTTATGCATCATCAGCGCTTGTTTAGTTACCCAGATGATTATCACTCTTTGTTCCCAATTCTCTGAATCTTTCCTTTCCTCCCATTCACTTTTCTTCTGATAGAACAAACATCTTTAAAAAGTTCTGCCAATAGTCATTTTCCTTTAAACGAATTAAAAATTGTTTGGTTTTTTTTGCCTTCAGTCAGAAAATTCCACATTGACATCTCCTCCACTTTTATATTAGGTTGGTACAAAAGGAATTGAGGTTTTTGCCATTTTCTAAAAAATGTGACAGTTTAAGTAATTTCCTTTTCTCTGGTTGCTATTAAGATCTTTTTCTGACCAGGAGTGGTGGCTCATGCCTCTAAGACCAGGGTTTTAGGAGGCCAAGACAGAGGACGGTTTGAAGCCAGAGCCAGGAATTCAAGAATAGCCTGGGCAACATATTGAGACCCCCCTCACCCCCATCATGTCTCTATAAAAATTTAAAAAATTAGCTGGGAATGTAGTGCATGCCTGTAGTCCCAGCTACTTGGAAGGCTGAGGAGGTAGGATTCCTTGAGCCCCCAAAATTCAAGACTGATGAGCTATGACCACACCACTGCACTCCAGCCTGGGCAATAGGCAAGACCCCCATCTCTAAAGAAAACAAAAGTTCTCTTTCTATGGTGTTCTGTTTTGCTTTCCACCATGATGCATCTCAGTGGAGATTTGAAAAAATAAGTGGAGTAACTCATTTTTTTGCTTCCTGAATTTGGGGTTTCTTACCCTTCCTGAAGTCTGGAAAAATGTCAGCCATTTTATTCTTCTCTCCATTCTGTTCTCTCCTTCTGCAACTTCTATTAAATCCTGTATTGGGCCTTTTTACTTTGTTTTTGTAGTCTCTTACCCTCCCTTCTGCTTGCTGGCCTTCCTTCTGAGTAAATTCCTCAGAACTATCTTTCAAATCTGTTGTCTCTAATATACAGTTTAACTCATCTGTTGAATTTTTTTTTTTTTTTTTTTTGAGACAGAGTCTCATTTGGTCACCCAGGCTAAAGTGCAGTGGTGCTATCTTGGCTTACTGCAACCTCTGTCTCCCAGGTTCATGTGATTCTCCTGCCCCAGCCACCCAAGTAACTGAGATTACAGGCACATGCCACCATACCCAGCTCATTTTTTTTTTTTAAGAGACAGGGTTTCACCACGTTGACCAGGCTGGTTTCGAACTCCTACCTCCGGTGATTTGCCCACCTCAGCCTCCCAAAGTGCTGTGATTAAAGGCATGAGCCACCACACCTGGCCATTCATTTTTATAGGTCACAGGTTAATACAATTCAAAATCTAAAGAATGGGTACAGGGTTTCAGTTTGGAAAGATGAAATTCTTGAGAATGGTGGTGACAGTTGCACAGTGTGAATGTACTTAATGCTACTAAAGTGTACACGTAAAAATGGTTAATATGGTAAATTTTGTTATGTATTCAGATTTTTGTAACTGTGTTAAAATAAACAATGTATCCCACAGGCAGGATTCCTCTAACTCCTATCTTTATTCACCTCATTTCTTCCCCATTCATGCTCTATAGATATGACTACTTTTATTACTCAATATCCTTTTAGTGTTTTTTTAAAATGCAAATTCTAGCCAAATCAGGTATATGGTCTTATTTCCTCCACCCTTCAGTTTTTTACATTTTTTTCATCTGATAACGTACCCCAAATCCTTTCCTAATGAATACAGTGCACTTTATTTCTTGTTTTTTTTGTTGTTGTTGTTGTTGTTTGCTTGTTTTTTGAGACAGAGTCTCACTCTGTCGCCAGGTGCCAGGCTGGAGTGTAGTGGCACAATCTCGGCTCACTGCCAAGTTCCGCTTCCCAGGTTCAAGCAATTCTCCTGCCTCAGCGTCTCGAGTAGCTGGGACTACAGGCGAGTGCCCCCACACCCAGCTAATTTTTGTATTTTATTTTTAGTAGAGACGGAGTTTCACCATGTTGGCCAGGATGGTCTCAATATCTTGACCTCGTGATCCACCTGCCTTGGCCTCCCAAAGTGCTGGGATTACAGGCTTGAGCCACTGTGCCCAGCCTCCTTATTTCTTTTTTAAATAGCTGCCTCACTTTCCATTGCGTAGATGTTCAATCATTTATTTAGCTGGTCCAACTTCATTCAACATTTGGTTGTATCAAACACTGTACTGTCACAACTAACACTTGTCCAGCGATGTGGTCTCACTCTGTTGCCCAGGCTGGAGAGCAGTAATGTGGTAATAGTTCAATGCAGCCTCGAACTCCTGGGCTCAAGTGATCCTTCCAGCTCAGCCTCTCGAATAGTTGGCATTACAGGCAAGCGCCATCACTCCCAGTTGAAATTTTTTATTTGAAGGCTTTCTTTCTTTCCTTTTTCTTTTCTTTTTTTGAGACAGAGTTTCACTCTTGTTGCCAAGACTGAAGTGTAATGGTGCAATCTTGACTCACTGTAACTTTTGCCTCCCGGGTCCAAGTGATTCTCCTGTCTCAGCCTACTGAGTAGCTGGGATTACAGAGGCCTGCCCCTACACCTGGCTAAATTTTGGTATTTTTAGTAGAGACGGTGTTTCACCATGTTGGCCAGGCTGGTCTCAAACTCCTGACCTCACATGATCCACCTGCCTCAGCCTTTAAAATTGCTGGGATTACAGGTGTGAGCCACCGCACCTGGCCTTTGAACCTTTTTTCAAATCTGCATTTTCATTTTATTTATTTTTGAGATAGCCTCGGTGTCACCCAGGCTAGAGTCAGTAGTGAGATCTCAGCTCACTGCAAACCTCCACCTCCCGGGTTCAAGCAGTTTTCCTGCCTCAGCCTCCTGAGTAGCTGGGAATACAGGGACATGCCACCACACCCAGCTAATTTTTGTATTTTTAGTAGAGACAGGGTTTCAACATATTGGCCAGGCTGGTCTTGAACTGATCTCGTGATCTGCCCAACTCAGCTTCCCAAAGTGCTGGGATTACAGGTGTGAGCCACTGCACCTAGCCTCAAATCTACATTTTATACTGTTATTCTGCTCACTGCAACCTCTGCCTCCCAGGTTCAAGTGACTCTCCTGCCTCAGCCTCCTGAGTAGCTGGGATTATAGGTGTATGTTACCAAGCCCAACTAATTTTTGCATTTTTAGTAGAGATGAGGTTTCACCATGTTGACCAGGCTGGTCTCAAACTCCTGGCCTCAAGTGATCCACTCACCTCGGCCTTCCAAAGTGCTAGTATTACAGGTGTGAGCCACTGTGCCCAGCCTTCCTTTTACCTTTTGGGTTACCTGGTATTCAATTGTAGGTAAAGCATTTTCTCTTATGATTTGAAATGTGGGGGCTCTGAGCTCGTTTTCGACAAGGCTAATTTTAGGTAACCCCAGCCAGGGGCGGTGGCTCATGCCTGTAATCCCAGCTCTTTGGGAGGCCGAGGCGGGCAGACTGCCTGAGCTCAGGAGTTTAGGACCAGCCTGGGCAACATTGTGAAACCCCCGTCTCTACTAAAAAAAAAAATTAGCCAGGCATAGTGGCATTCACCTGTAGTCCCAGCTACTCAGGAGGCTGAGGCAGAACTGCTTGAACCTGGGAGGCGGAGGTTGCAGTAAGCCGAGATTGCGCCACTGCACTCCAGCCGGGGTGACAGAGTGAGACTTCGTCTCAAGAAAAAAAAAAATATATGCAACCTCAGAATTTAAATTTTCAGACTGTCACTCTTCATAAAGTATTAGGCATAGGTGCCTAAGCGTAAAGCCAGTCCAGGGAGATTCCTGATGTTAATGTAGAACTTCATGTATCGACAGACCACATAAAGGGTATATACCATGAAAATCAAAATGCACATGAACACAAACTCCTGGTCAAAAAACTTCAAGGGATGATTCCGTTCCGTCTCTCCCAATCCAGAGCCCAGACCAAACCAGCCAATTTTCCCTTCACTTCCCTGCGCTGGGGGTGGGGGCGCAGGTTTTGTTTAGTTTTCCAGTTCACCTACAGGCATAGCCCTTAAAAGGATCCTGGCTTGGCTGGGCGTGTTGGCTCACATTTGCAATTCCAGTACTTTGGGAAGCTGAAGTGGAAAGATTGCTTGTGCCCAGGAGTTTGAGACCAGCCTGGGAAACACAGCAAGACCCCATCTCTACAAAAATATTTTAAGATAAAATAAATAAGGGTGAATCATTTACACACATTATCTAATCTTAAGCCCCAAAGTTCACTGTGCCATGTGGGTTTTTAGTTTCCTTTTAGTTCTCTCTGGCCACTGGAGATTGTAGTTTATGGTGAGCTGATTTTACTTATTCTTTTTTTTTTTTTTTTTTTTTTTTTGAGACAGTCTCACTCTGCTGCCCAGGAGGCAGAGTTTGCACAGTTGCCACTACAACCTCTGCCTCCCAGGTTCAAGTGTTTCTCCTGCCTCAGCTTCCCGAGTAGCTAGTATTATAGGCACGTGCCACCACACCCGGCTCATTTTTGTATTTTTGGTAAAGATGGGGTTTCACCATGTTGGTCAGGCTGGTCTTGAACTCCTGACCTCATGATCTGCCCACCTCAGCCTCTGAAAGTGCTGGGATTACAGGCATGAGCCACTGCGCCAGGCTGGTGAACTGATTTTTATCATAGGTCGACCCAGCGTTTCCACATGTCCTGCGATATATAAAATACACATCATTTGTGTGTTGCACAGCATTTAAATTACCCCACTGGGGCACAGAGCAAGGTCGTAAAGACCATGGAGTTAGGCACATGAATTTGAATCCTGGCTCTAGCACATTAATAGCTCTGGAATCCTAAGTAGTTTCTCTCTCTAGAGTTTCTTCTTCTGCAAAATCAAGATAAAGTTAATCAGAGGACTATATGCTTAAAGGATATAAAATGCTTAGTACAGTGCCCAACATATATTAAATAAGAGTGGCTGCAATAGTAGGCAAATTTCCAAACTATTTACATATACGTACAACTATTGTTTCCCATTGGTATTTACATCCTAACAGTACCAAACTCTGACCATATTTAATAGTGAACAAACTTACTTCTAAAAGAATCATGCACTAAAGATTATCATAAGAAATAAAGTGCTGATGTGAAATATAAACCTTTTATAAAACAAGTCCAAGTTAGAAACAACATATTTAGTACAGAATTTTCTTGCCATGGGGACTATCCAAAAATAGAACAAGCTGCCTCACAGAAAAGGGAGGTGGTCACTAAGTAAGTATTCAAAACCAGAAAGTAAGAACTGCTTAACAGATCAGAGGGATTTCTATATTCGGAAAAGTCAGAAGTCAATGATGAAATAAGGAGAAAAACTAATTGGATAACTGATTATCGACACTAATTTTAAAATCCCAGTGACTCCTACATTAAAAAAAAAAGAACAGGTGCAGTGGCTCATGCCTATAATCCCAGGGCTTTGGGAGGCTAAAGCGGGTGAATCACCTGAGGTCAGGAGTTCGAGACCAGCCTGGCCAACATGGCGAAACCCCGTATCTACTAAAAATAGAAAAATTAGTCCAGGCGCGGTGGCTCACAGCTGTAATCCCAGCACTTCGGGAGGCTAAGGTGGGCAGATCACCTGAGGTTGGGAGTTCGAGACCAGCCTGATTAACGTGGAGAAACCCCATCTCTACTAAAAATACAAAACTAGAAAGGCATGGTGGCACATGCCTGTAATTCCAGGAGGCTGAGGGAGGAGACGCTTGAACCTGGGAGGTGGAGGCTGCAGTGAGCCAAGATTGAACCATTGCACACCAGCCTGGGCAACAAGAGCAAAACTTCATCTAAAAAAGAAAAATCAGCCAGGTATGGTGGTGGGCTCCTGTAATCGCAGCTACTCAGGAGGCTGAGGCAGGAGAATCACTTGAACCCAGGAGGCAGAAGTTGCAGTGACCTGAGATTACACCACTGTACTCCAGCCAGGGCAACAGGGCAGGACTCCGTCTCAAAAAAAAAAAAAAGGTTATAAAAGATAAACACCAAATAAAACTTCTTAAGTAGGTAGAAACACTGAAAACCAAATTTGGGAATTTTTTTTTAGCTGATTAAAACTGAATAACATGAGATTATTTCTTATGCCTGGTTCCATTCTAAGCCAACCATACCATCATCAAAATTTCTCTCTGAATATATATATATATTATATTTAAGTACATTGTTATTTTCCTCCTTTTCATCAGATATTTTCCAAATGTTAACATTCAAAATATTAAAATACTTATTAAAAAAGTCAGAGAAAAGTCAGAATTAAATTTTATTTCACATTGATAGAAACCATGAAAAACATTTACATTTTCCCATGTTACAGCACAACAATTCAACGGAATATTTCTTGCCATAAATAATATCTTGCTGATATTTAGAACTGAAACAACCGTTTATGTTCTTCAAGGTAAAGAAAAATGACATAGTAAATGATTGTTTAAAATGTTTAAATCCAGACATAAACATATGGCTTCATTATTAACATCCTATATAGTCCATTACTAAATTATTTCCATTATTGATTAGCACCCATTTATAAAGATGCATTCTTAATATGGTTTTGGTCAGCTGGAATACAGCAGAAAAATTAACAGAGTTCAGAAATACCAAGCATACATTTTTGCTACATATTTATCTGGTAACTACACTTTATTCATAGGGCTCTGACTAGCCTTTATAAATACTCATTGTTTGTTTTCAAATACTTTTTACCAGTGATCTGGAAATTTTGACAATTTAAAATGATTGCTATTTTTATGTTTGGACAAAAAATACAAAAAATAATTTGACTGAAGTGAAAATTTCAAATAAGCCCACTGGCAGATGAAAATAAAGCAAAAAATTACAATAGACTCATCTTCTATAGTAATTGGTTTCAAATGTGTAAAAAGTAAACTCTATGCTATAAGGAGATGAAATCATCTTAGAAATTAGTTTTCAAGATCAGTCTTAAACATTTCAGAACATGGCCAGGCATGGTTCTTGACAATAAACAGCATTATCCCTATTATTAGGAATAATATATTACCACCTCATTCTTATTATGTATTACAATCATGATGTATCTGTGAATACATATATAAAATACAGACACTGCATGGTGACTAAGCAATTTTGGAATAAATCCATAGACTAAGTCACAACATGCATAACTGTTTATATCTTAACTGCTCATTTATAACTGAACAAATTTGCACTAGGCATACTGCTAATTTTCAAATCACAGCTGTAATCCCAGCAAGTTGGGAGGCCAAGGTTCTTGGGCAGATCACGAGGTCAGGAGTTCAAGACCATCCTGGCCAACATGGTGAAACCCCATCTCTACTAAAAATACAAAAATTAGCTGGGCATGGTGATGCATGCCTGTAATCTCAGCTGGTTGGGAGGCTGAGGCAGGAGAATTGCTTGAACCAAGATGGGGAGGCAGAGGTTGCAGTGAGCCACGATCATACCACTGCACTCCAGCCTGGGTTACAGAGCAAGACTCCGTCTCAAAAAAAAATTTCAGAACATACTAGAATATGATCTAATTCTTTCAGTTGTTTACAGAAAAATAAATCCACAGAATTATTCCTGTTACCTGTGTTGAAGATCCTAATAACTAAATAGGTGTAAATTTGGATAAGGTATAATAATTTGAAATAAGTAGTGCATGAAGTTTTAATGTCTGGTTTCTCTATAAAGCATAAATAGATTTTAAATACCTTATATCTGTGACTCAAAATGTCAAATTACAGTATGTATTGACAGTAGCTGTCTATGGCAGAGAGGCTATATTTGGTCTGCTATGAAGGATAATAAAGAATAAACTTTTTTTTTTTCTGAAGAGTAAAGAATATTAAATAGAAATAATATCAGGGAAAAGAAAAACCTGGTCCCAAAATAAAAGGGCCATTTATTAAAGAGAACAATTTACTCTTTCTTGACAATAAACAGCATTATCCCTATTATTAGGAATAATATAATACCACCTCATTCTTATTATGTATTACAATCATGATGTATCTGTGAATACATATATAAAATACAGACACTGCATGGTGACTAGGCAATTTTGGAATAAATCCATAGACTAAGTCACAACATGCATAACTGTTTATATCTTAACTGCTCATTTATACCTGAACAAATTTGCACTAGGCATACTGCTAGTTTTCAAATGATATAATAAAAAATCTGGTGGCAGTACTATATTATTTTGCTGACTTACATTTGAGAAAAAAGCAGCTACCTGCTCCATCTATTTTAATATGGTTTATCCTGAATCTTATAAGAATACATGTATAGAAACTTAAAAGATCATACACTTCTCATGAGGAGACATTATTTGATCTGTGTCACTAGAGTGTATCTGCAAAACATTTTAACACTGCAAACATTAGAAATTTGAAGACTGGGCATGGGAAAAGGTTTATTCTCTACTACAATGATGCTGGTGTACTTCTACACAAGGCCTCTTAGTGACGTCAATCAATTGGAGGTAGGACTTTATCAATGAATTGCTTGACATCCATCATTTCCTGTTTGGAATAAAGTAATTTAATACGTAGTTACATAAATCAGAAATTAAATTCCCACTAAAACACCGCTAATCAAATCCATGGTGTGCATAGTTAAGATGAAATCATTTTTACTACAATTAAATAAGACATAAAGAGAAATAAGGCTCCAACAGAAATTTCAGAACATTTCCCATCATGATTATTGTACACTGAAAGGACAGCTCCCATCTAGCATCTAGTTCTGCATCTCCCTATGCTGGAACAAAATAAAAGACACGGGGGGTTGGGGGTAGCCAGGGAAGTTTAGAAGTGACAGTACCCACACCAAGAAGTCTCAGTATGTGTACAATTACTGACAACTAAGTATGAGTGACAAATTCTCTAATTTGTCTTCTACCATTCTCTAATTTGAATTGCATGTTAAATCCATAGCATTAACTATTTTGTGCCTTTTACAAGGAATTACATACAACTAACCATTTCATAGAGAGCATGTACCTAAGATGTGCCTAGGAAGATCTGAACATTAATATACCAAAGATTTACCAGAGAAGAAACATTCTCCTGTTAGCCTCTGGCACCTGGTTCAGTTTTCTCACCTCCCTCAAATTCACCTCCTGCTATCAGCTCTTATATATCTAGGCCTTATCTAGCCTCACAGTGACAAATATTAGCGATGCAGCTAACCTACAGCCTTATAATTAAGTCACTCAGAAAAGAGCCACAGTTTGAAAGGGTTCCATTTCACAATACTCTGAAGTCCCAAAAAGTTTCCTGTGAGATCACCTCCCACTATCCTACTTCTCCTCACTTTCTGCTACTATTCATTCAGTCCAGTCTTTGTAGACTCATCTACGGAGCTTTTAAGAAGCTCCAGGGTGTTTGTGATGCAAAGCCCATGAGGAAAACAGCTGTTCTAGAGACCTTCAGTCCCTCTTACACACACTAAGGGTTCCAGGACTTCCCCTGCCCTCTCTTTTCTGGATTCAATATTGTAATATTCTATATCAGCAGGGGAACACACTGGGTTCCCAGGTACCCTTGTCTTTTTGAATAAGTCATATTATCACCTCTTTCTCTGTCCCTAAAGCAAATGATTTAACCAGGCTGAATGGTTATAAAACTGTCAGTGTGACTATGTCACTATTTAGGAATCAATTTTTACTCTAGGTCTTTTCAAGCCTCCAAACCTATTCAGGCCGCCTTCATTCTTATCAAGTGACCACATCTCCTACTTGACTGAACAGATAAGAACATCTAGGCCGGGCCTGATGGCTCAAGCCTGTAGTCCCAGCACTTTGGGAGGCCAAGAGAGGCAGATCATGAGGTCAGGAGTTTGAGACCATCCTGGCCAAAACGGTGAAACCCTGTCTCTACAAAAATACAAAAACTTTGCTGGGCGTGGTGGTGGGTGCCTGTAGTCCCAGCTACTCAGGAGGCAGAGGCAGGAGAATCACTTGAACCCAGGAGGCGGAGGTTGCCGTGAGCCAAGACTGTGCCATTGCACTCCAACCTGGCAAGAGTGACATTCCATCTCAACAACAAAAAAAATATAAGCACATCTCATATGAGCTCCCAAGCACTCTCTTCTTCTCTCTCTCCATCTCCTGTTTATAGTCACCCGGCCCATCCTTTTCTATCTTGATTGAAAATGTTTTTCTTCTCTTTTAAGGCAAGCACTAAACATCTCAGGACTTTATTCTATTCTATGATCCCTCTGAGAATGCCCCTATCAATTATCTTCTCTTTACTGCATCTTCTTCCTTCCTCCTTCCACTCATAGGTCTTTCTCTGCTCCCATTAAAGAACAGATTTCCTACTCTTCCTACCAAAACTTTTTAAAAAGGTCTATACACGGTGCCTCTGCTTCCTCATTTCCCTATCCACTTTACACAATCCTTTGCATTTCGGATTTATCTATCCAAACATCCAAGGTCACAGGTGGCTTAATATTGGATATCTTCTTCCTAACCTATTTCTCTTTAACCCTTCCCTGAAACACATTACACATCTCCTCCCCACTCTGAAAATCTTTCCTCCCATCCTCTCAACACCTAACTCCTTTTATCATTAGGCTTAACTTAACGTGTCCCCTAAAGTTCTGTCCCCAAGTTTTTGTTCTTTTTTTTTTTTTCTGGAGACGGAGTCTCACTCTGTTGCCAGGCTGGAGTGCAGTGGTGCAATTTCAGCTCACTGCAACCTCCACCTCCCAGGTTCAAGCAATTCTCCTGTCTCAGCCTCCCAAGTAGCTGGGTACAGGGGCATGCCACCACGCCCAGCTAATTTTTTATTTTTAGTAGAGGCAGGGTTTCACTACGTTGACCAGGATGGTCTCAATCTCTTGACCTCCCAAAATGTTGACCTCCCAAAATTACAGGCATGAGCCACCACACCTGGCCCTGAGCTTTTCTTCTTATGATGCTTTCTCAAGATCATTCTTCATTGATCAATAATATTAGGAATTATTTTCAAATCTCCATTTCCTGGCTTGAACTTCAGACAAGTATTTCCAACATCCTATATTGATATCATGGGGGCACATCAATCTCAATACAAACACTAAACTCAGTATTATCTCCTTCCTTTACTCTAAAACTGTTTCTTACACCTACTTTTTATGATGGCAACACAGCGAGAACTCTCAGGCCCTTTTCATACTTCCTTGGTTGCTACACCCCATAGAATTAATCTCTAGATCCTACTGGATCACCTGTCTCCAGATCACATCTCACTTCAACCAAAAACATCGATAGCTTCCTGCTGCCTAGAGATTCAGTCCCTTCTCAGCACAGAGAGTCTCTGTCTTCTGTCCTATGACACTCAGCTATTCCTAAGACACTAGTCAGACTGAATGGCTTGCTCTTCCTGGCCTGCAGTTCTTTCTCTGCTAACCAAATCCCAACATTTTTCAAAATCTAGCTGTTTCATTATGGTCTCAGTGCCTCCTAAGATAAAAGTAATCTTTTCTCAGTTTTTCAGGGCACTTCCTGTTGTTTATTTTATTTTCCAAGGGTACTTTTTAAAGTTTCTAATCCAATACATGTCACTTTCTGCTATCCATACAGTTACTTAGACATGCATCTTTCTATTAAATTTTAATTTATCTTAAATTTTAATGAAAGAGAATGTTTATTATTCATCTCTGAATTATGCACAATGGCTGCAATAGCCAATCAGTAGATATTTGTTGAATTAAGTTGAACACACACTCATCTAATGACCTGATAACTTATGATCCAACGTGAATTAACTCATTTAAATCCCCAAGCATTCAAATGTTACTTTTCTTGAAAATAACTGAAAACAGTTGCAAATATGGTGCTGATCACTGCTTCCAGACACCTACCTGTTGACATGAACTGTGCATCATACCTTCATAGGTTTTAAAGGTCACATTGGCTGGATTCACCAATGTTTTTAGTTTTTCAACCGTAAGAGAACCAAACATCAGGGGAACTAAAGGGTCACAATCTCCGTGGCACTGAAGAATAGAAATATCTCTATTGGCACCATTGATAGGCCCCTGCAAAAAGCAAAAGAAGAAATAGTATTATTTTTGTAAAGGTATAGGATACTATGCCAGGCATTTAATGTTCTACATAAATATGCATGCATATATAACATATTAGAAGTTATATTCGGCCAACAGAATAAAATTCCTTCTGTCCGCATACTCACCACATTCCTTTATTTAACTTCCACAGGATCTATGACCACCTTGCCTCATATTATAATATATACCTTCCCAGTGAATGAGTTCCTTGAAGCGTATTAGATTTTCTGCTTTGTTTGCTTTAGTTGGTTGTTTTAGTGCTTGGAGTTGCTGTTTTATTGTTACCTTTTTTTTTTTTAAAGACAGTCTTACTCTGTCGCCCAGGCTGGAGTGAAGTGGCACAACTGTGACTCACTGCAACCTCCACCTCCTAGGTTCAAGTGATTTTCGTGCTTCAGCCTCCCAACTAGCTAGCATCAGAGGCGTGCACCACCACGCCCAGCTAATTTTTGTATTTTTAATAGATATGGGGTTTCACCATGTTGGCCAGGCTGGTCTCAAACTCCTGATCTGAGGTGATCTGCCTGCCTTGGCCTCCCAAAGTGCTGGGATTATAGGCATGAGCCACTGTGCCTAGACTAAAAATAAATATTATTTCTATGGGTTAAAAAGAGTCCTCATTTTCATAAATATCCTAAAATGTATCAAATCCTTCAAATCTAAAATTTGTGACAATAAGGTTTCTTTCTAATTCCATTCTATGTATTCCACAATAAAGACAGTATAGCATATTAATGCCTAGTAATACATCACAAAAGTCTAAGAAAATTCTTTTTAACAAAAAATGAGTGCTGTAAGTGAACGACTCTGGGTGATGGTGATGTGTCAGTGCAGGTTCACTGACTGCAGCAAATGCATGACTGTGGAAGTGGGGATGCTGATGGTGGGGAAGCTGTGCACGTGGGGGACAGGAGGTAGACAGTAACTCTACCTTCTGCTCAGTTTTGCTGTGAATTTAAAACTTCTCTAAAAAATAAAGTTTATTAGGCAGGGCAGTGGCTCATGCCTGTAATCCCAGTACTTTGGTAGGCCAAGGCAGGCAGATCTCGTGTTAGTCAGGAGATGGAAACCATCCTGGCTAACACGGTAAAATCCTGTCTCTACTAAAAATACAAAAAATTACCTAGGCGTCGTGGTACACACCTGTAGTCCCAGCTACTCAGGAGGCTAAGGCAGGAGAATCGCTTGAACCCAGGAGGTGGAGGTTGCAGTGAGGTGAGATCATGCTACTGTACTCCAGCCTAGGTAAGAGCGAGACTCTGTCTCAAAAAAATAAAAATAAAGTTTATTAATAAAAAAAAAAGATGACTTTATCGCCAACATTATCTGCTAGCTACCTTTAGCTCAGTAATCTCATATTGAGTGCGTCAACCAAGTTACCTGTGGAAATGATGCCCGAAGTGGAAGCCAGCAACTGAGTGCAGTGACACCCGCCAGTTTCTGCTGCATGGTAAGGGCAGTATATAAAGATAAAGCTCCTCCCTGAAAAGACAAGCAGGGAAAGTCAATGCAGCACACATGCTACCAACAGCAATTTAGGGGATTTCTTATTACTAATGATATCCATAAAACAATCAAACTCGGTGGCTGATGTCAAATCAAATCAGGCAAATAGTGGAAATAAAAACACACCCCACCATGTCCTGAAGGATTCGGTTCTCTTCACCAGAGAACATACTTACTTCCTTTCCAATGAGACATAGTTTGTAGCATCAGAAACTGCTACACTTAATATTCTGAATTTATATTTTCTCCTTTGCAGAGTTTTAGGTATAAAATCCAATCTGGTCTTAAACTGGTCTTTCTTTTCTTTTTTTCTCTCTCTGCTCTCTCTCTTTTTTTGACGGAGTTTCGCTCTTGTCGCCCAGGCTGGAGTGCATGGCGTGATCTCAGCTCACCGCAACCTCTGCCTCCGGGTTCAAGCGATTCCCCTGCCTCAATCTCCCAGGCAGCCAAGATTACAGGCATGCAGCACTATGCCCAGGTAATTTTTTATTTTTAGTAGAGACAGGGTTTCTCCATGTTGATCAGGCTGGTCTCCAACTCCCAATCTCAGGTGATCTGCCTGCCTTGGCCTCCCAAAGTGCTGGGATTACAGGCGTGAGCCACCACGTCCAGCCCTTAAATTGGTATTACTTTCTAAATGAGAATTTAAGATAGTAAGAACTACTTAGCAGACACCTGCAGACTATCTGCCTACCCAGTTCACAACACCCTGCATTCTGGAAGCTGCACTGCTGCCAGCTATCCAGGACCCCCATCACTCTGACTATGCCATGGGTCACTGCAACACATGAAAACATGAGAGCCTTTTTCTTCCCAGACAGTGATGTTCTTTCTCCCAGCTCTGAGGAAATAGGATTCGGTGACCACCAGTCACACTCTGTGGGTGGACCTTTAACATGTAAACTCAAGAGGTGGAAAACCAATAGACTGCAAAAAGCCAAGATGGCCAACTGTTGATGGAAAGGTAAACAAAGCAGATAAACAAAGAAACAGAGATGAGAAGCTAGAGCATCTGGAGACTGGTTCCATGGCAAACAGCTGACATGCTGCAATAGCCATGCAAGGTCCGTATGAGGAAGCAGTGTCTGAGGAGAAAGTACAGAAGGCAGGGGTAAAGTACAGAGAAGAAGAAAGATGCCCAAAATAAACACCACATATTTATACCTAAACCTGTAGTAGTGAAGGCAAAGGGAAGAAATTCTCTTGTCTTCTGCTTTACTGTTCTTACCAGTAGTCTCCTCCTAGAGACGGGACTCATGCCTGTGTTATCAGAGTTCTAATTAATTAAAAGGATCCACTGGGTTAGCTTAGAAATTTAATTACATGGGTATTATAGTTATTTTAAGAAGAAATTAATTAGTTCCAGTATATTCAAACTTAATTAAACTACTCCACAGAAAGGATTAAAGCACAGACTTCTAGATAAATATACTGATGGTACTGACATTCCACCCAAATTTTATCTTACCTGAGAAAATCCTCCCAAAATAATTCTGTTTGAAGGAATGCCATTCTTCACTTCTTGATCAATCAAAGCTTTTACTAAAAACAACATAAAAGTTAGTCAGCTATACTTTCAAAGTTAAGTCCGTTGATAAACTTTAGGAAAAAATTAATAGAAAAGCACAATTATTTTTAAGGTGGAAATGAGTGAAAAACTCAAAGCACTTCATTAAAATACAAAATTAGAATGTATTCTCATATGCCAACAGTGAACAATGTGAAAAGGAAATTTTTTAAAAATTCCATTTACAATAGCCACACATAAAAAATTAAATACCTAGGAATTAACCAAAGAAGCGAAAGATCCCTATAATGAAAACTATAAAACACTGATGAAAGAGGACACCAAAAAAATGAAAATATTCCATGTTCGTGGATAGAAGAACCGATAACAATATTGTTATTGTTCATGAATTCTTCTATTCCATGAACATGGAATTTTTTTCCATACTGCCCAAAGCAATCTACAGATTCAACACAATCTCTATGAAAATATCAATGACAGTCTTCACAGAGATAGAAAAACAATCCTGAAATTTATATGGAATCACAAAAGACTCATAGTAGCCAAAGCTACCCTAAGTAAAAAAAAATAAAACTAGAGGAATCACATTAATTGACTTCAAATTATACTACAGAGCTATAGTAACCAAAACTGCATGGTACTGGCATAAAAACAGACACATAGATCAATGGAACAGAACAGAGAACCCAGAAACAAATCCACACATCTACAGTGAACTAAACAGTTTAAAACTTAGCCAAGCATGGTGGCACATGGCCTGTAGTCCCAGCTACTCAGTAGCTGAGGTGGGAGAGTTGCTGAAGACCAGGAATTTGAGGCTGCAGTGAGCTATGATCCCCAACTGTACTCCAACCTGGGCGACTGTGTCTCTAAATAAATATGTAAATAAAAAATTACCAAAAACCAAAATAATTCTCAGCCACCCTGTCTCGCCATTGCTGCCCACATCCACCTACACCCACCCACACTCAGGAGTCACCAACCAGATTACCCTGAAGGCAATCCCAGTCCTCATATTATTCTACTTGTAACTATTTCAGTACACATGTATAAAATAAAAGGACATTCCTGTGCATTTCTTTTTCTTTTTTTTTTTCTGAGACGGAGTTCCGCCCTTGTTGCCCAGGCTGGGGTGCAATGGTGCAATCTTGGCTCAGCACAACCTCTGCCTCCCGGGTTCAAGAAACTCTCCTGCCTCAGCCTCCTGAGTAGCTAGGATTACAGGTGCATGCTCCCATGCCTGGCTAATTTTTTTGTATTTTTAGTAGAGATGGGGTTTCACCACATTAGGCAGGCTGGTCTCTAGCCCCGACCTCAGGTGATCCACCCACCTCAGCCTTCCAAAGTGCTGGGGTTACAAGCGTGAGCCACTGCATCTGGCTACATAGTCACTGTTTATTATCATTACACTTATTTTTTTTTATGTTTTCATTATTTAATGTAAATTTTATCTTATATTTACTATTAAAAGTTTGATTGTAAAAGGTATTAATATTTTATCACATACATCGTAAGCAATCACTGCTTCTTCAACATTTGTTCCAGCATGAAGAAAACTTAGACCATCCCTTCATTTTAATTTTTTTCCAGTTTAAGTACTTCTTTGCTTCTTGTAATGACTGGACTTAGCTTTGTTTACTAAACGAGTGGTCTTTCTTTTCAAAGGTAAATTGAGTCAATCTGTGTTTAACAACACTGTAATTATGAGTGCTTGTTCACAGAATTAATACATAAATTAATGCCTTTTCATATCCTTCACATCTAGCTTTTTAACCTTAAGTTAATATCCATATGTATGAGAACTAAATGTAATCTGGTATGCTTAGTCAACTTAATGATTGGACAATAACAATATGAACTACATTGGATTCACTGTTACTTCCTCTTTGTTCCTGCAGTGAAAACAGTATTTTCTTATGTCTGATTTCTCTCAATCCCTCAGTAAATGAAGACCTAACTAGAACAATATACTGTCCCATTTTAAATTCAAACAAAGACTCAAGTTTGACAACAGATTCATGGTAATGTCATTTTAAAAGAGAGATCCAATGAACACAGATAAACATCAAAGTCTTCACCACGGCACATTACACTTATTATATTATTATTCTCACTGTTATTCCAAGTCTCCTTAATGAAAATAACTGGCAAAAACTACTAAACATTTTGCTGTTTTCTCCATTTTCCCATGTAAATCAAAGCAAAATTATTATATGTCTGATAGAGTTTACAGGTGTGAGTTACAGTTACAAGTGTAAGCCACCGTGCCAGGCCCAAATGTGTAATTTTTAACCAGTACCAATATGATTACTGAATCTAAAAACATTTAAGAATGCTTTTGGCTTTATAAACATTTTCTGTACTTACTGTTTTCTGCAGCCTGTTTAATCCCAGGTTCATCCTCCTGTGAATCTGGTGAAAGCCCAATAATATCAAACCTGTAAAATAAGGCAAATCTAAAAAGCATCTTTTGATTCTAAAAAAATCTATTATAATAAGTATATTTTACTACATTCATGGTAGCTTGGATTAAAGGGATAATCAGAAATACGTATTTTTTATTTTTTTTGAGACAAAATCTTGCTCTGTTACTCAGTGAAGTGCAGTGGTACAATCTCAGTTCACTGCAGCCTCCCCTTCCCAGGTTCAGGCGATTCTCCTGTCTTAGTCTCCTGGGTAGCTGAGACTACAGGGACATGCCACCACGCCTGGCTAATTTTTATATTTTTAGTAGAGACGGGTTTCGCTATGCTAGCCAGGCTGGTATTAAACTCCTGACCTCAGCTGATCCACCCGCCTCAACTTCCCAAAGTGCTGGGTTTACAGGTGTGAACCACCACGCCTGGCTAAAGTCAACATTTTTTTTTTTTTGAGATTGGTCTCCCTCTGTTGCCAGGCTGGATGCAGTAGCGTGATCCTGGCTCATGGGTTCAAGTGATTCTCTTGCCTCAGCCTCCCAAGTAGCTGGGAATACAGGCATGTGCTACCATGCCTGGCTAATTTTTGTATTTTTAGTATGGACAAGGTTTCACCATGTTGGCCAGGATGATCTTGATCTCTTGACCTTGTGGATCCACCTGCCCCAATCTCCCAAAGTGCTGGGATTACAGGCGTGAGCCACTGCGCCCAGCCCTAGAGTCATCATTTTTTTTTTGAGACAGAGTCTTGCTCTGTCACCAGGCAGGAGTGCAATGGTGCAATCTCGGCTCACTGCAACCTCTGCCTCCTGGGTTCAAGTGATTCTTTGGCCTCAGCCTCCCAACCTGATGGTAGGAATCTCAGAGAACAGTCAGGAAAAATCAGAGTCTGGAAGTAGCACAGAGAAACAAAAAACTGACCCTACACTGGGACCGTGAGAATATCTTCAGAGGGCTGAAAGAGAAGTGGTTTCCTTAAAAACAACCCAGAGAGACAAGAAATTGGAAAGGTGAAGAGGCTGTGGCTTAATCGGGGTCATCTGAATGTTGGGTTACTAAAATCAACAAAGGTTTATCAAGCAGCAGAAGAGAGCCTCACACATGATTTTTATTCACACCTTCTCGCCTATTTCTCTACCTGTTTGTACAGCTCCTTAAGTTTACCCCTAAATCTACAGCATAAAAATGTAAATAAGCAAAAGTTAACTATGCAACTTTGCAAGTTAAAAAACAGCTAAATAAAAACTGCTGTACACAAAAGCGTTTCTTGTAACATTACATAAAATAAACAATATAATGTTCTTATTAAGTAAATTGTCACTTACCATGAAGGCATAGCCATGTTCATATTTAGTGTAACAGGCATAACAGGCCTATAAGGAAAAGAAAAAATAGCAAAATCAGAATAACAAAGCACACAAACTGACAAATTCCACTAATCTAAAACAGAGAATGACTTGAGACCTACACAATACTATACAGTTTTAATATATAAACTGTTTACTTCATCCACACCTGTACAAGTCTGCTCTCCATGCCTCTCCAAATGTGTTCTCAAGACAGAGCAACAGCAACAAAGGACTAAGCTTGACAAATACATTTTCCCTTCTCACACCCTTCCTTACTACTTTTAACTTCTCAGACATGAGAAGAGAAACTGGAAACCAAGACAGTTGGAAATGTATAAAATATGAGATTCTGGTATGGGACTAAGGACAATGAGTGATTTATTACACTGATACTGTAACCTCAAAGCCTATATGCTCAGATTGCACTTTTGCTGATTTTCTAGTTCTTAGCTGTGTACTCACTTAATTAAGAGACCTCTAAATAAATAAGGGGAATCCAAAATTTGCCTAACTGTCCATTACAGCCATTCAAATCTATGATGGGCCAGGCGCAGTGGATCACGCCTATAATCCCGGCACTTTGGGAGGCAAAGGCAGGCAGATCACGAAGTCAGGAGTTCGAGCCCAGCTTGGCCAATATGGTGAAAATACAAAAATCTGACAGGAGTGGTGGCACATGCCTGTAGTCCCAGCTACTTAGGAGCCTAAGGCAGAAGAATCGTTTGAACTTGGGAGGCAGAGGTTGCAGTGATTCGAGATCGAGTGCCACCGCACTCCAGCCTGGGCAACAGAGCAGGACTCCTTCTTAAAAAAAAAAATTCTGTCTCTGGCTTGAGCAGAATAATACAGGACATAGCAACCCTAGCCACAGTATTCACTGTAGCCTACAGAGGTAAGACAGACCCTCTATTTCAGGATTTAAAAAGGAAGAAATGTTTTCTTATCCTCTTCTCAGCTGTTCTTCTTCCCATTCCCTCTTTCATGTTCATGTATCTGTCCCAACTTTACTGCTACTCCCACTTCTGAGGATGATTACTAACTTATATGAGTATGTCCAATCCCTCTGGTCTTCTTTCTCCATGGCTACTGCTTATCAGCAAACTTTTGATCTAAAACAAGGGTGTCCAATCACTTGGTTTCCTTGGGCTACATTGAAAGAAGAATTGTCTTGGGTCGCATATAAAAATACATCAACACTTAACAAGAGCTGATGAGCTAAAATTAAAATAAAATAATATCTAAAAATAGCAAAAAAAAATCTCATGTTTTCAGAAAGCTTACAATTTGTACTGGGCTGCATTCAAAGCTGACCTGGGCCACAGGTTGGACAAGCTGGACCCAATGTGCCAATCTTATTGATTTTCTAAGTTTGTTCAAAACTTACTAATTTCTTTTTGACATCCACAAATACTTTCAGAGCCAGAATTCAAAACCAAACCTATCATTTTCCAAAGTCTGTGTTCTTTCCACAGTACAACACGTTGCCTCTAAATGATAAAATTAAAGAGTGGTTTCAACATAATAAAGATTTCTCACAAATCTAACAGGTAATTCCCCTTCAGAGATATCCTGGTGATATCCTAGAACTTTATGGGTATTTGTATATGTAAAATAATTTTTCTGGGAGGCCAAGGCAGGTGGATCACCTGATGTCAGCCATTTGAGACTAACCTGGCCAACATGGTGAAATCCTGTGTCTACTAAAATTATAAAAATTAGCTGGGCATGGTGGCACACATGTGTAATCCCAGCTACTCAGGAGGCTGAAGCAGGAGACTCGCTAGAACCCAGGAGGTGGAGGTTGCAGTGAGCCAAGATCACACCACTGCACTCCAGCCTGGGTGACAGAGCGAGACTCCATCTCAAAAATAAATAAATAAAAATAATATTTTTTCTGGCCTTAAAGAGAGAAATACTTTAAATTGCTTAACAAAAGAGAAAATGTAAAAAAAATCAATTTAAGAAATTATTTTATGAAGTTTTAAGGAATTCAACTAAACTTCATTTTTAAACAATATTTAAATAATAAAAATTAATTATATTTAAATACTTTTCTGGAAAGGTAAAACAATGACAATTGCTCCTCTCTAGACTCTGAATTACAAGCCTGAAGATCAGAAATACTCACGCATGCGGGCAGATATATTTGATATGTGAACTTCTGATACCTGCAAAGGCTTCTGCCCATCCGTGCCTAGTGGAAAAATCATTTGAATAATGCTATTATATACTGTTTTAAATCCCAATAAGTTAGTAGTAGAACAATACTTTAAAAACCTGTGAAGATAAAGGTAAATAGTACTTTAAAAAACTGTGAAGATAAAAATATCTTTAAAATGTGGGTCCTCTGGCTCACGCCTGTAATCCCAACACTTTGGGAGGCCGAGGTGGGCAGATCACGAGGTCAAGAGATCGAGACCATCCTGACCAACATGGTGAAACCCTGTCTCTACTAAAAATACAAAAATTAGCTGGGCGTGGTGGTGCACACCTGTAGTCCTAGCTACTCGGGAGGCTGAGGTAGGAGAATTGCTTGAACTCGGGAGGCGGAGGTTACAGTGAGCTACACTCCAGCCTGGCGTGAGACTCTGTCTCAAAAAAAACAAAAGAAATGTGGGTCCTCAATACTATTAAAACAACACCATGAATCTAAAAACAACCCAACAGTTAGTTTAGTTTTACCTAGGGATAAAGATGATTTCTCAGATTTCTGAACAGTAATGTATGCCCCTTCAGATATTTCCACAGGGCTTCAAATTTTCCAAAGTAGAGATATATTTTTAAAATCTCTTGATACAATATGTTTATAAAGTAGGCAAGACAAATAATATAATTTACATTTTACATTAAAAAAAAAAGCCTCGGCCGGGCACAGTGGCTCACGCCTATAATCCCAGCGCTTTGGGAGGCCAAGGCAGGCAGATCACGAGATCAGGAGTTCAAGACCAGCCTGGCCAACCCAGTGAAACCCTATCTATACTAAAAATCTAAAAATCGCCTTTGACAAAATTCAACAGGCTTTTATGCTAAAAACCCTCAATAAACTCGGTATTGATGGAACGTATCTCAAAATAATAAAAGCTATTTATAACAAACCAACAGCCAATATCATACTGAATGGGCAAAAACTGGAAGCATTCCCTTTGAAATCTGGCACTAGACGAGGATGCCCTCTCTTACCACTCCAATTCAATATAGTACTGGAAGTTCTAGCCAGAGCAATCAGGCAAGAAAAAGAAATAAAGGGTATTCGATTAGGAAAGGAGAAAGCCAAATTGTCTCCATTTGCAGACGGCATGATAGTATATCTAGAAGACCCCATTGCCTCAGCCCAGAAAGTCCTGAAACTCATAAGCAACTTCAGCAAAGTCTCAGGATATAAAATCAATGTGCAAAAATCACAAGCATTCCTATACACCAATAACAGACTTAAAGAGAGCCAAATCAAGAACGAACTGCCATTCGCAATTGCTACAAAGAGAATAAAATACCTAGGAATACAACTCACAAGGAATGTAAGGGACCTCTTCAAGGAGAACTACAAACCACTGCTCAACAAAATCAGAGAGGACATAAACAGATGGAGAAACAGTCCATGTTCATGGTTAGGAAGAATCAATATCGTGAAAATGGCCATACTGCCCAAAGTAATTTATAGAATCAATGCTATCCCCATCAAGCTACCAATGACTTTCTTCACAGAACTGGAAAAAAACACCATGAACTTCATAGGGAACCAAAAGAGAGCCTGCATAGCCAAGTCAATTCTAAGCAAGAAGAACACAGCAGGAGGCATCACACTACTGGACTTCAAACTATACTACAAGGCTACAGTAATCAAAACAGCATGATACTGGTACCAAAACAGAGATATAGACCAATGGAACAGAACAGAGGCATCGGAGGCAACACAGCATATCTACAACCATACAATATTTGATAAACCTGACAAAAACAAGCAATGGGGAAAGGACTCCCTGTTTAATAAATGGTGTTGGGAAAACTGGCTAGCCATGTGCAGAAAGCAGAAACTGGACCCCTTCCTGATACCTTACACTAAAATTAACTCCAGATGGATTAAAGATTTAAACATAAGACCTGGCACCATAAAGACCCTAGAAGAAAATCTAGGTAAAACCATTCAGGACATAGGAGTAGGCAAGGACTTCATGACCAAAACACCAAAAGCATTGGCAGCAAAAGCCAAAATAGACAAATGGGACCTAATCAAACTCCACAGCTTCTGCACGGTAAAAGAACCAGTCACTAGAGTGAATCAGCAACCAACAGAATGGGAAAAAATTTTTGCAGTTTACCCATGTGACAAAGGGCTGATATCCAGAATTTACAAAGAACTCAAACAGACTTACAAGAAAAAAACAAACAAGCCCATTCAAAAATGGGCAAAAGATATGAACAGACACTTTACAAAAGAAGACATACATGAGGCCAACAAACATATGAAAAAATGCTCATCATCACTGGTCATCAGAGAAATGCAAATCAAAACTACATTGAGATACCATCTCACACCAGTTAGAATGGTGATCATTAAAAAATCTGGAGACAACAGAACCTGGAGAGGATGTGGAGAAATAAAAACACTTTTACACTGTTGGTGGGAGTGCAAATTAGTTCAACCATTGTGGAAAACAGTGTGGCGATTCCTCAAAGACCTAGAAATAGAAATTCCATTTGACCCAGCAATCCCATTACTGGGTATATATCCAAAGGACTATAAATCGTTCTACTATAAGGACACATGCACACGAATGTTCACTGCAGCACTGTTTACAATAGCAAAGACCTGGAACAAACCCAAATGCCCATCGATGATAGACTGGACTGGAAAAATGTGTAACATATACACCATGGATTGTTATGCAGCAATCAAAAACGATGAGTTCGTGTCCTTTGTAGGGACATCGATGAATCTGGAGAACATCATTCTCAGCAAACTGACACAAGAACAAAATGAAATACTGCACATTCTCACTCATAGGTGGGTGACGAACAATGAGAACACATGAACACATGGAGGGGAACACTACACAATGGGGTCTATTGGGGGGAATAGGGGAGGGACAGCGGCGGGGGGGAGGGACAGCGGCGGTGGGGAGCTGGGGAGGGATAGCATGGGAAGAAACGCCAGATGTGGGTGAAGGGGAGGAAGACAGCAAATCACACTGCCACGTGTATACCTATGCAACTATCTTGCATGTTCTGCAAATGTACCCCAAAACCTGAAATGCAATAAAAAAATAAAAATAAATGCTAGCTGCAATTAAAAAAAAAAATCTAAAAACCAGCTATTCCTTTCAAACTGCCAATGATGTTTTTCACAAAATTAAAAAACAATGTTTTAAAATTCACATGGAACCAAAATGAAGCACGTCCATTTGTTTACATGTTATCTATGGTTAATTTTCATCCTGAGTGGCTGACTAGCTGCAACAGAGATCTTCTGGCTGGCAAAGGCTAAAATGTTGACTCCTTTAGTCCTTTACAGAAAACAATTACTGACCACTCTTGTGAAATATTTTTTGATATGCAGATACTTCTCAACTTAAGGAGGATTTACATCATGATAAATCCATCACAAAGTGAAAAAATCATAAATTTAGCCATAATAAGCTGGGAACTCTTTGTTTATTCATATTATGAAAAATTGAGTTTTCCTTTTTTCTTTGTTTCTTTTTTTTTTTGAGACCGAGTCTTGCTTTGTTGACCAGGCTGGAGTGCAATTGTGCGATCTTGGCTCACTGCAATCTCTGCCTCCCAGGTTCAAGCAATTCTCCTGCCTTAGCCTCACAAGTAGCTGGGATTACAGGCGTGGGTCACCACACCAGGCTGAAAAATCGAGCTTTTCATTATAATTTTTAGCTTGCATGAGTTAGAACTGTATTTGCTTAGACTAATATTCCTAAAATTATAATATCTGTCATTTGATTTTTCTGTGAGTTCTTATGGGCTACATGATAACATTCAAATACAGAGCACAGCAATCATTTCTTCACTATGTGATCTTAACCTAGTTTATCAGAGGTGTCTTCAACTTCTATCTCTGATTTTAAAATATCCTTCTAGACTAATTTAACAATATATATGCAAGGGCCTAATTTTTTAAAAGACTTTTTGTGACATTACCATTTTAAGAAGCTTTTTCTAAGGAAAAAAATGTCTGCAAATATTCATTTGTAAGAATGTACAACGAGAAATCTACATGAAAAAAACTGAAATGCCAAAATGTTCAGAAAAAAGAATATTTGATAAATTAGAATTCCAGCAATTTAAATGGATGAGATCAGCAGTGAGCTGCAGGTAGCCCAGAAAAGGCCACACTCAGCCAAATCTGGTGACCTTTAGCTGAATAGAGATACACCTCAACTTACAATGGGGTCACGTCTGGCAAAGCCGAAAAGTTGAGGGGCATACCGATGTTTTGCTTTCATGCCATTGTAAAGTTGAAAAATCTTAAGTCTAACCACTGTAAATTGGGGACCATGTATACTTTAGTAGTTAGGTCTGGTGGGTAGAGAATTTATCAGTTGCTTTGCTTTGTAACTGTTAAGCAGTTCTAAACTCAGATTGGTTTGGTGTAAGAACTTTTGAGTTGGATTTGCTATTTTTGAAAACTGTATTGGATTATAATATAGTCAAGTATTCAAATGTTAAATGTTCAAGTTGGGCTGGCACAGTGGCTCACGCCTGTAATCCCAGAACTTTGGGAGGCTGAGGTGGGTGGATCACTTGAGGTCAGGAGTTTGAGACCAGTCTGGCCAATATACTGAAACCCCTTCTCTATTAAAAATACAAAAAATTAGCCAGACATGGCAGCACACACCTGTAATACCAGCTACTCAGGAGGCTAAGGCAGAAGAATCGCTGAAACCCTGCAGGCAGAGGTTACAATGAGCCAAGATCGCGCCACTGCACTCCAGCCTGGGCGACAGAGTGAGACCCCATCTCAAAAATAAGTAAATAAATAAAATTAAATTAAAATAAAGATCCCTGGCCAGGCACAATGGCTCACCCCTATAATCTCAGCACTTTGGGAGGCGGAGGTGTGTATATCACTTGAGGTCAGGAGTTCAAGACTAGCCTGGCCAACATGGTGAAACCCTGTCTCTACTAAAAATGCAAAAATTAGCCAGGCATGGCAGTGGACACCTGTAATCCAAGCTACTCTGGAGGCTGAGGTTGCACTGAGTTGAGATAGCACCACTGCACTCCAGCCTGGGTGACAAAAAACTAAATTAATATTAAAATAAAGACCTCAAATTAACAACCTAATCTTCTACCTGAAAACACACACATACATACACCCTAACCCAAAGTTAACAGAAAGAAGAAAATAATGAAAACTAGAGTGGAAATAAATGCAATAGAGACCAGGCTTCAGTGGCTAATGCCTATAATCCCAGCACCTTGGGAAGCCGAGGCAGTGGATCACTTGAGGTCAGAGTTTGACACCAGTCTGGCCAACATGGTGAAACCCCAAATCTATCAAAAATAGAAAAACTAGCCAGGGGTGATGGAACATGCCTGTAGTCCTAGCTGACACAGGAGAATCGCTTGAACCTGGGAGGCAGAGGTTGCAGTGAGCCAAGATGGAGCCACTGCACTCCAGCCTGGGCAAAAAGAGGGACACACCGTCTCAAAAAAAAAAAAAAAAAAGACAGAGAGAGAGAGAGAGAGAGAGAGAGAGAGAGAGAGAGAGAGAGAGAGAGAGAGGCGTTATCAACTAAACCAAAAGTCAGTTCTTTGAAAATACGAACAAAAACGGCTAATCTTTAGCTAGTCAACCAAGGGGGAAAAAAAGGAGAAAACTCAAATTACTACAACCAGGAATCAAAGAACAGACTACTACTAACTTGACACATAGAAAAGATTATAAGAGAATAGTATGAATGATTACATAATAATAAATTAGATAAACTTGATTAAATAAACAAATTCCTAGTAGGACACAAACTACCAAAAAGGGATTCAAGAAAAAAAATCTGAACAGGCCTATAATAAGAAATTGAATCAGTAATCAAAAATGTCTCACAGGGAAAGGCCCAGTAAATACCACATGGCTCCAAGATGAAGTCTACCCATCCAATGTTAAAAGAATCCTTCTCATTCCTCTTCACCCAAAAAAAGAAGAACACTTTCTCATTTAGAAGGCAGGCCATTATTACTCTGATATCAAAACCAACAGATACATGCAACAAAAAAAAATTACTTTCTCTTTCATTCTTTTTTTTCTTTCTCTCTTTCTTTTTTTTCTCTCAAAAAAAAAAATAAATAAATAACAAGCCAGGTGTGATGGCTCACACCCATAATCCCAAGTAATCTCAACACGTTAGGAGGCCAAAGTGGGAGGGGGGACTGCTTGAGCCCAAGAGTTCAAGACCAGCCTAAGCAGGACGGTAAAACCCCAACTCTACAAAAAAAAAATAAGAAAATTAGCCAGGCATGGTGGTGTGCACCTGCGGTCCCGCATACTTGGAGGATTGTTTGAGCCTGGAAGGTTGAGGCTGCAGTGAGCTGTGTTCACTCCACTGCACTCTAGCCTGGGTGACAGAGACCTTGTCTTAAAATGAAAATGACACTCTATCCCATAGGAATATAAATACAAAGCCCTAAAAACTACCAAACCAAATCTATTGACATATAATTAGGATTATACGCCATGACCAAGAGGGATTTTCCTAGAATGCAAGAGTGGTTCAACATAAAAACGTTAATAAATACCATATTCTAATTTACTGAAGATTGTCGCCAGGGAAACTGGCAAGATACATGGCATCTGGATTGGAAAGGAAGCAGTAAAATTCTCTCTCATGAGCTTGTGAGCTCAGTATCTTATGATCTTATATTCAGAAAAATCCTATGATATCTACAAAAACATCCTAAGAGCTAATGAGGTCAGCAAGATCCCAGGTTACAAAAAATTTACCCAGGCCGGGTGCAGTGCATTGGTTCACGCCTGTAATCCTAGCACTTTTGGGAGGCCGAGGAGGCAAGATGACCTGAGGTCAGGAGTTCGAGACCAGCCAGGCCAACATGGTGAAACCCCAACAGTATTAAAAATACAAAAATTAGCCAGGCAGAGTGGCACATGCCCGTAATCCCAGCTACTTGGGAGGCTAAGGCAAGAGAATCGCTTGAACCCAGGAGGCAGACGTTGCAGTGAGCCAAGATCATGCCAGTGCATTCTAGCCTGGGCAACAGAGTGAGATTTTGCCTCAAAAAAAAAAGAAACCGCCAGGTACAGTGGCTCACGCCTGTAATCCCAGCACTTTGGGAGGCCAAGGCGGGCGGACCACCTGAGGTCAGGAGTTCAAGACCAGCCTGACCAATTTGGAGAAACCCCTCTCTCCTAAAAATGCAAAATTAGCCAGGTGTGGTGGCGAGTGCCTGTAATCCCAGCTACTTGGGAGGCTGAGGCAGGAGAATCGCTTGAACCTGAGAGGTGGAGGTTGCAGTGAGCAGCGATAGCACCATTGTACTCCAGCCTGGGCAACAAGAGCAAAACTCTGTCTCTAAATAAATAAATAAACAAACAAACAAATAAATAAAAATAAAAATAAAAAAATTTAAATGCATATTTCTATACACTAGCAATGAACAATATAAAAATGTAATAAAGACAACAATTCCATTTATAATAGTATCCAAAAGAATAAAATACTTAGAGGAATAATTTAATAAAGTAAGTGAAAGACTTGTAAACTGGGCAGGCATGGCAGTGTGTGCCTGTAATCCCAGCTACCCGGTAGGCCAAGGAGAAGAATCACTGGAACCCGGGCGGCAGAGACTACAGTGAGCTGAGATTGCACCACTACATTACAGCCTGGGCTACAGAGCAAAACTCCATCTCAAATAAAACAAAATCATCAGGATGAAAAACTGTGGTGCTGCAAAACATACTACCAAGAGAGTGCAAAGCCACCCCACGGAATGGGAGACAGTATTTACAAATAATGTATCTGACAGGAGTCCCAACGTCCAGACTATATACACAATTCTTAGAAATCAACAACAAAAATGCAACCCAATTCTTAAAAGGGCAAAGTATCTGAACAGGTATTTCTCCAAAGAAAATATGCAAATGACCAACAAGAACATGAGAAGATGCTCAACATTAGCCACTGGGAAATGCAAATCAAAGCCACAAAGAGACACCACTTCACATACACATGGATGGCCATAATCAAAAAGACAATAACAAGTGTTAATGAGGATGGGGAGAAATTAGAGCACCCACACACTGCTGGTAGAAGTGTAAAAACAACAGCTGCTATTAAAACTGTCTTGGAGTTCTTCATAGAGCTACCATTGACTCAGCAATTCGACTCCTGGGTATATACCCCAGAGAACTAAAAACATATGTGCACACAAAGTCTTGTACATGAATGTGCAGAGTAGTATTATTCATTAGAGTCAAAAAGTAGAAACAATCCAAATGTTCATTAACTGATGAATGAATTGTTTTTATGTGAATTTTCTTTTTAAGAGACAGAGTCTCACTGTACTGCCCAGGCTAGACTCGAACTCCTGGCCTGTAAGTACCCTCCTGACTCGGCCTCCCAAGTAGCTGAGACTACAGGTGCACAACACCATTTTCAGGTAATTATTTACTTGGCAATGAAAGAAAGCAGTACTGGTACATGTTACAACATAGATGAGCCTGAAAAATATTATTCTATAAAGTGAAAGAAGCCAAATGCAAAAGACCAAATATTATCTGATTCCATTTATACACAATATCTAGAAAAAGCAAATCCACAGAAGCAAAAGGAGACAGTGGTTGCCAAGGAGAGAAATAAGTAGTCTGCAGATGGATGTTGGGTTTCTGTTGGAGATTTTGAGCATATTCTGGAATTAAGACAGTAGTGATATTTGCACAACTCTGTAAATATACTAAAAATGCTGAATTGAATAAAAGAGTGAAGTTTTTGATATGTGAATTATATCTCAGTAAGTACAGTAGTTCCCCATCATCCATAGTTTTGCTTTCTCTAAATTGTTACTTGCATTCAACCACCATTGAAAAATAGGTGAGTACAAAACAAGAATGTATTTTGACAGAGAGATCAAATTGACATAACTTTCGTTACAGTATGTTGTTATAATCATTCTATTGCTGTTTTTCACCTCTTACTGCCTAATTTATAAATTAAACTTAATCACAGGTATCTATGTATAGGAAAAAACTTCATATCATAGGGTTTGGTACTCTCTGCGGTTTCAGAATCCATTTGCATTTTAGCCTGGGCAACAAGAGCAACACCCTGTCTCAAAAAAAAAAAAAAAAAGAAAAAAGGAAAAGAAAAGATAAGACTAAAAACCCTTTTATTAAAAAAAGGCATAGGAATCTTGGGTTCTAGTCCCCACTCAGCCACTATCTAAAAGTGTGCCCTCCGTTCCGTCAGTCTAGTGGTTCTCAGAAGTATGATCCCCAGACCTGTAGCTTCAGTATCCAGTGAGAACTTTTTGGAAATGCAAATTCTGGGGCCGGGCGTGGTGGCTCACGCCTGTAATCCCAGCACTCTGGGAGGCTGAGGCGGGTGGATCATAAGGTCAACAGATCGAGACCATCCTGGTCAACATGGTGAAACCCCGTCTCTACTAAAAGTACAAAAAATTAGCTGGGCATGGTGGCGCGTGCCCGTAATCCCAGCTACTCGGGAGGCTGAGGCAGGAGAATTGCCTGAACCCAGGAGGCAGAGATGCGGTGAGCCGAGATCGCGCCATTGCACTCCAGCCTGGGTAACAAGAGCGAAACTCTGCCTCAAAAAAAAAAAGAAAGAAAGAAAGAAAGAAATGCAATTCTGGCCAAATACAGTGGCTCATGCCCATAATCCCAGCACTTTGGGAGGCCCAGGCGGGGGGATGGCTTGAAACCAGGAGTTAGACTAACCTGGGCAACATACTGAGCCCCTATCTCTACAAAAACTAAGAAACAGCCAGACACAGTGGTGCACAGCTATACTTGCGGCCACCTGGGAGACTGAGGTGGGAAGATCACTTGAGCCCAGGAGGTCAAGGCTGCAGTGAGCTGTGTTCATGCCACTGCACTCCAGCCTGGGCAACTGAGTGACAGACCCTGTCTCAAAAGAAAGAAAGAAATGTAAATTCCTGGGCCTTATTCCAAACCCACTCAATCAGAAGCTGGCAGTGGTACCCAAGAATCAAGCCTTTCAGGTGATTTTGATGCATGCTATAGTATGAAAATCAATGCCTTTCTAGTTCTCAGTTTTCCCATCCATAACCTATAGCTGGTTGTACTGGATAATTCAAAGGTCTATACAGGTTATAGAAATCTGACTCCAGGCCAGGCATGGTGACTCATGCCTGTAATCCCAGCACTTTGAGAGGTTGAGGTGAGTGGATCACAAGGTCAGGAGTTCAAGACCAGCCTAGTCAAGATGGTGAAACTCCAGCTCTACTAAAAATACAAAAAATTAGCCAGGCGTGGTGGCAGGTACCTGAAATCCCAGCTACTTGGGAGGCTGAGGCAGAGAATTGCTTGAACCTGGGAGGCAGAGGTTACAGTGAGCTGAGACCATGCCACTGCACTCCAGCCTAGATGACAGAGCAAGACTCTGTCTCAAAACAAACAGACAAACAAAAACCTGCAGAGTAACTAAAGCATTACTTCCATTTATTCATTATCCTATAGTAATATGGGTGTAGAACTAAAAACTCCAAGAGATTCTGTCCAGGTTTGTACAAGAAACGCCACTCATCCTTATCCTCATTCATGTATTATTCTTAAGGACTCTCCTATCAGTCCCAATCAGTCTTACCAACTAACTAGACAAGAAAAAAAATGACCTAAGACAGATCAGATTCTTGACTGAACACCAGAACTCGGGCTGATATAAGAGCTACGATCATTCACTTTTGGATGATAAGAGTGTGTCGACAGAGAATTATGCAAATCTACAGAAAGAAGCAAGTGAGAGACCACAAGGCCAGAGAAAGGTAGTGAGAATTATGGTGTAGTTGAACAGTGTTCCCCTCAAATTCACAGCCACCTGAAACCTCAGAATGTGACTTTATTTAGAAACAGGCTCTTGGCAGATTTCCTTAGTTAAGGGTTGAGATGAGATCACACTGGATTAGGGTGAGCCCTAAATCCAATAACTGGTGTCCTCCTAAGAGGAGGAGAGGACACATACACAGCAAAGAAGGTCACATGAAGACAGAGGCAGAAGTTGGAAGTATGCTGCCTGAGGCCAAGGAAAGCAGGGAGCTATGAGAAACTGGAACAGGCAAGGATGGATCTTCCATTAGAGAGAATGCAGGTGGCCCTGCTGACAGCTTCATTTTGGACTTTTGGCCTGTTTAACTGTGAGAATGAATTTCTGTTGTTTAAGTCATCTAGTTTGTGGTTATTTGTAATGGCAGCCTCAGGAAACTAATACATGTGGTGACTGATGCTCCTCATATGTCTCGCCCTTTAATTCCTTATTTATTCATTTATTTGTCCAAATACTTAGTGCTATTACATGTCCTATACTATTCTAGCACTGGGAATACAGTATCAATTTAACAGAAAACAAAAAATCCCTGTGCTCAGGTAAATTTTATGGTATGTGAATTTTATCTTAATGAAAGTTTCTTAAAGAAACCTTTACCTTCATGCACTTTATATGCTAGTGGGCTGTCCTTCTATCCTTCCACAAATTCTAATTTCTGTTTAAGCTAGCTGACGAGTTTTCCATTCCTTGTAATTAAATGATCTCCAGATCACATTCTATAATTCTATTATTAATAGCTGTTGATTAGAAGAAGACTTGTAAACTTATTATGGTCACAAAACATATCCATGTTGCCAATTCATCTTCAATCCTCACCTTGATTGACCTCTCAGTAAAATCTGATACAGTCAACCACTTCTTTAACTTTCAAACATTCATCTCTACACTTTCATAATCTCCTTGGCCTAGGAAATCTCACAGGGACTGGTAATACAGACAAGTAACTCCTGAAATACATCGGGGCTAAGGGGTAGCAGGGAGGGGAGCACATGAAGATAACCAAGCTTTCCACCTGGCCTTTCCTCCTCCCAGTTTCCCCTTAATTGGAACTGAACTTTCAGGTGTCATGTTCAGCAGATGGGGAGAGGTCCCCACAAATGAAGCATAACTGTGAACTGGGGCAACTGGAAGGGGGCGCTCAAGAGCTGCACTGTTAGCCAGAACCCCCAGAACAGGAGACAGGTTCCTCACGGAATTACCAATATGGAAAGGGAGAAGGCTATAATAAACCCTGTGGTGCTGGGCGGCAATTGGAGGAATCATTATAAACAAGATTTTGAATACTTATAAATACTAAAACTGGTTATGTGTGTACATATGTATGTAAGGGCACATACTCCTAGCTCTATCTACCGCCAAGAGTCTAGATCTGGGAGCACACACAGCACCCAGCTCTCACTGCTAAAAGGAGCCAGTGTTCTTAGAAAAATGGCTGCATCCAGAACTAGAGCAAGAAAAATATAGATGATCCCAGGAAAAAATCTTATACCATAAAATGAGGAAGTGATCAAGTAAGGATGAGGATATATCCAAAAGAAACTGAGCAGCAGCTTGAAATGGTTACTGTGGCCAACTAAAGGACCATTTGAGTATCAAAATAAATAACTGGCTTAACAATTAATTGTTATCCTCTGAAAACAACAGGAATCCAAGAGTCTGTACTGATGTAAAATTTTAAAACAAATGAGTATGTACATATGTAATAAATAAGAGAGAAAGGAAAGGCTCTACTCCACAGTAGACTGCTAAAGAATAAATCCAGAATAAAGGAAAATTTTTTTTTTTCTTGGAGACTGAATCTCACTGGCATCCAGGCTGGAGTGCAGTGGTGCCATCTCAGCTCACTGCAACCTCCACCTCCCTAGTAGATGGGACAACAGGTGTGCACCATCCTGCCCAGCTAATTCTTGTATTCTTAGTAGAGTCGAGGTTTCGTCATGTTGGCCAGGCTGGTCTTAAACTACTGACCTCAGATGATCCAGATGCCTTGGACTCCCAAAGTGCTGGGATTACAGGCATGAGCCACTGCACCCGGCCAGAATAAAGGAAATTTTTAAAAGATATTTTAACTTTAAATATTTAAATATCATAAGATATCTGGCAACTACCAAAATAATAGATTCTGGCAATAATCATTAATGGGTGCTAAATCCATGGGTGAACAAATGGTAGGGATCAGGAATGTTATAATATCAAGGTATCTCCCTACAAAATATTTTTAAATAATTATATATTCAATATTTTAAATATTTCATGTGTTATACTTTAATGGAGAAACCTGGCAGACACCATCTTAACCAGGTGATAAAACACAACATCAGTAACAACAAAATCATCACGACGTCTACCTAATATGATGCTCTGTGATGGACACAGCAACACCCCTGTCGTGTTCCTGTCAAAAAGGAGTAACTCACATACATCAGATAAACCCAAATCACCCCAGACTTAGGGACATTCTACAAAGTAACCGGCCTACACTTTTTTTTTTTGTAGAGACAGGGTCTGGCTGTTGCTCAGGCTCAAATGATTCTTGTGCTCAGCTTCCCAAAGCACTGGTATTACCACACCCGGCCTGTCTTCTTGAAAAGTGTCAAAGTCATGAAAGACAAGGACTGCTTCAGAATAAAGAAAACTAAGGAGAAATGGTAACTAAAGGCACTACATAATCCTGGACTGATAAAGAACAGCATTGGCTCAAGTGAATAAAATGTGAATGGAGTTGGTGGATTAGATTGTAGTCTCCGATCAATGTTAACTTCTTAATGATGGTTATAGGGGAGTGTCCTCATACTTAAAAATGTACACCAAAGAATTAAGATGTAATAAGGCAACACATCTGCAACTTATTTGTTAATAGTTCAGAAACATTAACAATTGGGTAATCTGGTAAAAGGAACTATAAATGCTATTTCTGTAACTTTTATGTAAATATTAAGTTATTTTAAAATGAAAAGTTAAAAAGTTTAAGACATACATAACAGAACACAACCCATTAAATAAATCTGAGTCCGGGCTGGGCACAGTGGTTTATATCTGTAATCACAGCACTTTTGGAGGCCAAGGTGGACACATCACTTTGAGGTCAGGAGTTTGAGACCAGCCTGGCCAACATGGCGAAACCCCATCTCTACTAAAAATACAAAAAATTAGCTGGGCATGGTGGCATGCACCTGCAGTCCCAGCTACTTGGGAGGCTGAGGCAGGAGAATTGCTTGAACCAAGGAGGCGGAGGTTGCGGTGAGCCGAGATTGCACCGCTGCACTCCAGCATGCCTGGGCTACAGACTCTGTCTCGAAAAATAAGCAAATAAATAAATAAATAGAAAAGAAATCTGAGTCCATACTAACTAAATGGAGTGTAGCAGATTAATAAACAAAATGACAAAAAAAAGTAATGACAGAACTAAAAAATATTGTAGAAATGATTGACTCAAGCAAGAATTATCAATGGATGGTAAAAACACTGGATGAAAGCTTGATGAACAATTTGCATAGTCAAAAGTATCTCCCCATAACTTGCTTTTTAATTACAAAAGGAAAGTAACTGCAGTAGAGACCTGGAACATACCACCTTAATCAAGTCATCCAAGTTACATCAATAAAGGGACTCGGCATCATTAGTCTACTGATGTGTGCAGTGAATAGGACATATTGTTTACAGAGTATTTATATCAGAATTGCATGAACTGAATCTAGTCATGAGGAAATATCAAACAAACCTAAATTAAAGGACTCACCTGTTCTCTGCAGAAGTGTCAGCATCATGAAAAACAAAGAAAATCTAGGGAATTGCTCCAGATTAAAAGAGACAAAAAAGACTAAAGAGATGTGATAACTAATGCAATGTGTAACTAGGGTGGAGATAGCTACATAGAATATTAATGGAACAATCTAGCAAAGATTGAATATGAGTATATTAGATAATACTAAATGTTAAATGTAATGGGATAACTGTTCCTTGACTACATAATGTTTAAATACTCTAGTCCTTCTCACCCGAAGTTCTGTTTTCCATGGTTTCAGCTGCCCACAGTCAACTGTGGTTCAAAAATATTAAATGGAAAATTCCAGAAATAAACAGTAGGGGATGCTCTAAAACCCGTAGTGGATGCCTGAATCCATGGATATCACCAAACCCTATATATACTATGTTTTTTTCTATACATAATACCTGTGATAAAGTTTAATGTATAAATTAGGCATAGGAAGAGATAAACAATAATAAAACTACAACAATATGCTGACATCACTTCTCTTGCCCTTTGGGGCCATCATTAAGCACTGTAAGAATTATTTGGATAAAAGCACTACAGGCTGGGTGAAGTGGCTCATGCCTGTAATTCCAGCACTTTGGGAGGCCTAGGCAGGCAGATCACTTGAGGTCAGGAGTTCCAGACTGGCCTGGCTAACATGGTGAAACCCCCGTGTCTACTAAAAGAACAAATATTAGCTGGGTGTGGTAGTCTCAGCTACTTGGGAGGCTGAGGCAGGAGAGTTACTTGAACCCAAAAGGCAGAGGTTGCAGTGAGCCATGATCGTGGCACTGCATTCCAGCCTGGGTGACAGGGCGAGACTCTGTCTCAAAAAAAAAAAGCCAAACAATACTGCAACAGTTGATCTGGTAACCCAGATGGCTACCCACTGACTAACGGATGGTGAATGCATACGGTATGATACACTGGGTAAAGGAAAGATTCGTGAACTGGGTGGAATGGAATGAGATTTCATCACAACATTCAGAAGAAGTTGCAGAAATAGAGGAAAACTGAAGATAAAGGCATTTTGATAAAATATCCCCAAAACAACTAAATCTTCTCTAAAATGAGCCATTGAGGTCAGGCATGGTGGCTCACTCCCATGATCCCAGCACTTTGAAAGGCCAAGGTATGTGGTTCACTTGAGGTCAGGAATTGGACACCAGCCTGGCCAACATGGTGAAACCCTGTTTCCACTAAAAGTACAAACGAATTAGCTGAATGTGGTGGAACACACCTGTAATCCCAGCTATTCAGGAGGCCGAGGCATAAGAATTGCTTGAACCCGGGTGTGGAGGTTGAAGTGAGCCAAGATCACAACACTACACTCCAGCCTGGGTGACAGAGCAAGACTCTGTCTCAATGAAAAATAAAATAAATACTGGCCAGGCGTGGTGACTCCTGCCTGTAATCCCAGCACTTTGGGAGTCTGAGGTGGGTGGATCATGAGGGCAGGAGTTCAAGACCAGCCTGGCCAAGATAGTGAAACCCCATCTCTACTAAAAATACAAAAAATTAGCTGGGTGTGGTAGTGGGTGCCTGTAAACCCAGCTACTCCAGAGGCTGAGACAGAGAATTGTGTGAACCTGGGAGGTGGAGATTATAGTGAGCCAACATCGCGCCACTGCACTCCAGCCTGGGTGACAAAGTGAGACTCCATCTCAAAAATAAATAAATAAAAATAAATAAATTAAATTAAAAAGTAATTAATAAAATATAAGAATGGTATACAATTTTAAACTTATAAATGATTTCTGGAATTTTTTATTTCGAACCACACTTGACCACGGGTAACTGAAACCATGGGAAACAAACCTTTGGGTAAAGGGAGACTATAGTAACTTAAATATCAAATTGCCACTTATCAGACTGACAGGTTCAAAGTTTCATCATGCACTCATAGAGCCAATCTAGAGTCAGCTTTTCCTTAGCACTATTCCACCAAATATTTTCAGAACTGGAGACCTTTGTTTTTATTTTTTTAAATCCCAAGAGGTTAAATAGGAGGATAATTTTTTAATATAAACTTAACTTTTGGTCAAGATGTCATGGATGTTCTTGGTATTTTTTATCCTAATAACCTTCACCATTTTCACTTAACTTCAGTCTGTGGAATCTGCCTAGACAAGTTTTTTTGGCTTGTACTAGTCATTCAGGCACCGAAGCTCTCATTACTGGTAAAGTTACAGGGTAGCAATCTACTCTGACTTGCAACGTCAATTAAGGTTTGGCGACAAAACAGACATTCTACTACTTTGGCCATAAAATAGAAATTCTATTTGAGTTTCATTTGGTAAAATAAGTTCATTTTCACAGGACTACTAGATTGCCAGAAAGAGTCCTGCAACCTTTTCTGTAACTCCACATAAGGTCAGTATTCCATACCTCTACTTAGACAAAAAATAGGAAATCACTTTTAAGAACTAATCTAGGCCAGGTATGGCCTGCAATCCCAGCACTTTGGGAGGTTGAGGCAGGCGGATCACTTGAGGTCAAGAGTTCGAGACCAGCCTGACCAACATGGTAAAACTCTGTCTCTACTAAAAATATAAAAATTAGCTGGGCATGGTGGCAAGCACCTGTAGTCCCAGCTACTTGGGAGGCCCAGGAACCTGGAAGGCGGAGGTTGCAGTGAGCCAAGATCACACCACTGCATTCCAGCCAGGGTGACAGGGCAGACCCTGTCTTTAAAAAAGAGAAAAAAAATGGCTCGGCATGGTGGCTCACACCTGTAATCCCAGCACTCTGGGAGTCAGAGGCAGGTGGATCACCTGAGGTCGGGAGTTCGAGACCAACGTACCCAACACAGAGAAACCCTCTCTCTACTAAAAATACAAAGTTAGCAGGGCATGGTGGTGCATGCCTGTTATCCCAGCTACTCGGGAGGCTGAGGCGGGAGAATGGCTTGAACCTGGGAGGCAGAGGTTGCAATGAGCCAAGATTGTGCCACCTGGGCAACAAGAGCAAGACTCTATTTAAAAAAAAAAAAAAAAAAAAAGCCCTAGTCCAGTGGCATTTAATTTTTGTTTTTTGTTTTCTGGAGACATAGTCTCACTCTGTGACTCTGTGGCCCAGGCTGGAGTGCAGTGATGTGATCTTGGCTCACAGGTGGCTTCCCAGGTTCAAGTGCTTCTCCTGTCTCAGCCTCCCTAGTAGTTGGAATTCCAAGTATGCACCACCACACCTGGCTAATTTTTGTATTTTTAGTGGAGACTGGATTTCACCATGTTGGCCAGGCTGGTGTTGAACTCCTTACCTCAAGTGAACCACCCACCTTGGCCTCCAAAAGTGCTGGGATTAAAGGAGTGAGCAGCACCAGACCCAGTGGTTCATTTTTTTTTTTTTGAAATGGAATTTCACTCTTGTTGTACAGGCCGGAGTGCAATGGCTTGATCCTGGCTCACTGCAACCTCCGCCTCCTGGGTTCCAGTGATTCTCCTGCCTCAGCCTTCCAAGTAGCTAGGATTACAGGCGTGTACCACCACTCCTGGCTAATTTTGTATTTTTTTTTTTTTTAAGCTGGAGTTTCGCTCTTGTTACCCAGGCTGGAGTGCAATGGCGCGATCTCGGCTCACCACAACCTCCGCCTCCTGGGTTCAGGCAATTCTCCTACCTCAGCCTCCCGAGCAGCTGGGATTACAGGCACGCGCGACCATGCCCAGCTAATTTTTTGTGTTTTTTAGTAGAGACGGGGTTTCACCATGTTGACCAGGGTGGTCTCGATCTCTTGACCTCATGATCCACCCGCCTCAGCCTCCCAAAGTGCTGGGATTACAGGCTTGAGCCACCATGCCCGGCCTAATTTTGTATTTTTAGTAGAGACACGGTTTCTCCATGTTGGTCTCGAATGGCTAGTCTTGAACTCCTGACCTCAGGTGATCTGCCCACCTCAGCCTACCAAAGTGCTGGGATTATTGGTATGAGCCACCAGGCCCTGCCCACGGCTCATTTTAAAGAAGATTTAGTTGTTTTGGGGCTACTTTATCAAACTTTATTTATCTTCAGTTTTCTCCTATTTCTGCATTTTTTAAACAACATTCATATTTTGCTTAAGTTTCACAGATTATCACGGATTTAAATTAAATATAAAAACAAAAACGCCTCAATATAGAAAAAGCTTGAGTGAAAGATAAATAATGTATTTAAAGTCAGTATAACAAACAGGCCAGGCTCTGGTGGCTCTCCTGCCTCTAATCTCTGTGCTTTGGGAGGCTGAGGCTGGAGGATCACTTGAGCCCGGGAGTTCAAAGCTGTAGTGAGTTATGATCCCACAACTGCAATCCAGCCTAGGTGACAGAGTAAGCCCATCTCTAAAAATAACAAAAGATGTAAACAAACAAAATACAAAATAAAATAAAAATAAGCACAGTTAGTACGACAAAATGTGTTTCATAAGCTTCAAATAAATCTTTGAATTGCTTCCCCTGCCTTTCAATTCATTTTGTTTTTCTTTCTTTCTTTTTTTTTTTTTTTTTTGAGACGGAGTCGTCTTCGTCTTGCTCTGTTGCCCGGGCTGGAATGCAGTGGCTCGATTTCGGCTCACTTCAACCTCTGCCTCCCAGGTTCAAGCGATTCTCCAGCTTCAGCCTCCCAAGTAGCTGGGATTATAGGCGCACGCCACTACGCGCAGCTAAGTTTTATATTTTTTGTAGAGATGGCATTTCACATGTTGGCCAGGATGGTCTTGATCTCCTGACCTTATGATCCGCCTGCCTCGGCCTCCCAACGTGCGGGGATTACAGGCCTGAACCACCGAAGATTTAATCCCCCTATTCAGAATGCTGTATGCCTTATGCTGCCACTAGTTCTCTTATCGAAATCAACTACTTCTCTTCAGTCTGCTCTGAAATTTTAACTGCCCTGGAAAGCTCTCAATTGCACATCGTCCCTACTAACACTCCACTGATCTCTGTTATCCAACACCCAAGGCAACTAATGAGGAATTTCTAATTTTATTATGTTCCAGAAACCAGAGTTAAAAATCAAGAAATTTAAGATGATAATGGGAAAATTCTGGGGGTTTTCAAAAATTAAAATCACCGCACTGTAAGAGATACTAACTAGCAATCTTTTAAAATACAATTTTAGAGTACTTAAACATTAAACCTTTGAACGCGTAAAGTTGCATGATCCAGTTTCATTAGGTACTATTAATAATAATGGTACCTACCCAGTATCTCCCAATCCATGAAGGAAAATCACCTATAAGAGAAGAGGAAAAATTAATAGGCAATGCTTAAATAAACCCACACAGAATTGTTACACACTAGTTTGTTTAAGGTGGAAAACGGAATGAAACCTATGAGGGAATTTACACACCACTATCTTCAGCACCTCTTTTAAATAGCAAAAATTCCAATCAACTTCTCTCCCTTTATTTCCTGAGATAATGAATGGAGGAGGGGGTTAGCACTCAGAGGTCCCAGTTAGACATTCTGCACATTCTAAGAAAAACAGTTTATCTCTTTCAAGTCAAATCCGGAACATCTCACATACCCTGTAGAATTTTTCCATCACAAAAGCAAGCTTCTGCGGACAAAAGTAAGTTTGAGTTCTCACACACGAGTTTCCTAAAAAACAGTACCTCTGACCATACAGGACACTAAATCTTCAAACTTCTTTCATTGAGGACAAGAGTGCGAGGTGACAATAAAGCGATTTCCCGGAGGACTTAGGTTTCCCTCACCCACACACCAGGCAGAAACACGCAGCAGAAGCGGACGCCCTGCCCAGGGCCGGGCCGGGCCGCGGGGGTCCCGGGGCCGCACTACCTCCGCAATGCAGGGCCGGGTGGCCGGGGGCTGGCCCTCGCGCTGGCTGCGACCCCCGGCTGCCCTCGCCCCACCCCGGGCCCCGCCGCGCCGACCACCCGCACCCCACCCGGGCCGGGAGGAGCGTCCTCGCCCGCAGGCCGCCACCCGCCCGCAACGCCCACCCCGCGCGAGGGGCAGCCGCTGGTGGCGGGCCCAGTGGGCCCATCGAGCCCACGCCTACGCCACTCACCGCGGCGGTGGCCTTCCGGGCAGCGGGGACAACGGCGGGCAGCTGGGCTGACATGTTATTGCCGCACATACACTGGCTCAGCTCACACAGCAAGCGGAAGGAACAGCGAGCTCACTGCCCCGGCCCAAGGGCGTGCGAGCGGCGAGTCGCGGCCGGCCCCACCGGGCGCGCGCTCAGGAGAGGCGCGCTTCCTTCCGCCTGCTCCGCGCGCGCCCCCGCGTCCACCATCTGTCCTGCCCTGCCAGTCACCTACCTCCCCTCCCTCCGCTCGTCACAGAGTCCGGGCGGCTCCCTCCCTCTGATTGGCTGCGACGGCAGCGCGGACCCGGCTGAGCTTTCTCCAAGCCAAGCGGCCCGCGCATGCTCCGTGCTGGCTGGGGAAATGCGCTCTCAGGTGCTGGGTCAGGGCTGGTCTTTTGGATCCTGGCTTAGGCTTTCGCTTTTCTGGCGTGGTAGTGAAAAGAACGAGCCCCAGAGCCGATTCACCCAACCCCAGCGGCTTTTTGGTTTCCTGCTGCCAGCGTCTATTATTTGTAAAACTCTGGATGGACTGGGAGAGGCTGGTGGAGCTTTTGCAGTATTTTTGTTTGGGGCTACACCAGTATGTAGATTTGGGGTCAGCTTCTCTTTGTTAAACTTCAGTTGGAAAGGAAAACGTTTGTCACCAGAAATCCACTACTTCCTTAAATTGATCGACAATACTTATTGACGGACGGATATTGACACAGAACAGATTTAAGCGCGGAACTGGACTGCCCTTTTGTGCACAGGTGCCTTTACGGCCTAAAGTGTAGTTTACTCACAAATGTATTGCATATCTAATACGTGGTAAGATCTGGGAGAGGGTAGGAGACAGAAACACTTAAAGCCAAAATGCCCCGACCTTCAGAAGTTTACAATTCAGTGAAGAAACTCAAAGGACATACTGAATACAATCCTTAGAGTACGATTGGGAAGGAAAAACACCACCTGAAAAAAACACCACCAACCCGGTCGGGCGCGGTGGCTCACGACTGTAATGCTTTCCGAGGCCAAGGAGGGCAGATCACGAGGTCAGGAGATCGAGATCAGCCTGACCAACATGGTGAAACCCCCGTCTCTACTAAAAATACAAAAATTAGTTGAATGTGGTGGCGTGCGCCTGTAATCCCAGCTACTCAGGAGGCTGAGGCAGGGGAATCGCTTGAACCAGGGAGGTGGGTTCAGCCTGGAAGACAGTGAGAGTGAGATTGTCTCAAAAACAACCAATGTCGGAGGTGTCAGGAGCGTGTGAACCAGAGCAACTCCATCTTTTTTTTTTTTTTTTTTTTTTTTTTTTAATGAAATGGAGTCTTATTCTGTCGCCAGGCTGGAGTCCAGTAACCTCCGCCTCCGGGGTTCAAGCAATTCCCCCGCCTCAGCCTCCTGAGTAGCCGAGACTACAGGTGCACGCCACCATGCCTGGATATATATATATTTTTTTACATTGAGTTTTTCTTCTATTTTAGTAGAGATGGGTTTTCACCATGTTGACCAGGTTGGTCTCCATCTCCTGACCTCGTGATCCTCCCGCCTCGGCCTCCAAAAGTGCTGGAATTACAGGCGTGAGAGATCATGACCGGCCAACTCCATCTTTATCTTAAATAGGAGCTAAGTAATGAGGCTGAAACCTACTGGGCTGCATTCCCAAAGGTTAAGGCATTCTAAGTCACAGGATGAGATAGAAAGCCTAAAATACAGGTCATAAAGATCTTGCTGATAAAACAGTTTGCCATAAAGAAGCTGGTTTGGCCAGGCGCGGTAGCTCACGCCTGTAATCCAAGCACTTTGGAGGCCAAGGCTGGCGGATCACCTGAGATCAGGAGTTCAAGACCAGCCTGACCAACATGGTGAAACCCCGTCTTTATTTAAAAAAAAAAAAAAAAAAAGAAGAAGAAGAAGCCGGCTTTACTGACCTCTGGCCGTCCTCACTGCTACATTCCCATGAACACCATGACAGTTTACGAATGCCATGGTAATGTCAGGAAGTTACCCTCTCTGGCATGAATAATCCATCCCTTGTTTAGCATATCATCGAGAAATAACCATAAAAATGGGCAACCTGTTATGGAGTTGCCATTCTGTTATTCCTTTACTTTTCTTTTTTTTTTTTTTTTTTAGCCAGTCTTGCCCCGTCACCTAGGCTGGAGTGCAATCTCAGCTCACTGCAACCTCCACCTCCTGGATTCAAGAAGTTCTCCTGCCTCAGCCTACCGAGTAGCTGGGATTACAGGTGTCTGCCACCACGCCCGATTAATTTTTTGTATCTTTGGTAGAAATGGGGCTTCACCATGTTGGCCAGGCTGGTCTCCAACTCCTGACCTCCTGATCTGCCCGCCTCGGCCTCCCAAAGTGCTGGGATTACAGGCTTGAAGCCACCGCTACCAGCCTATTCCTTAATAAACTTGCTATCACTTTACTGTATGGACTTGCCCTGAATTCTTTTTTTTTTTTTTTTTTTTTTTGACACAGAGTTTCACTCTTGTTGTCCAGGCTGGAGTGCAATGGAGAGATCTCAGCTCACTGTAACCTACACTTCCCGGGTTCAAGTGATTCTTTGACCTCAGCCTCCTGAGTAGCTAAAATTACAGGCATGTGCCACCATACCCAGCTAATTTTCTATTTTTATTAGAGATCAGTTTCTCCATGTTGGTCAGGCTGGTCTCGAACTCTCGACCTCAGGAAATCCACCAGCCTCGGCCTCCCAAAGTGCTGAGATTACAGGTGTGAGTCACCACTGTCTGCCCAACCCTGAATTCTTTCTCGCGTGAGATCAAAGAGCCCTCTCTTGTGGTCTGGATCTGGACTGGTTTCCTGTAAACCAGCGTTGTGAGGGCTTTGGGGTCTTACACTGTTTTTAATCATTCTTGTGGATTGGATTTGGACAATGTGAATTTTGTGGATTCTCCAAAAGTTTTAAATTGATGCCAATTTATTGAAAATGATACTAGCTGGATTCACATTTCATATACTTGTGTACATTTATATCAGGCTAAGTCACTTAGTTGTGATGTTAATGTTACCAGAAAGGGAACCCAATCCCAAGAGAAGATTATTGGATCTCTGACAAGAAAGAATTTGGGTTCATAGAGTGAAGTGAAAGCAAGTTTATTAGAGAAGCAAAAAAGTAAAAGAATGGCTACTCTGTAGGCAGAGCAGGACTAAGGGCTGCTGGACTGAGTATACTAATAGTTATTTCTTGCTTATACATTAAACAAGGGATGGATTATTCATGAGTTTTCTGGTAAATGGGCAGAGATTCCTGGAACTAAAGGTTCCTCTTTTGACCATATAGGTTTCCCTACCTGGCCGTGGCATTTGGAAACTATCATGGAGCTGATGGGAGTGTCTTTTAGCATGCTAATACGTTATATATAGTAAGTGTTTAATGAGCAGTGAGGATGACCAGTGGTCACTTTCCTTCCCATATTGGTTTTGGTGGGTTTGGACTGGATTCTTTACTGCATCCTGTTTCATCAGCAGGGTCTTTATGACCTGTGTCCTGTGATACCAATCTCATCCTGTGACTAAGAATACCTAACCTCGTGGGAATGCAGCCCAGCAGGTCTCTACCCGCCTCCATTCAAGGTGAAGTTGCTCTGGTTCTAATGCCTCTCAGGGTAATCCAGAAAAGAAAACTCTCTAGTTCTTACCGTGAACTTGTTTCAAATCACTATTATGCTGAGTTTTTCTATGATGTAATAAGCAGCGAGTTCTAGGGGCCACCAAGCATTCTATTAATTTACTCCATTATTGGGAAGTAGGACTAAGTGTCTATGCTACTATACCTACAACATTACCCAAGTTTTGTATCCTCCAAGGAGCTTTCTATGGAAATGATGTCTCTCTTCCCCAGTTAAGGGAATTAAATAAATATAATAATTTAAAAAGACAAAATTATCCTTTATTTAGAGGATATGATTTGTACAAAGCAAAAACATAATAAGAGCATTTAAAAATTACTAACCAGGCTGGGTGCGGTGACTCACACCTGTCATCCCAACAGTTTGGGAGGCTGAGGTGGGAGAATTGCTTGAGTCCAGGAGTTCAAGATCAGCCTAGGCAACAGAGCGAGACCCTGTCTACAAAAAATTAAAAAGAAAAAATTAGCTGGGCTCAGGAGGTTTTGGCAGGGGTGTCACTTGAGCCCAGGAGGTCCAGGCTGCAGTGAGCCTTGTTCATGCCACTGCACTCCAGCCTGATGATACAGCAAGACCCTGTCCTCACTTGCCCCCCACAAAGTAAAAATTTTTAACAAGAAAATTTACTAATAAGGCCAGGCACAGTGGTTCATGCCTGTAATCCCAGCACTTAGGGAGGCCCAGGTGGGCGAATCAAGAGGTCAGGAGTTCAAGACCAGCCTGAACAACATGGTGAAACCCTGTCTCTACTAAAAATATAAAAATTAGTTTTGGTGGCACAAGCCTGTAATCTCAGCTACTCAGGAGGCTGAGGCAGGAGAATCACTTGAACCCAGGAGGCGGAGGTTGCAGTGAGCCTAGATGGGCTACTGCACTGCAGCCTGGGCAACAGAGTGAGACTCTGTCTCAAAAAAGAAAAAAGGAAAACTTAGTAATATAACCAATTACTAAATCAACATACAAAAAGGAATAGTTATTCTATATACAAACAATAGCTGGTTATAGTATGTAAATGGAAGAGAAATATTCACAATAGAAATTTAAAAAAATAAACATAGGCCAGCCTGAGCAATAGAATGAGATTATCGCCAAAAAAAAAAAAAAAAGGCCAAGTGCAGTGGCTCATTCCTGTAATCCCGGTACTTTGGGAGGCTAAGACAGGTGGATCACCTGAGGTTGGAGAGTCTGAGATCAGCCTGACTAACATGGGAAACTACATCTGTACTGAAAATACAAAAATTAGCCAGGCATGGTGGTGGATGCTTGTAATCCCAGCTACTTGGGAGGATGAGACACAGAGAATCACTTAAACCTGGGAGATGGAGATAGCAGTGAGCCGAGATCATGCCATTGTACTCCAGCCTGGGTGACAGAGCAAATTTTTTAAAAACCACTTTATTGGGGTATGATTGACATCGTCTTGATGTGTCTAGGGACAAGTATACACTCATGAAACCATCACCACCATAAAAGTCATAAACATATCCATCGCCTCCCAAAGTTTCCTCCCACTCTCTTTTTTTTTTCCGAGACGGAGTTTCGCTCTTGTTGCCCAGGTCGGAGTGCAGTGCTGTGATCTCGGCTCACTGCAACCTCTACCTCTGGGTTCAAGCAATTCTCCTGCCTCAGCCTCTCTAGTAGCTGGGATTACAGGCATATGCCACCACACCCTGCTAATTTTGTTTTTGTTTTTGTTTTTTGAGATGAAGTCTCACTCTGCCGCCAGTGGTCCACTGGCTGGAGTCCAGTGGTGCAATCTCGGCTCATTGTAACCTCTGCCTCCATGGTTCAAGCGATTCTCCTGCCTCAGCCTCCGGAATAGCTGGAATTACAGGCATCTGACACCACCCCCAGCTAATTTTTGCATTTTTAGTAGAGACAGGGTTTCACCATGTTGGCCAGGATGGTCTCGATCTCCTGACCTTGTGATCTGCCCGCCTTGGCCTCCCAAAGTACTGGGAGTACAGGCCTGAGCCACCGCACCTGGCCCCACCCTCTTTACTAATATTATTGTTGGGTATTTTAACCAGATGCATTGGCTCTTGCCTGTAATCCCAACACTTTGGGAGACTGAAGTGGAAAGATCACTTGAGCCCAGGATTGAGAAAGCAGCCTGGGCAACACAGGAAGACCTTGTTTCTACTTTTGTTTAATTAAGTGTGTTGTGGTGTGCACCTGTAGTCCCAGGTACTTGAGGGGCTGAGGCAGGAGGATTACCTGAGCCCAGGAGGTTGAGGCTGCAGTGAGACATGATAGCATGCGCTGGGAGTGGTGGCTCAGCCTCTAATCCCAGCACTTTGGGAGGCTGAAGTGGGCGGATCACCTGAGGTCGGGAGTTTGAGACCAGCCTGACTAACGGAGAAACCTGTCTCTACTAAAGATACAAAATTAGCTGGCATGTTGGTGGGCACTTGTAATCCCAGCTACTTGGGAGGCTGAGGCAGGAGAATCACTTGAATTTGGAAAGCAGAGGTTGCAGTGAGCAGATACTGCATCAATGCACTGCAGCTTGGGCAACAAGAGGGAAACTCTGTCTCAAAATAAATAAATAAATAAAAGCACTACTGCACTCCAGGATAGGTGACAGAGTGAGAGCCTGTCTCAAAAATAAAAATAAACATATTGTGGAGGTTTTTGTTTTTGTTGGTTGGTTTTAGTAAGAACATTTAACAGAAGGTCTATCTTCCTAGCAATTTTAAATAGACACTATTGTTATAAGCAGTGTGTTTTATAGATCTCCAGAATTTATCTTGCATAACTGAAACTTTGTACCCTTCATCTTTCACTTCTCCATTTACCCCTCTCCTCAGCCTCTGGCAACCAACATTCTGCTTCTCTGAGCTTGACTATTTGATATTCCACACATAAGTGAAATCATACGGCATTTGTCCTTCTCTCTCTGGTTTATTTCATTTAACACACTGACCTCCAGTTCCTACCATGTTGTCCCAAATGGCTGGATTTTTTGTTTGTATTTTTAAGGCTAAATAATATTCCATTGTATTTCTTTATCCATTCATTTCTTGATATACATTTAGGTTGTCTCCATATCTTGGCTACTGTGAATAATACTGCAATAAACACGGGCATGCAAATATATCTTTGAGATCCTGATTTCAATTCCTTTGGCTATATACCCATAAATAGGATTGTGAAATCATATGATCGTTCTATGTATAATTTTTTGAGGAATCTCCATCCATACTGTTTTCCATAACGACTACAGCAATTTGCATTTCTACCAGCAGTGTACAAAGGTTCCCTTTTCTCCACATCCTTGCCAGCAGCTGTCTTCTGCTTTTTGTATAATAGTCACCCTAACAGGTGTAAGATGATGTCTTTCTGAGGTATTGATTTGCATTTCCCTGATGATCAATGATGTTGAGCATCTTTTCATATTTCTGCTGGCCATTTGCATGTCCTCTTGTGTGAAATGTCTATTCAGTTCCTCTGCTCATATTTTAGTTAAGTTATTTGTTTTTGGGTTTTTTTGCTATTCAAAAAAACCCAAAAACAAATAACTTGACTAAGTTTTATGAATGCCATGTATATTTAGAATATGAACCTCCTATCAGATACACGGTTTGCAAATATTTTCTCTCATCTGTAGGTTGCCCTTTCATTTTGTTGATTGTTTCCTTGCTGTGCAGAAGTTTTTTGGTCTGATATAATCCTACTTGTTTATTTTTGCTGGTATTGCCTGTGCTTTTGGTGTCATATCCAAAATATCATTGCCAAGACCAACATTAAGGAGACCATTTTACTATGTTTCTTTCTAAAAGTTTTCTGGTTTCAGGTCTTATGTTTAAGACTTTAATCCATTTTGAGTGTATTTTTGTGTATTGTGTGTAAATAAGAATCCAATTTCATTCTTTTCCACATGGATATACAGTTTTCCTGACGTCAATTACTTAAAAAACTATCCTTTCCCATTGTGTATTTGTGGTGCCCTTGTTAAAAATTAGTTGATTTATATGCATGGAACTATTTCTGGGCTTTCTATTCTGTTAACTTGTGTATGTGTCTATTTTTTTGTCTTTTTTTTTTTTTTTTTTTGCTTTTTGAGACGGAGTTTCGCTCTTGTTACCCAGGCTGGAGTGCAATGGCGCGATCTCGGCTCACCACAACCTCCGCCTCCTGGGTTCAGGCAATTCTCCTGCCTCAGCCTCCTGGGTAGCTGGGATTACAGGTACGCGCCACCATGCCCAGCTGTATGTGTCTATTTTTACGTCAATCCCATACTGCTTTGATTGCTATAGCTTTGTAAGATATAATAATTTGAATTCAGGAAGTGTGATGCCTCCAGCTTTGTTCTTTCTCAACATTCTTTTGGCAATTAGGAGCCTTTTGTCATTCCATAAGAATTTTAGGAATTTTTTTCCATATCTGCAAAAAATGCCATTGGGATTTTGGTAGACATTGGATTGATAGGGATTGCATCGAATCTGTAAATCTGCAGATTGATGAGTCATATGGACATTTTTAACCAAACAAATTTTTGCAATCCATAAACGTGAAATCTTGCCATTTATTTTTGTCTAATCTCGTTCATCACTGTTTTACAGTTTCATAGATCTTTCACCTTCTTGGTTAAAGTTATGCCTAAGTATTTTATTATTTTTTATACTATTATAAATGGGATTTAAAATTTTTTTGAATATTTATTGCGAAGGTAACTAACACAACTTATTTTTGTATGTAGATTTTTTATCTTGTAACTTTACTGAATTTGTTTATTAGTTATAACAGGTTTCTTGGTAGAGTCTTTAGGCTTTTCTTTTGCTCTTTTTTTTTTTTTTTTTGAGATGGACTCTCCTCTGTCACCAGGCTGGAGTGCAGTGGCACGATCTCCGCTCACTGCAACCTCTGCCTCCCGAATTAAGGTAATTCTCCTGCCTCAGCCTCCCAAGTAGCTAGGACTATAGACGTGCACCACCATGCCCAGCTAATATTTGTATTTTAGTAAAGATGGGGTTTCACTATGTTAGCCAGGATGGTCTCAATCACTTGATCTCCAGATCAGCCTGCCTTGGCCTACCAAAGCACTGGAATTACAGGTGTGAGCCACCATACCTGGCTGTTTTTAGGATTTTCTGTAAATAAGATTATGACATCAACAAACAAAGACAGTTTTACTTTACGCAAGCAAAACTTGAATGTACAGGCCAGGCACGGTGGCTCAGGCCTGTAATCCCTGCACTTTGGAAGGCCGAGGCAGGTGGATCACCTGAGGTCAGGAGTTTGAGACCAGCCTGAATAACATGGTGAAACCCCATCTCTACTAAAAATACAAAAATTAGCCAGGCCTAGTGGTGGAAGCCTATAATCCCAGCTACTCAGGAGGCTGAGGCAGGAGAATTGCTTCAACCGGGGAGGCAGAGGTTGCAGTGAGCTGAGATCATACCACTGCACTCCAGCCTGGGTGACAGAGCAAGACTGTCTCGAAAACAAACAAACAAACAAAAAAACTCAAATGTACAAGGCCTATATCAGGAAAAGTAAAAAGCTACCAAAGTACAAAAAAGACAAACAATTGGATAGGAAAATCTCATATTGTAAGGTTGTCAATTTTCTCAGAATTAATCCACTAATGCAATGTAATCCCCATTAAAGTCTGAAAATATTATGCTTTAATAAAAATGATATTTAAATACCTGAATAAGACTTTTTATTTATTTATTTATTTTTGGGGTGGAATTTCACTCTTGATGCCTAGGCTGGAGTGCAATGGCTTGATCTAGGCTCACTGCAACTTCTGCCTCCTGGTTTCAGGCGATTCTCCTGCCTCAGCCTCCCTAGTGGCTAGGATTACAGGCATGTGCCACCACACCCGGCTAATTTCCTATTTTTAGTAGAGACAGGGGTTTCTCCATGTTGGTCAAGCTGGTCTCAAACTCCTGACCTCAAGTGATTCCCTGCCTCAGCCTCCCAAAGTGCTGGGATTACAGGTGTGAGCCACTGCGCCTGGCCCAATACAACTTTTTAATTTAAATACTTACAAAATGTATTTACATGGGAGAATAAACATACAGGAATATTCATTAATATTAAAAAAGAAATAGGGCCCAGCACGGTGGCTCACACCTGTAATCCCAGCACTTTGGGAGGCCGAGGCAGGGGAATCACCTGAGGTCTGGAGTTTGAGACCAGCCTGGCTGAAACCCCATCTGTATTTAAAAAAAAAAATTAATGGGGCATTATGGCATGTGCCTGTAATCCCAGCTGCTCGGGAGGCTGACGCAGGAGAATAGCTTGAACCCAGAAGGCAGAGGTTACAGTGAGCGGAGATCCCACCAGATTTCCAGCCTGGGCAACTCCATCTTAAAAAAAAAAAAAAAAGAGTACTGAGGTGGCACTAATCTTCCCAAATGTATGACATCATTTAGGATAACAGAAATTGCAATAGCAAATTACTAGCACAGCAAAAAAAAAAAAAAAAAAGCAAATTAGATCGTTTAGTCAATACTCTTGTGACTTGGATTTATTTCTAGAATAGAATTAGACTCTGAGGAAAATACAAACTTATGTGGGAGAAGTAGGTATATGATGAAGGTATTTCATTAACATTTCAAACCAGTGGTGGGTGGGGGAAGAAAATGTTCAACAAATGGTATTGGAATAACTGGCTACATATGGGAGACAACTTAGCTGTTCCTCCCACCAAATTTTGGGCAATTCCAGAAAGGAAAAAGACCACATATTGCATGATAACATTTATATAAAATGTCAAGATATGCAAGTCCATAGTGACAGAAAGTAGATTGGTGACTGCCTAGGGACAGGGGGTTGGGGAGATTTAGGAGGAAATGGGGAGTGACTATTAATCAATATAGGGTTTTCTTTGTGGGTAACTTAAATATTCTAAGATTGCATTGTGGTGATGGTTGCACAAGTCTGAGTGTACTAAAAATCACTCAATTGCATATTTTAAATATGTGAATTGTGTTTTAATAAAGATGTTAATCAGCTGTCCATAAATTTGTGAACCTGCTTCTGAGTTCTTTGTGATATTCCATTGATCTGTATGTCTAGCCAATACCACCTCGTCTGGACTGGTCTAGCTCTGTAAGCCTAAAATCAATGACTGTAACTCCTCCTATTTTGTTTTTCTATCTTGAAGTTATTTTGGCTATTCGAGCATTTCCACATTCATTTTGGAATTGTCTTGCCTATTCCTCCTTACAAGGCTAGTAGGATTTTCACTGAAATTGCCTTAAATCTGCAGACCAATTTGAAGAACACAGAATCTTCTGATCCATGAACTAGTGTATCTTCCAATTCATTTAGGTCACCTTGAATTTCTGTCAGCTTTGTTTTGTACTTTTCAATGTATAGGTCTGCATATCTCTTATTAAATTTATCCCTAGGAATTTCATATTTTCCATGCTACCATAAATGGTAGTTTAAATTTCAATTTGATTTATTGCTAGATATAGAAATAGAATTGATCCTTGCACATTGATTTTGTATTTGCAATTTTTCTCTACCCACATAAAAATTCTGGTAGCTCTTTTTGTAGATTTCTTAGGATTCTTTAGACAATGATGTAATTGCAAATAAACACAGTTTCGCCTTTTTCCCAATGAGTGTGTTTATTTCTTTCTTTTGCTATATCACATTATCCAGGACCTCCATTGAAGTCGTGAATGAATGTTACTTCGTTCCAGATATTAAGGCAAGAGTATTCAGTCTTTCATCCTTAAATATAATGCTAAGTGTAAGTTTTTTTTTTCTTTTTTGATACAGGCTCTCACTTTGTCACCCGGGCTGGAGTGCAGTAGCAAAATCACGTCTCACTGCAGCCTTCACCTCCTGGGCTCAAGTGATCCTTCCACCTCAGCTGGGACTACAGGCCTGAGCCACCACACCCAGCTAACTTTTTTTTAATGTTTTATAGAGATGGGGGTTCCACTATGTTTCCCAGGCTGGTCTTGAAATTCTGGGCTCAAGCAATCCTCCCACCTTAACCTCCCAAAATGCTGGAATTACAGGTGTGAGCCACTGCACCTGGCCTGTAAGTGTTGTTGTTGTTGTTCGCTTTTTGAGATTGTTTGACTCTGTCACCCAGGCTGGAGTGCAGTGGCGCGATCTCAGCTTATTGCAACCTCCGCCTCCCAGATTCAAGCGATTCTCCTGCTTCAGCCTCCTGAGAAGCTGGGATTACAGGCATGCACCACCATACTTGGCTCATTTTTGTATTTTTGGTTGAGACGGGGTTTCTCCATGTTGCCCAGGCTGGTCTTAAACTCCAGACTTCAAGTGATCCACCCATCTCAGCCTCTCAAGGTGCTGGGATTACAGGCATGAGCCACCAAAGCCTGGTCTCTATTGCATTTATTTCCACTCTAGTTTTATTATTTTCTTTTTTCTGTTTACTTTGGGTTAGGGCGTGTGTGTGTGTGTGTGTGCGCGCGCGCACGCACGTGCCAGTGTGTGTTTTCAGGTAGGAGATTAGGTTGTTAATTTGAGATCTTTATTTTTATGTTTATTTAGTTTTTTGTCACCCAGGCTGGAGTGCTTTGGCATGACCTCAACTCACTGCAACCTCCGCCTCCCAGGTTCAAGTGATCCTCCTGCCTCAGCCTCCCAAGTAGCTGGGATTACAGGAACGTACCACTGTGCCCAGCTAATTTTTGCATTTTTAGTAGAGACAGGGTTTTACCACGTTGGCCAGGCTAGTCTTAAACTCCTGACCTCAAGTGATACACCCACCTCAGCCTCCCAAAGTGCCGGGATTCCAGGCATGAGCCACCATGCCCAGCCTGTAATTTGTGTGTGTGTGTGTGTGTGTTTTGAGACAGTTTTGCCCTTGTCACCCAGGCTGCAGTGCAATGGTGCCATCTGGTCTCACTGCAACTTGTGCCTCCCAGTTTGAGTGATTCTCCTGCCTCAGCCTTCCCAGTAGCTGGGATTACAGATGCCCACCACCATGTGTGGCTACTTCTTTGTGCTTTTAGTAGAGATCGGGTTTCACCATGTTGGCCAGTCTGGTCTGGAACTACTAATCTCAGGTGATCCACATGCCTCAGCCTCCCAAAGTGCTGGGATTACAGGCGTCAGTCACCGTGTCTGCCCTGGCCTGTAACTGTTTTGTATATACACTTTATTAGGTTAAGGAAGTTCCTTTCATTCCTCAATTGCTGAGAATTATTGTAATAAATCAACCTTTTGTGACAAATGCTTTTTCTACATTTATTAAAATAATTTTTAAGTCTGTTAATATAACGAATTATATTGACAAATTTTTTAAATATTAAGATAATTTTGCCTTCCTGGGATAAACCCCAGCTGGTCATTACCTATTGTCTTTTATATATTTAGTTGGATTTAATTTGTTAAAAGTTGTTAAGAATTTTCTTTATGAAGTATATGGATTTGTAGTTCTCTTTTCTTGTAATATCTTTATCTGGTTTTGATATCAGGATAGTACTGGCCTCAGAATGAGTTGGAGTATTCCACTCTCTTCAAAAGTCTGAAACAGTTTTATGGAACTCATATTATTTCTTCTTAAATGTTTGCAAGAATTTACCAGTAAAGCTATTTAGACCTGATGTTTTCATTGTGGAAACAGTTGGGTTGTTTTATCTTGTTTGCTTTTTCACTTTCTCTCTTTCTTTCTCCCTTTCTTTCTCTCTTTCTTCCTTTTTTTTTCTCTTTCTCTCTCTCTTCTTCTTTCGTTCTCCCTCCCTCCCTCTCTCTATCTCTCTTTCTCTCTTTCTTTCTGCCTTCCTGCCTTCCTGCCTTTCTTTTAATGGAGTCTCACTCTGTCACCCAGGCTGGAGTGCAGTGGTGCAATCTGGGCTCACTGCCTCCCGGGTTCAAGCAATTCTCCTGCCTCAGCCTCCCCAGTAGCTCGGATTAGAGGCGACTGCCACTGTGCCTGACTAATTGTTTTTTCATAATTTTTGGTAGAGATGGGATTTCACCATTTTGGCCAGGCTGGTCTTGAACTCCTGACCTCGTGATCCAGCTGCCTTGGCCTCCCGAAGTACTGGGATTACAGGCATGAGCCACCATGCCCGGCCTCTTTCTTTCTTTTTTGAAATGGGATGTTACTCTGTCACCCAGGCTGGAGTGCAGTGGCACCATTGCAGCTCACCGCAGCCTTGATGCCCACCAAGGCTAATGCCATTCTAATCGACTTCAGTCTCGTGAGTGGCTGGGAACACAGGCATGCACCACCATGTGCTGCTCATTTTTTTCTTTAATATTTGTATTGAAACGGGGTCTCACTATGTTGCCCAGGCTGGTCTCAAACTCCTGGTCTCAAGTGATCCTCCTACTTGGTTTCCCAAAGTGCTAAGATTACAGGCATGGGCCAACACACCTGGTCTGGGGAAAGGTTTTCAACTATAAAATTAATTTCCTTTTCATAGGCATAAGGCTAGTTATTTTATCGACATCTTCTTTTTTAAAAAGACCTTTTAAAAAATAGCTTTATTAAGCTAGAATTCACATACCATGTACCCATTTAAAGTGCGAGATCTGAAGTTTGTACAACCACCACCATCATCTAATTCAAAACACAGTCACGCACAGCATGATGACACATCAGTCAATGACAGACCACATGTGTGACAACGGTCCTGTAAGATTCTAATGAGAGTAAAAAATTTGGCCGGGCACAGTGGCTCATGCCTGTAATCCTAGCACTTTGGGAGGCCGAGGCAGGTGGATCACCTGAGGTCAAGAGTGAGACTCCTTCTTGAAAAAAAAAAAAAAATTCTTTTCACTTAGTAATGTCATAGCTGTCACAAGGTTGTACCACAACACATTACTCACGTTTGTGACAATGCTGGTGTAAACAAATGGACTGCTATGTCAGCCATATACAAGTATAGCACATACTATGTTTAGATATGCAAATACAGTCACTTAATGACGGGGATACATTCTGAAAAATGCATCATTAGATGCAGTTGTCATAAAGAAACTTACAGAAGCCTAGATGGTCTAGTCTACTATACATATAGGATATACCTGTACAGCATGTCACTCTACTCAATATTGTAGGCAATTGCAACACTGTGGTGAGTATTTTGGGTATCTAAACATAGAAAAGGTACAGTCAAAATATGATATTAGGCTGGTGCAAAAGTAATTGCGGTTTCAGACCATGAATTTTAAATCAGTATAACTAGGCTCAAACACATGTTTATTAATCAAAATAGGAATCATTACAATCAACACATGTTTGCCAATGAGAAATAAGTTTGTTAATTTCAACGAGAAATAAGTTTGTTAATTTCTGTGGTGTAAAAATCGGTGCTTCAGGATTCGATGAACTCTTGGAAAGCATTTTCTGCATCCTCTTAGTTGTGGAAGCATTTTCCCTGCAAAACATTGTCGCGATGTTTGAAGAAGTGGTGGTCAGTTGGCAGCTTGTCAGGTGACTATGACGGATGACACCAAACTTTGTAGCCCAATTCGTTCAACTTTTGAGACACTGGTTGTGCAAGGTGTTGTCGTGAAGAATCGGTCCCTTTCTGTTGACCTGTTCCGGCTGCAGGCATTGCAGTTTTCACCACATCTCATCAATTTGCTGAGCACACTTCTCAGAGGTAATGGTTTCACTGGGATTCAGAAAGCTCTGGTGGATCATACCCTCAGCAGACCACCAAACAGTGGCCATCACCCTTTTTTTTTTTGGAGATAGAGTCTCACGCTGTTGCCCAGGCTGGAGTGCAGTGGTGCGATCTCGGCTCACTGCAATCTCAGCCTCCTGAGTTCAAGCAATTCTCCTGCCATAGCCTCCCGAGTGGCTGAAACTACAGGCATGTGCCACCACACTGAGCTATTTTTTTGTATGTTTAGTAGAGATGGGGTTTCATCGTGTTGCCCAGGTTGATCTCTATCTCCTGACCTCGTGATCCACCCGCCTCGGCCTCCCAAAGTTCTGGGATTACAGGCATGAGCCACTGCGCCCGGCCTACCATGACCTTTTTTTGGTGCCAGTTTGGCTTTGGGAAGTGCTTTGGAGCTTCTTCTGGGTCCAACCACTGACCTAGTCGTTGATGGTTGTTGTACAAAACCCACTTTTCATCGTCCCTCACAAACCACTTGAGAAGTGGTTCATCGTTACTACCTACAATAAGAGATGACACTTCAAAACGATGCTGTTGTTTTTTAAATTTTCGCTCAGCTCATGAGGCACCCACTCAACGAGTTTTTTACCTTTCCAATTTGCTTCAAGTGCCACATGACCATAGAATGGTTGACGTTGAGTTCTTTGGCAACTCCCTGTGTGTTGTAAGAGGATCAGCTTCGAGGATTGCTCTCAATTGGTTGTTGTCAACTGCTGATGGCCATCCACTAGGCTTCTCATATTCAAGGCTCTCGTCTCCTTTGCAAAACTTCTTTTTCTTCTTCTTCTTCTTCTTTCTTCTTCCTTCTCCTTCTCCTTTCTTCTTCTTCTTCTTTGAGACAGAGTCACTCTGCTGCCCAGGCTGGAGTGCAGCGGTGTGATCTCAGCTCACAGCTACCTCTGCCTCCCAGGTATTCTCCTGCCTCAGCCTCCTGAGTAGCTAGGATTACAGGCGCACCCCATCATGCCCTGCAAATTTTTGTATTTTTGGTAGTGACGGGGTTTCACCATGTTGGTCAGGCTAGTCTCGAACTGCTGACCTCGTGATCTACCTGCCTTGGTCTCCCAAAGTGCTGGGATAGCAGGTGTGAGCCACCGCGCCCGGCCCCTTGCAAAACTTCTTGAACCACCACTGCACTGTACCTTGGTTAGCAGTTCCTGAGCCAAGCATGTTGTTGTTGTAAGCTGTCTCCACTGCTTTATCACCCATTTTGAACTTGAAAAAAAAAAGTCACAGGAGTAGGGTAGAGTCAGGAGCCTGCTAGGAGCTCACCATCCCCCAGCTCCCTACGCCGAGTCCCGTGTTCCCATGTCCCCGTGTCCCCGTGTCCTGCCATCCGCCGCCATGGCCAGCTGGGAGCTGGCGGGCAAGCTGGAGCGTCAGCTCTGGCAGGAGGAGGTCGAGGAGGGAGGCCCCCAGTCAGCTTCCCTCGGTGTCCCAGCCTCAGAGCCCGAGCTGGAGCCCCCCGCCCGCGCGCCCACGGCCAGCGCTGACGCGGAGCTGAACGCCCAGCTGAGCCGGAGGCTTGACATCAACGAGGGTGGTGCGCGGCCCCGACGCCGCAGGGTCTTCAACCCCTACACGGAGTTCCCGGAGTTCAGCTGCCGCCTCATAAGGACTTGTCGAGCGTATACAAACTGTATGATGCTGGGCAGAATGGCTTCATCCACCTAATGGAGCTGATGCTGATGCTGGAGAAGCTGGGCCCCCTGCTAGGCCCACCTGGGCCTGAAGAGCACGATCCGGGAGGTGGACGAGGACTTAGATGGCAAGCTCAGCTTCCGGGAGTTCCTGCTCATTTTCCACAAGCCCGCGACCTGGGAGCTGCAGGAGGACAGTGGGCTGACGGCGCTGGCAAAGCTCTGCGAGATCGAGGTGGCCCTGGAGCATGTCAAAGGTGCCTAGAACGTCTTTGAAGCTAAGAGCCAACCCTTGTCATGGCCAGGAAGTTTGAAGTAGAGTTGAAAGCTGAGCTAGATGAGCAGAAGCAGGAGGAGGAGGAGGAGGAGAGGCAGCTCTGCCGAGCCTTGCAGAAACTCAAGGCCAATTTCGGTACATAATTCGGTGGACCTTGCCGTCTGCCCACAGCTGTGCCTCACAGATTCCCCGGGAAGAGATGGGTGGGCAACTTCATCACTGCTGCCGTTTCCCTCCCTGAGCCAGCTGTCTCCACCCACCACCCCGTACCAGCTTCCCTGCCAGCTTTCTTTCCTGCCAGTGTCAAAGCCCCTCAGGGAGGGACCTGGGGTGGGCCGCATGCCTGCCCACCTCTGTCTCCTGTCTCTGCTCCTCCCACCTACCTGCACCCAGAACTTGTATCTTCTCAGCAGCCTTCACAATGTCCTTCTCCTTTTACCATTCCACATCAAAGAGTAGTCTGCTGTGTTAATTTGTACAGATATGTCTGTCTTTTAAGGTCCTCAGAGGAGATACCCATTTTCTCAGGGAATTCTCTGCACTTCTCTTTGCTTCCCATCCAGCTTCCCTGTTCTCATCTTTGGTAGGATTCTGCCAGTTGCTTTTGCATCTCCCGTTCCTGGGTAATGGCGGGTCTGAACAGAGGGAGGGTGAACCATTGCCTGTCTCCTCTTCACAGGAGGAACAGAATGCTGTCTGGTGACACACATTAGAGAAAGGACACAGGTCTGCTCCTTCCTGCCACCTTTGTCCGGTCCCTTAGCATTCCCCCAGCTCCTCCCTCTTCATCCAGCTCCATCTGTGTCTTTCCCACTCAGCCTTTTTCTCACTCTTAAATACGGTGCTACTTCACGGTAAGAATGAAAGAATACTTAGGATACCAATGAGTAAAAGGGTTCCTGTTCACTCTGACTCTATGCACATCGTATAACAGTGGACACTGATATTCCCAAGTGACAGATCAGGGCCTTTCAAAAATCCCCCAAGTCATGGCCATATCACCATGAGCCAGTTTCTAACATCTGTTCTAGGATATCCAGCTGTAGCTGTTCTTACCCTCCCCCCCCCATGCTTGTGAGTTCTTGGGGTTGCTCACAAATACTAGGGGTTTTTGGTGTATTTTTAATGAATATATCCCAATGTCATACTTACTCTCTTTTGTAACTGCCGTCTTTACAATGGAGAAATCATCTGCCTTTCTAAAAAGAATTGCTTACATTTGCTTTTTGTATAACATCATTTTCATATTCTAAAATAAATATAAAATAAACATCAAGTAATATCATTACCAAAAAATACACAAAGTGAGAAATCTGTGTGAAAATGATGTATAACATAATCGCATTTATTTAAGAATGTATTCCAAAATCAAACAGCAAATTTCAACAATGCAAAAACTGCAGTTACATTAGCACCAACCAAATATAAAAGATAAAAAATTGTATATCTTATTTTTTGAAACAATGTCACTTTGTTGCCCAAGCTGGTGTCCAGTGGCCCAATCTCACCTCACTGTAGCCTCAACCTCCTAGGCTCAAGTAATCCTTCTGCCTCAGCCTCCCAAGTAGCTGGGACAACAGGCACATGCTATCACACTCAACTAATTTTTCTACATTTTTTTTTGTAGAGACAGGTTTTTCCATGTTGTGCAGGCTGCTCTTGAACTCCTGGGCTCAAGTGATCTGCCTATCCAGGCCTCCCAAAGTGAAAAGATGGTATACCTCTATAGGGGAGCTCCATTGTTATCTTATGGGACTACTGTTGTGTATGCAGTCCATTGTTAACCAAAATGGCAGTACGCTGTGCATGACTGTACTACCATTGTGTTACAATTGCCTAGAGTATTTATACAGTAACATGCTGAACAGGTTTATAACCCAGGAGCAATAGTCTATACCATATAGCCTAAGTGTGTAGCGGGCTATACCATCTACATCTGTGTAAGTACATTCTATGATGTTCATGCAATGACAAAATTGTCTAATGATGTATTTCTCAGAACGTATCCTGGTTGTTACGGGAGGCATAATTATATTAAGATCACCTACAAAAGAAACCGTATCTATTAGCAATCACTCTCAATCTCCCCCACACTACCCAAGGAAACAATTAATCGATGTCCTGTCTCTACAGATTTGCCTGTTTCAGACATATATAAGTGGTTTTCCTTCACTTACTGCAATGTTCTCCAGGTTCATCCGTGTGGTAGCATGTATTGATATTTTATTCCTTCTTATTGTCAAGTAATGTGCCATCGTATGGATATACACTTTTATTTACATTAATAAATTAATGGATATTGGAGTTGTTTCCATTTTTTCTTGATCAATGCAGCTAAATGCTTCCCAATATGGTTAATCTTTTCAAATACCAACTTTTGGATTCTTGGTTATTGTTTTTCTAACCTCTATTTTATTTCTTTTCATTATATCTTTACTGTTTTCTTCTTTCTTTAGGTTCAGTTTGCTCTTTAGTTTTTAAAGTGGAATGTTAGTTATTAATCTGAGAGCTTTCTTCTATTTATTTGTGTATTTTTTTGAGACGCAGTTTCGCTCTTGTTACCCAGGCTGGAGTACAATGGAGCGATCTCTGCTCACTGCAATCTCCACTCCCTGGGTTCAAGCAATACTCCTGCCTCAGCCTCCTGAGTAGCTGGGACTACAGGCACATGCCACCACATCCAGCTGATTTTTGTATTTTTTAGTAGAGACGGGGTTTCACCATGTTGGCCAGGATGGTCTCGATTTCTTGACCTTGTGATCCGCCCACCTCAGCCTCCCAAAGTGCCGGGATTACAGGCGTGAGCCACCACATCGGGCTCTTCTCTTTTATTAAAGGCAATTATAGCCATGAATTTCCCTGTAAGTGCTGCTTTTATCTGTACCTGATAAGTTTTAGTTGTGTTTTTGTTTTCATTCATCTCAAAGCATGTTTTGACTTCCTTTGTGATTTATTCTTTAACCCAATGGTATTTAGGATTGTGTTTTTAAAGTTCCATATTTTTGTGAATTTCCTAAATTTCTTTCACAAATTCCAGTGTTTTAAGCAAATGTACTTTACATTATTTCAATCACTTAAAATCTATCAAGGCTTGTTTAATGGCCTAGCATATGATCTATTTTGGAGAATACTCCATCTGCATTTGAAAATAATACATATTCTGCTGTTTTTGGGTAGAGTATTCAGTAGATATCTATTAGGTCTAACTACTTTATAATATTGTTCAAATCTTCTATAACCTAGAAATTTTCTGCCCATTTTTTAAAATCCATTATTGAATGTGAAGAATTGAAGTCTCCCACTACTGTTTTTGAATTGTCTATTTCTTCTCTCACTTCTGTCAGTTTTTGCTGTGTGTGCTTTGGTGCTTTGGTGTTAGCTGCATACATGTTTATAATTGCTATATATTCCTCATGGGTTGACTTCTTTTTTTTTTTTGAGATGGAGTTTTGCTGTTGTTACCCAGACTGGAGTGCAATGGCACAATCTCAGCTCACGGCAACCTCCGCCTTCTGGGTTCAAGCAATTCTCTTGCCTCAGCCTCCCGAGTAGCTGGGACTACAGGTGCACACCACCATGCCCAGCTAATTTTTTTTTTGTATTTTTAGTAGAGATGGGGTTTGACCTCATTGACCGGGATGGTCTCAATCTCTTGACCTCATGATCCACCTGCCTCAGCCTCCCAAAGTGCTAGGTTTACAGGCGTGAGCCACTGAGCCTGGCTGACTTCTTTATCATTATGCAATGTCCTCTACTTTTAGTAATGATTTCTGTTTTTTGAGATGGAGTCTCACTCTGTCACCCAGACTAGAGTGCAGCGGTGCAATCTCGGCTCACCACAACTTCTGCCTCCCGGGTTCAAGCAATTCTCTTGCCTCAGCCTCTTGAGTAGCTGGGCTTACAGAAGAATGCCACCAGACCTGGTTAATGTTGTTGTATTTTTAGTAGAGCTGGGGTTTCACCGTGCTAGCCAGCCTGGTCTTAAACTCCTGATCTCAGGTGATCTGCCTGCCTTGGCTTCCCAAAGTGCTGGGATTACAGGCGTGAGCCACCATGCCCAGGCTTTAGTAACAATTCTTATCTTAGAATGTGTGCGTTTTTTCTTATATTTGCATAGCTACTCCAGCTCTCTTATTGTTGCTCTTTGCATAATGTATCTTTTTTCATTCTTTTTGCTTTTATCCTATTTCTTTCTTTTGCCAGCTTTTTTGAGATATAGTTTGCTCACAACTCACCCATGAAAAGTATGCAGTTCAGTAGCTTTGGCATAATACATTAATAATTTTTCTAAATTGTGGTTATGTATCTATATAACATAATATTTATCATTTAACCATTTTAAGTGTAGAATTCAGTAGCATTAATTTTATTCAAAATGTTGTGCAGGCTTTACCACTATTTATTTCTGAAAGTTTTTTGTCACTCCAAACAGAAACTCTGTAGCCATTAAGCAGTATGTCCTCATTTCCCTTTTCCTTTAGTTTCTGGTAACCTGTGATCTATTTTTTGTCTGTATGAATTTGTCCACTCTAAATGTTTCATCTAAATGGAATCATATAATATTTGTCCTTTTTTTATCTGTCTTATTTCATTTAGCATTATGTTTTCAAGGTTCATCCACGTTATAGCATGTTATCAGAATGTCATCAGTCCTTTTTTTTTTTTTTTTTTCCTGAATTGAGATGAAGTCTCACTCTGTCACCCAGGCTGGAGTGCAGTGGTGAGATCTTGGCTCACTGCAACCTCTGCCTCCTGGGTTAAAGCAATTTTCCTGCCTCAGCCTCCTGAGTAGCTGGGATTACAGGTGCCCACCTCCATGCCCTGTTAATTTTTGTATTTTTAGTAGAGAGGGGATTTCACCATGTTGGTCAGGCTGGTTTCAAACCTTGTCATTTGCCCACCTTGGCCTCCCAAAGTGCTGGGATTACAGATGTGAGCTACCATGCCCAGCCCGAACGTTATTTCTTTTTATAACTTAATAACATGTATATACTCTACTTTGTTTATCTATCCACCTGTGGATGAACAGTCCGAGCACCTGCGGTCAATGTCTCTGGATATACACTTTCAGCTTTTAACATTTGACCATGATGTGCCTACATGTGGCTTTTCTTTGATTTATCTTTCTTAGAATTCATTGAGCTTCTTGGATGTGTGGATAAATGTTTTTCATCAAATGTGGGAAGTTTTCAGCCACTACATATTCACTATATGTAGAATTCTTGGTGATCATTCTGGTGATTTTATTTTTTATTTAGTTATTTTTTTTGAGATGGAGTCTCACTCTTTTGCCCAGACTGGAGTGCAATGGCACAATCTCGGCTCACTGCAACGTCTGCCTCCTGAATTCAAGCAATTCTCCTGCCTCAGCCTCCTGAGTAGCTGGGATTACAGGCTCCCGACACCATTCCTGACTAATTTTGTATTTTTGGTAGAGACAGATTTTCTCCACGTTGGTCAGGCTAGTTTTGAACTCTCGATGTCAGGTGATCCGCCCGCCTTGGCTTCCCAGTGGGATTACTGGTGTGAACCACCGCATCCAGCTCTTTTTTTTCAATACTTTAAAGATGTTGCTACAGTGTCTTCTGGTTTTCATTCATTTCAAGATGTTTATAATGTGTTAGCTTGAGAATAGAGAAAAAAGGAAAAAAAGACTGGACCTGCTGGTCACTTCTTAATCCCTGCACTTTGGGAGGCAGAGGTGGGTGGATCATCTGAGTTCGGGAGTTCGAGGCCAGCCTGACCAATGTGGAGAAACTCCATCTCTACTAAAAAGACAAACTTAGCTGGGTGTGGTGGCACATTCCTGTAATCCCAGCTTCTTGTGAGGCAGATACAGGAGAATCGTTTGAACCCAGGAGGCGGAGGTTGCAATGAGCCCCAAGATCATGGCACTGCACTCCAGCCTGGGTGACAGAGCAGACTCCGTCTGAACAGAAAAAAAAGAAAAAAGCCTGTTGCCATTCTTATCTTTGTTCATCTATACGTGTGTGTGTGTGTGTGTGTGTACTTTTTTGTTTGGCTGCTTTAAAATTGTTTCTTTACCACTGGTTTTAGGCACTATAATTGTGATGTGCTATTGCAGACTAAAGTATCATTTTCCCTCCCAAATTTATATGTTGAAATCTTAACCATCAATAGGATATTGCAAGGAGATGGGGCCTTTGGGAGGTTATACTGTAATGAGGGTGAAGATCTCATGGATGGGATTAGTGTCCTTATAAAAAAGACTGCAGGACATCCGGGCACGGTGGCACATGCCCGTAATTCCAGCAGTTTGGGAGGCCAAGGTGGGCGGATCACAAGGTCAAGGGATTGAGACCATCTTGGCCAACATGGTGAAACCTTGTCTCTATTAAAAATGTAAAAATTAGTTGGGCGTGGTGGTGTGCACCTGTAGTCCCAGTTACTCGGGAGGCTGAGGAAGGAAAATCGCTTGAACCCGTGAGGCAGAGGTTGCAGTAAGCCCCAATATCGTGCCACTGCACTCCAGCCTGGGCAACAAGAGTGAAACTCCGCCTCAAACAAACAAAAAAACTGCAAGGAGCTTAGTGTCCTTTTGAAAGAGATCACAGGGAGCTTTCCAGCCTTCTTTCTGCCAATAAGAAGTCAGCCATCTGCAGCCTGGAAGAGACCCCTCACTGGAAGCTGACTGTGCTGGCACCCTGATCTCGGACTTCCAGCATTCAGAACTGTGGAAAACAGGTATTTGTTTTTCATACTACCTAGTCTATGATAATCTATGTATTGGCCCAAATTGACTAAGACATGTGCCTTGGAAAAGTTTTTAAAACTTCTCCTGCTTGGGTATGATCCCCTTGGAAATGTAGGCTTAGAATTGTCATTAAATTTGGAAAAAGTCATTATTTCTTATTTTTTTTTTTGTTCCATTCTTGCTCCACTATTTTTGGAAATTCAATTACACCTCTATTAGGCCACTTGATGTTATTCCACAGCTCACTGAGGTTACATTTATTTTTTCCAGTCTTGCCTCTGTTTCATTTTAGATGATTTATATTGTTGTCCCCAAGTTGATTAATTATTTTTTCTACAGTGTTTAACCTGCTGATGGTCTGTTTCAGACTATTTTTCTTCTCAGACATTGTCTTTTTTATCTCTACATGTCTATTTGTGGGTTTTTGTCTTTTAATTAGCAAATGTGTTCTTTAAAAACATGTCACATAAAATTCGTCATCTTAAACATTTTTAAGTGTACAGCTCAGTAGTGTTAAGTATATTCACATTGTCATGAATCTTAAAATTTTTTTGTTATATCTCTCCTTAAAGTGCTCATCCTTCCCTGGCATGGTGGCACGCGCCTGTAGTCCCAGCTATACGGGAGGCTGAGGCTGGAGAATCGCTTGAGCCCAGGAGTTCTGGGCTGTCTGCGCTATGCCGATCGGGTGTCCGCACTAAGTTCGGCATCAATATGGTGACCTCCTGGGAGCAGGGGACCACCAGATTGCCTAAGGAGAGGTGAACTGACCCAGGTCGGAAATGGAGCAGGTCAAAACTCCTGTGCTGATCAGTAGTGGGATCGCGCCTGTGAACAGCCACTGCACTCCAGCCTGGGAAACACAGCGAGATTCTGTCTCTATTAAAAAAAAAAAAGTGCTCACCCTTCTACCTTCTTGAACACGTGACCCATATATTAACTGTTTTAACTTACTTGACGACTATTTCTGTCACTTCTGTCGTTTCTGGATCTGATTATATTGAGTGATTTTTTTTCATTGTCAGTCTTATTTTCCTGCCTCAGCATCATAAGTAGCAATTTTTTACTAAATGACAGATACAGTACATTTTACTTTGTTGATTAATGAAGTTTCTGTATTTTCTTTTTCTGATTTGGGGGCTTTGTTTTGGGATACAATTAAATCACTTGTAATCAACTTTGTTCTTTTGAGGCTTGCTTGTTTTGCTTTGTTAGGTGGGCCCACTACAGCCTTCAGTGTAGAACTAATTTGGACTCAGTGTTGGTTCAACACCCTGTGATCATGCTCCTTCTGTTAGAGCTTTGATTTGGCTGGTGGGAACATGAAGGTTTCCCAGCCCTGTGTGAATTTTAGGACTGGCTCAGGCCCTGCTGGAATCTTGCGGTGGGCTCTCACTGGCCTTGGTAGTTTCCTCACACACCTGTGCTGATCAGTTCTCCTTTGAAACTCTCTCTGTACAGCTCTCCCTGCTCAGATACTTGACTCCATAGATTCTAATGGACTTCACCAGTATGAACTTTGTCTCCTCGGCTCAGTAGACCACTGGGCTCTCTTTAGTTATTTCCTTCTTACCTGTAGCCTGAAAATTCTCCCCAGACAGTAAGCTGGGGCTTGATCTATTTCTCTAAGAGATCTTTATGTTTCATTTCCTATTGACTAATATCTGGAAACCATTATGGCATATATTTTGTCTGGTTTCTTAGTTATATATAATGGGAGGATAAATCTCATTTTTTAAAAAAGAAAATATGACCGTACTAAAAGCAAAAATCTGGGCTGGGAACAGTGGCTCATGCCTGTAATCCCAGCACTTTGGGAGGCCAAGGCAGTTGGATCACTTGAGGTCCAGAGTTCCAGACAAGCCTGGCCAACATGGTGAAATCCCAACTCTACTAAAAATACAAAAGACTTAGCCGGGCATGGTGGCACGCACCTATAATCCCAGTTACTCAGGGGCTGAGTCAGGAGAATAGCTTGAATCCAGGAGGTGGAGGTTGCAGTGAGCTGAGATCGAGCCAATGCACTCCAGCCTAGCAGAAAGATCAAGATTCCGTCTCTAAATAAATAAATAAATGCAAAAATCTGAAAAATGTAATATATTGTTAATGAATATATACACATATAATAAATGTATGAAGAAATGCATGGGAAAGATAAATCCCAAATTCAGAATGTTGGTTACTTCTGGGGAAGCTGTGAGAATGAGTAATGTGATAAGGTGTGAAAAAGGCCTATAATTGCATATGTAATATTTTACAGCATAAGCTGAATGGTGAACACACAGATATTCAGTTTACTCTGTTATATTTAATATCTGACTCAAAAGATCTTATCACATATAGATCCCAGAATAACAAAGGATTACGATTTTTAAAAAGACAAAGAAACTGTGACAATACTACAAGAAAAAAACGTGTGTGTCTTAGTGCATCTATCACCTTGACTGAACCTTTTACTTTCTCCTTCACATGTGTGTGTAGGCTGGGGGTGGTCGCTCACACCTGTACTCCCAGCACTTTGGGAGGCTGAGGTGGGTGGATACATGAGGTCAGGAGTTCGAGACCAGCCTGATCAACATAGTGAAACCCCGTCTCTACTAAAAATACAAAAATTAGCCGGACATAGTGGCAGGTGTCTACAATCCCAGCTATTTGTGAGGCTGAGGCAGAAGAAGTGCTTGAACCTGGGAGGCAGAGGTTGCAGTGGGCTGAGATTGTGCCATTGCACCCTAGCCTGGGTGACAGAGTGAGACTCTGTCTCCAAATAATAATAATAATAAATAAAATAAAATTGAGGAAATGGTTTGTACAGAGCTGCAAGAAAGAGCCCTTACACTGTTACCTCATTCTCCCTATTCATGATTTCATTTTGCTGAGCTTCAGCCACACTGCTTTAAACTTCCATAAAAGTAAAGAATAGTCTGGGAACATGTCTATTCTCCATATCAACTTCTCAGAGCAAAAATCAAAGAAATGGGCACAGGACCAGCTCAATGATTTCATAAATTGTTGATCATTGTAATTTGTTATCTTTTATTTTTTGAGATGGAGTCTTGCTGGGCTGGAGTGCAATGGTGAGATCTCGGCTCGCTGCAAACTCCACCTCCCGGATTCAAGCGATTCTCCAGCCTCAGCCTCCAGAGCTGGGATTACAGGTGTGCACCACCATGCCCAGCTAATTTTTGTATTTTTTGGTAGAGACGGTGTTTCACCTTGTTGGTCAGGCTGGTCTCGGGCTCCTGACCTCAGGTGATCTGCCTGCCTCAGCCTGCCAAAGTGCTGGGATTACAGGCATGAGCCACTGCACCTGGCCCCATTTCCTCAATTTTAGAGGAGTGAAATAGCAAAAAGACTTGGGGAAGCTCACCAGATCACCTTCTGTTTCTAACTTGTGCCTACCAGAAGGACCAGACCTAGTAATACTGATGTCCTTGTATAGTTGTTAAAAGAATTCTTGCCACCGCCAAGCATGTATCTATGTCTTTCCCTCCCTCCCTCCCTCCCTTTTTAAAATTTTTGTTCTTATTGCCCTGGCTAGAGTGCAATGGCCCAATCTCAGCTCACTGCAATCTCTGCCTCCCAGGTTCAAGCAATTCCCCTGCCTCAGCCTCCCAAGTAGCTGGGATTACAGGCATGCACCACCACACCTGGCTAATTTTGTATTTTTAGTAGGATGGAGTTTCACATGTTGGTCAGGTTGGTCTGGAACTTCTGACCTCAGGTGATCCACCTGCCTCGGCCTCCCAAAGTGCTGGGATTACAGGTGTGAGCCATCGTACCAGCTTTTCCCTCTTATTTTTCCTCTCGGTGTAAAAGATTGTGGTAGTCATTAATCATGTTTTCTAAATAGTCCTGATTCTCTGTCTTCCAGGACATGGTAGGACTGCATTTCCCAGACTTGGTTTGGATGAAGCCATGTGAATAGTTCTGGTCAGTGAGTTGTAAGTGAAAGAGACAAGCATCACTTCCAGACCAGAGCTTTTCTTTGTGGGTGTGAGACCCTCCAAATTCTCTTTTCATCTGTCACAACAACACGAAAGTTTCAAGCAGGTGCCTGCTAGCTCAGCTCGAGTCTTAGACAGATAAGGAGCAGAGCCCTAGGCTGATCCTTGATGGGATTACTGTGTAATTCCAAAATAACCTTTGCTTAGAAAGCACTAAAGGTTTCTTCGTAATATTCAGCTTAAATGACCCTTTGGAAAGGCAATCTTTGACCACTCAGGATAAAAGTCCTCAAGGGTTTCAGTTACTTTCTAACACATTCCCATGTTTAACTGTCTTCATGGTATTCCTTACTGCTTGAAATAGTTTTTTATTTATTTGTACTTTGTGTGTGTGTGTGTGTGTGTGTGTGTGTGTGTGTGCCTCCTCTCTTTAAAACAGAAAACTTGCTGCTTATTTCATTCACAGAAGTCTCCCTAATGCTTTGAGGATAGAGACAACTAGGTATCAGATCAGCCAGTTACTTACAGGCCACGGCAAGCAGTTTACATTTAATTCTTTTTTTTTTTTTAATTTGTGAGACAGGGTCTTGCTCTGTTACCCAGGCTTGGGTGCAATGGCACGATCTGGGCTCACTGCAACATCTGCCTCCTGGGTATAAGTGATTCTCCTACCTCAGCCTCCCAAGTAGCTGAGATTATAGGCATGCACCACCATACCTGTTTGTATTGTACAATGCAATACAAGACACCTGTACATACCTAATGTTTGTATTGTACAATACCATACAATACACTTATATTGTACACACCTAACGTTTGTATTTTTAGTATAGATAGGGTTTCGCCATATTGGCCAGGCTGGTCTCGAACTCCTGGCCTCACATGATCCAACTGCCTTGGCCTCCCAAAGTGCTGGGATTACAGGATGAGCCACTGGGCCCAGCCCCTAAGTTTGCATTTAATTCTAAGTGCAATGTGAAGCCACTGAAGAAGGATAATGAGGCTCTGACTACTTTCAGAGAATAGACGTGGGAAGGGGGAAACAGTGAAAGTGAAAATAGGTCAGTCAGTAGACTGTTGTATCATCCTAGGCAAGATGAGGGTTGCTTGAACTAGGGTGGTGTCTGTGGACCAAAGTGATAGGTCTTGTTGATGCAGGAAATAGGGAAAGTAAGGAAACAGGAATGACTCTCAAATTTCTGGCTTTAATAACTAGGTAAATAGGTGTGCCATTTATTAAGACAGGAAGAGTAAGGAAAGAACAGTTTGGGGAAGGTTGTGGCAAAGAGTTAGATATCTAGAATTCCCCTTTGACTAAATTAAGAAGACATTCTGAAATATATATATATATATCTCAGTTTTGGGTTACAGATAGAAATCTGAGAATTTTTAAGTTATTTATTACCACTTTTGGAGAACATCTGAATACCAAAATAAATTTTAACATTAGGGCTGGGCATGGTGGCTCATGCCTGTAATCCCAGCACTTTGGGAGGCCAAGGCAGGCAGATCACCTGAGGTCCAGAGTTTGAGACCAGCCTGGCCAACATGGTGAAACCCTGTTTTTGCTAAAAGAAAAATAAAAAAAATAGCTGACTGCAGTGGCACACGCCTACAATCCCAGCTACTCAGGAGGCTGAGGCAGGAGAGTTGCTTAAACCTGTGAGGCAGAGGTTGCAGTGAGCCGAGATTGTGCCATTGCACTCCAGCCTGGGTGACAAGACCACAGCTCAATCTCAAAAAAATAAATTAAAAAAATGTAAAGGTCAGACAGGTGTGGAGAAGCCCCCAAAAGTAACTGAGAAAGATCAACCAGAGATGTGGGGAATCCCAGAAACCAAACAAGGAAAGTATTTCAAGGATAGAGAGGTCAAGTGCTTTGAATGCTACTAAGAAGTCAAGTGAGAGAACAGAGAATTTCTTTTTTCTTTTTTTGGAGAAGGCTCTGTTTCCCAGCCTGCAGTAGAACACAACCACATTTATGCCAAATTAGTTGGGCATGGTGGCGGATGCCTGTACCCCCAGCTACTCAGTTGGCTGAGGTGGGAGGATCACTTGAGCCCAGGAGTTCAAGGTTGCAGTGAGCTGTGATCAGGTCACTACACTCTAGTCTGGGTGACAGGGCGAGACCCGTCTCAAGAAAAGGCAAGATCCGTTTCATGGAAAAAAAAAATGGGCCAGGCTCGGTGGCTCATGCCTGTAATCCCAGCACTTTGGGAGGCCAAAGCATGTGGGTCATCTGAGCTCAGGAGTTTGAGAGGAGCCTGGCTAACATGGTGAAACCCCATCTCTACTAAAAGTACAAAAATTAGTTGGGCATGGTGGCAGGCACCAGTAATCCCAGCTACTTTGGAGGCTTAGGCAGGAGAATCGCTTGAAGCTGGGAGGCAGAGGTTGCAGCGAGCCAAGGTCGTGCCATTGCACTCCAGGCTGGATGACAAGAATGAAACTCCACCTCAAAAAAAAAAAAAAAAAGAGATAAAACAAGTAGTGATGGAGACATTAAATAAGGAGGCAGTCAGAAGAAGAAACAAAAGCAACATTAAAAGTGATTGCTTGTGGGAGTGAAACTAGAAATGGAATAGAAAATAGCTGCTTTTCATTATAAGCCCTTCTGTACTGTTTTTTTTTCAAAATACGTAGGCATTACAATACTTTAATAAAATTAAAACCTATTTAGGTGTGAATGAGAACTTTAGGTTGGGATCAAGCTTTATCAAGGCCGAATTAGTTACATTTTATCAAGGGGCCATTTATTTGCAGCCTTTTTCCATGCCCTCTTCATAGCCTTCTCTCAATATTAGGTGTGTGTGTGTGTGGGTGTGTGTGTGTGTGGGTGTGTGTGTGTGTGTGACAGAGTCTTGTTCTGTTGCCCAGGCTAGGAGTGCAGTGGTGCGATCACGGTTGACTGCAATCTCCGCCTCCTGGATTCAAGCCATACTCCTGCTTCACCCTTCATGGTAGCTGGGATTGCAGGCAGGCACCACCACGCCCAGCTAATTTTTGTATTTTTGGTAGAGACGGGGTTTCACCACGTTGGCCGGGCTGTTCTCAAACTCCTGACCTCAGATGATCTACCCATCTCAGCCTCCCAAAGTGCTGGGATTACAAGCGTAAGCCACCACCCCCAGCTTCAATATTAGTTTTCTCCCAATATTAAAGGGATTCATTCCTCTCCTGCCTCTGGCTGTCTCCCACCTTCACTTAGGAATATCGCTTTTCCAGCTGTTTTCTGCTCAACTTTTTTTTTTTTTTTGAAAGGAGTCTTGCGCTGTCACCCAGACTGGAGTGCAGTGGTGCAGTCTTGGCTCACTGCAACCTCCACCTCCAGGTTCAAGCAATTCTCCTGCCTCAGCCTCCTGAGTGGCTGGAGGCGCCCGCCACCATGTCCAGCTAATATGTTGTATTTTTGCTAAAGACGGGGTTTCTCCATGTTGGTCAGGCTGGTCTCGAACTCTCAACCTCAGGTGATCCGTCCCCCTCGGCCTTCCAAAGTGCTGGGATTACAGGCGTGAGCCACTGCACAAGAGCTTATTGTTTTTCAATCTCAAAAACAGAAGATTAAGGTGCCCAGACTTTTTACTTTGTAGTGTATTATTACTGTGGTTAATGCAAAACACCTTATCTGATTCCGATGAATTTATTCCCTTTTCTTTTCTTTTTTGTTTTGGAGACGGAGTCTTGCTCTGCTGCAAAGCTGGAGTGCCGTGGCCCGATCTCAGCTCACTGTAACCTCTGCCGCCGGCAAGTGATTTCCCTGCCTCAGCCTCCTGAGTAACTGGGATTACAGGTGCTTGCCACCACTTCCAGCTAATTTTATTATTATTATTATGATTTTTAGTAGAGATGGGGGTTTCACCAAGTTGGCAAGAGTTGGGTTTCACCAAGAGGTCGATCTCCTGACGTCGTGACACACCTGACTCGACCTCCCAAAGTGTTGGGATTACAGGCATGAGCCACTGCTTCTGGTCTTCTTTTCTTTCTTTCTTTTTTTTTTGAGATGGAGTTTTGCTCTTGTTGTCCAGGCTAAAGTGCAACGGCACAGTCTCAGCTCACTGCACCTCCAACTCCTGGGTTCAGGCAATTCTCCTGCCTCAGCCTCCCAAGTAGCTGGGATTACAGGCATGCAACAAAGCATCCAGCTAAGTTTTTTGTATTTTTAGGAGAGGCAGGGTTTCACCATGTTGGCCAGGCTGGTTTCTAACTCCTGACCTCAGGTGATCCACCCACCTCGGCCTCCCAAAGTGCTGAGATTATAGGCATGAGCCACCTCGCCCAGCCTATTCCCTTTTATTTTCATTTCCCAGTCCCATTTTCTGCTCACCCTGAAATTTTTTTTTTTTTGAAAAATAGTGAACTCGGAGGAATTAATCTATGTTAACAGACTATCAGGTGCTGATATGTATAGATGGGGGAAGATTTCGGGCAGTGGGTGAAGCCTTCCAAAGCACTTCAAATTGTATCATCTTTACAGGGTTCATTTCATTCTTATTATGTAATGATTCAGCAGTTATTAACTGGGGTTGGAATCAGGATGGACCTTAAATAGTTGTTGAGATATTAATAAAAACTTTTTATTACAAGTTCTTATTAACTTGATTTAAATAGGATTTAGTACATCCCAAGCATGTAAGTGAGTAATAAATATAAATTGTGCAATTATGAGAATGACATCAAACTACTATAGATTTAAGGTAAAGATTGTTGTCTTATCGACCACACACCTTTAATTTACATTCTTACAACACAAATGAAACTCATCAAATTATTTTGACAGTTTTATATACTTAATCAATGTGTTGGATATGGGAAACAAACACATAGCCTACAATTAACTGTAAACAATTGTTATTCCCATTATTATTAATTGATGTCAGCCAATAACATTACATAACCTATACAACTTCTCCTTCCAAAAAGCGCAGCATATTTCTCATATTTTTCTTATTCATTAAAACATTTTCCCATGATAAAAAACATTACTGGCGGGCAGTGTGGGGTGGAAATTAAAAATAAAAAAAATTACTGGCATTAACAATCAGAAGTTCATTACTTAATGCAAACAATGATTTTTTAGGGGAATATTATTTTTTGAAAATAATTATGCATTTTTCTGTAGATGAGGGTACAGTTTGCAATAATATTTTGCAATGTTCTTCCCAAAGGTAGGAAAGTTCTAATAAAAAGATAACGAAAACTACTGAATTAAAAATCAGTAAAGGCAGGCTGGGCTTGGTGGCTCACACCTGTAATCCCAGCACTTTGGGAGGCTGAGGTGGGCAGATCATTTGAGGTCAGGAGTTCGAGTCCAGACTGGCCAACATGCTGAAACCCTGTCTCTACAAAAAAAAAAAAAAAAAAAAAAAAAAATGGGACGATGAAGCAGAGAATTGCTTGAACCTGGGAGGCGGAGATTGCAGTGAGCAGAGGAGACAGCGCCACTGCACTCCAGCCTGGTGACAGAGTGAGAGCCCACCACAAACAAACAAACAAACAAACAAATCACTAAAGGCAGAAAATAGGTTCTATTTTTCCCCCTCTATTCTATTTCTTTCGTATTTCTAAATAGAGTCTGGACTTTACCTTCATATCACTTTATTGAACTCATATATTTTCTTGTTTTTGCTAATTCATCTACAAGAGGCCTACTTTATCTTTTTTTCTTTTCTTTTCTTTTTTTTTTTTTTTTTCTGCTCTCTTTGTCCCAGGATGATGCCTGCCTAATGTCAGTCTTTTGGATATAGAGGGGTCTTTTTTTCTTTTTTGAGACGGAGTCTCCCTCTGTCCCCAGGCTGGAGTGCAGTGGCGCAATCTTGGCTGACTGCAACTTTCGCCTCCCGGGTTCAAGCGATTCTCCTGCCTCAGCCTCCCAAGTAGCTGGGACCACTGGCGCGTGTCATCACACACAGCTAATTTTTTGTTGTTGTAGTTTTAGCAGAGACGGGGTTTCACTATGTTGGCCAGGATGGTCTCGATCTATTGACTTCGTGATCCGCCCACCTCAGCCTCCCAAAGTGTCGGGATTACAAAGGTTGAACCACTGAGCCCGGCTATCTTTAACTTAAAAAAAAAAAAAAAAATCACTTTTGGAAACTCTTCCCTACAGATTTCAAACAACCTGGGAATGAAATACTGTTTGAGTTCATCCATACGTATTTCTTTCTTTCTTTTTTGCAGACGGAGTTTCGTTCTTATTGCCCATTTTGCCCAGGCTGAAGTGCAATGGTGCCGTCTTGGCTCACTACAACCTCCACCTCCTGGGTTCAAGGGATTCTCCTGCCTCAGCCTCCCTAGTAGCTGGGATTACAGGTGCCCACCACCATGCCTGGCTAATTTTTGTATTTTTAGTAGAGATGGGGTTTCACCATGTTGGCCAGGCTGGTCTCGAACTCCTGACCTCAGGTAATCCACCCACCTCAGCCTCCCAAAATGCTGGGATTACAGGCGTGAACCACCATGCCCAGCCTCCATATGTATTTCTAACAAGTTCAGCGTCTTACTTATAAATAGTACTTGAAGGAATGAATACAACTTTTTCTTTATGTAGTTATTTTACACTTGATTAAAGGAACTTAAAAAAGATGTAGTTAAACCCAAGACAGCTGCTTTCCAAAAATTCTCACCTTCATTATTTGTGATTACTAGTAAGACCTAGCAGAAAAAAAACTCTCCAGGAAGACAGTGAAATATCACACCATTACTAAAAGAAAGAAAAAGGAACAGTCTTTTCTATATTTAACTAACTTAAGAGAAAAATAGAAGAGCTGTTATTTTTCGAATAATGTTTGTATTTTGTGATGGAGATAATTTTACATTCTAAAAATACTATTTTTATAGTAGGAAGCAGTATAAGTTTGAATTCCGGCTCTGTCGATTGCTGCAAGAAGTTGGTTAAGCTACCGGAGCTTGCTAAGCCCTACCTCGCTGTAACTGCAAATTGTAATATCGTCTACCTCTAGAATGGCTGTAACTCGAGTCAGGCTAATTTAATACAGGGTCTGGCCACCAGGCAATCAGTACCGTGCCAGTCTAAGTGGTCAGCTGTGATTCACTCAAAACAATACAGATGCACACGGATGTGAGTTCATACTTTGAGTCTTATTCAAAGATTGCTATTAGCCAGGCTTTTTGATAGGTGCACTATGAGTATTATTTTAGGACGCACGGCGTATAATTACACAAGTTCAAAAGCTGATAATTGACAGCTCACAATGCTTTACTCTGGGTTCTGCGTTGACTTCAGAGAATGCACTGCCTGGAAATAGGCAAGGCCAAACACTGACTCAAAAACGAAACTTTATTTAACGCAGTGTTTTTAGTGCGTACTCCTGTTTGGCGAATGAGAAGGTTTTACATTCAGAATATTAAAAGGGACCCCGAGGACAAAGCAAGATATCAGAAAATAAGATCACATCCCTCAAGAACTAAACGAATAGGTCACCAGACACAAGCTTGCAGACACACGCCTTTGCCCGAGTCCCGGGATTGCGCGCGCGGCTGCAGCGCGACAGGGGCGGGGCCACAACCGTAAAGCAGCCCGCGAGACCACGTGGCCTCCCAGCGGCTCAGGGCGCCCTTGAAAGTTCTTGGATCTGGGAGCTATGGCAGGTCCTTTGCAGGGCGGTAGGTCCCGGGCCCTAGACCTACTCCGGGACCTGCCGCGTGTGAGCCTGGCCAACTTAAAGCCGAATCCCGGCTCCAGGAAACCGGTAAATGGCTGGTGGCGTTGCGGGGGAAACGCTGGGGACCGGGGCAATGGAAGCAGCCCTTCTCTCTCTGTCATTAGGAAAACTGCCTTTCTGGGAGGGTGTAGGGATGAATATAAGGTTGCCTCGTGCCTGTTGTCCTTTGCTGCCTAGAGGGCGATCGTTCCACGCGCACCCAGTTCTTAATAAAATTTGTTTTATTTATTTAGTTTTGAGACGGAGTCCCTTTCTGTCGCCCAGGCTGCAGTGCAAGGCTGCAGTGCAGTGGCGTCATCTCGGCGCACTGCAACCTCCGCCTCCTGGGTTCAAGTGTTTCTCCTGCCTCAGCCTCCTGAATAGCTGGGATTACAGGCGCACGCCACCACGCACAGTTAATTTTTGTAATTTTTAGTAGAGAAGGGGCTTGACCGTGTTCGTCAGGCTGGTCTCGAACTCCTGACCTCGTGATATGCCCGCCTCGCCCTTCCAAAGTGCTGGGATTACAGGCGTGAGCCACTGCCCCTGGCCAGTGTTTATTTTTAAAAACGTAAAGATATTAGGCAGAGAAGCCGACTCGCTGAAACTACAAAGTCATTGTGTCCTGCAAAATTGGATTTAAAATGAAGTGCTTTCCCTTTGTATTTTTATGTTCATTGGAAAGATCTGAATTGCAGCTGGCTCTTCTGCAGTTCAGTAAATACAGCTAGAAAAGCTGTTGACAGCGTACTGTCATTTCAGCAGTCAATTCGTTGCTTTGGTGAAATGATGGGAAGTAAATTAAGGAAGATTTTCTTCAACAATGTAGTTTCAAATAAAATTACAGGGTTATGAATGATATTTGCATATTTACAACTGATTTCAAAATAATAAATTTCTATCATTTAAAATGTTGTGTATATTTAATTCTAGGATTTTTTTCAGTTTTAGCCTATAATAAAAGCCTTATCCCCATCCCATACTTGACTTTTTCGTTTTGATGCACAGCTTGGACGTTGGTTATAAGAATTAGCTATGTCTTTAGAGGCAAAGATGCTAACAGAGCGTGTGGACGTTTGAGCAACTAGGACATGCCTGTCACAAAATAGTGGTTGGTTGGATGAATGAACAGCATAACAAAAAGATAAACGGTGAAGGGACGAAATGGGTTTTTAGAAATGCATCTGAAATTCACAAAATTCTCTTCTTTCCTTGTAGGAGAGGCGACCAAGAGGTCGGAGAAGAGGTAGAAAATGTGGCAGAGGCCACAAAGGAGAAAGGCAAAGAGGAACCCGGCCTCGTCTGGGCTTTGAAGGAGGCCAGACTCCATTTTACATCCGAATCCCAAAATACGGGTTTAACGAAGGACATAGGTAAGGTTGCTTTGCTTTTTAAAGTACAGGCTCCCAATTTCCATTGAGAAGCACCTAAAAAATAGTTTGGTAGAAATTTTAAATTCACTTTGAAGCAAACTTCTGCTACTATTCCTCTGAACCATTTTTTGGTCATGAAAATTTGCCTAAATAATTATTTATTTATTTTTTTTTGAGATGGAGTTTCGCTCTTGTTACCCAGGCTGGAGTGCAATGGCGCCATCTCGGCTCACCGCAACCTCCGCCTCCTGGGTTCAGGCAATTCTCCTGCCTCAGCCTCCCAAGTAGCTGGAATTGCAGGCATGCGCCACCATGCCCAGCTAATTTTTTGTATTTTTAGTAGACACGGGGTTTCATTATATTGACCAGGATGATCTCGATCTCTCGACCTCGTGATCCACCCCTCTTGGCCTCCCAAAGTGCTGGGATTACAGGCTTGAGCCACCACACCCGGCCTTGCCTAAATTATTAAAAGGAAAAAAAGCCCAGACATTGCACTCAGACCTACAAAATGGAGATTCTAATGCCTGCCTTCATAGTCGTTAAGAGAATTAGCAATAATATACGGTATATATAAAAATCTGGCCCACTGTAGTCACCTAATAAATGGTAACTACCATTATTACTTTGCGTTTCCTAGTAAGTTAAATTTTCCACAGATTTATTTGTGTATATAAATGAAGTAAATGCTTATAGAGGGAAATACTTTTTAGTGGAACAAAGGTGGTACAGCTATCATTTCATTAACCAAAACCAAGCAATATTACATGTTTGTGTTACACTCAAGAGGGTTTTATTTAGTTAAATAATTAAAATTGGTGGAGGAAAACACAGGACAAAGCTTTGAGTTGATTTGGAGAAGTTACAGGAAGATAAGAGTTTTCTAGCTCTTACATTCTTGTTTTACAGCTTCAGACGCCAGTATAAGCCTTTGAGTCTCAATAGACTGCAGTATCTTATTGATTTGGGTCGTGTTGATCCTACTCAACCTATTGACTTAACCCAGCTTGTCAATGGGAGAGGTGTGACCATCCAGCCACTTAAAAGAGATTATGGTGTCCAGCTGGTCGAGGAGGTAAGTCTGGATTAGATCTTTTGGTGTTATGTAGAAGGATTCTCCCTGGCACCAAGACGGAGTCTTCCTCTATCTCCAGGCTGAAGTACAATGGTGTGATCTTGGCTCACTGCAACCTCTTACTTCCGGGGTCAAGTGATTCTCCTGCCTCAGCCTCCTGAGTAGCTAGGATTACAGGCACACGTCACCACGCTCGGTTAATTTTTGTATTTCGAGTAGAGATGGGGTTTCACCATGTTGGCCATTGTGGTCTTGATCTGATCTCATGATATGCCTGCCTTGGCCTCCCAAAGTGCTGGGATTACAGGCATGAGCAACGTTGCCCATTTGGTTTTTTGTTTTGTTTTGTTTGTTTGTTTAAATAGAGACGGAGTCTTGCTCTGTCACCTAGGCTGGAGTGCAATGGCACAATCTCTGCTCACTGCCAACCTCTGCCCTCCAGGTTCAAGTGATTCTCATACCTCAGACTCCCAAGTAGCTGGGACTAAAGGCATGTGCCACCACATCTGGCTAATTTTTTTTATTTTTAGTAAAGATGGGGTTAGCCATGTTGGCCAAGCTGTTCTCAAACTCCTGACCTCAGTTGATCTGCCTACCTCAGCCTCCCAAAGTGTTGGGATTACAGGCTTGAGCTACCACGTGGGCCAAATTTTTTGTACATTGTCAATCAATTTCTGTTTATCAGTAATACGGTTGTATAGGTAAGTTAGTGTCCACTAGGGGGAAGCATATGTTTATGAAAAAACCTTTCAGATTCCTTTGAAAAAGTGAACTGTATGGATAAAAGCTTTCCAAATAAAGTAATTTGAAAAGAGAATACCAAATACAAGATTAAGCCTCAGTATTCTACCCTGGGTGTATAAGGAAATACACATGTAACTTTTAACATTATGGAAATCCGTGAACTCATCAGCCCTTAAACTGCACATGCCAACATCCTTAGGTGTGGTCTATTAAATTAGCAAAAGTAACCCCGAAAACTGTACCGCAGGGCACTGGTTAGTAAGTACAATTACACATCATTTATATCTCTCTTAACTGATTTACTTCTACAATTTCAGATTTGCAGGAAATAGTGCATAATAAGACAGTTTTGATCCCTTAGCACAAAACTATCAATTTGGAAATATATGTTCTCAAGGAAAAAGCAAAATGAAAGAAACCTGTTATAAAGACATTCCTAACAATGCTGTTTATACTACTGAAGATACTGGAACTGATGCCAATGCCCAAAAATAGGGAGACGGTTAAGCAAGCTATGGATTGCTTAAAAGTCACAAATGATGCAGCAAGACCCAGTTTTATTGAATCAAAGGTTGATTTGTTGATTACAAATACACATCAGTATTAGATATAAAAAAAGTGTGAAAATGCATTGTAGAATTGATGGAATATTTCTGAAATACATGAAAGTTCATAATTAATAGAAGGAGCTAAGCTGGAAGCCGGTTTCAGCTACATAAAACCTTTCGATTGCCATAGAGTGCTAATGCTGCCATCTTTTTATCAGAATCTGCTTTGAAATTAGAGAAAAATATAGCAATCCTGTGACCCAAAATTTAACTTTTAAGAGTTCAGAACTACAGTTTTCTTTTTTCTTTTCTTTTTTTTTTTGAGATGGAGTCTCGCTCTGTGCCCAGACTGGAGTGCTGTGGTGGGATCTTGGCTCATTGCAACCTCTACCTCCTAGGTTCAAGCGATTCTCCTGCCTCAGCCTCCCGAGTAGCCGGGATTGCAGGCACACGCCACCATGCCCAGCTAATTTTTTTGCTGGGATAACAGGCATGCGCCACCATGCCTGGGTACTTTTTGTATTTTTTTGAGACAGAGTTTCGCTCTTGTTACCCAGGCTGGAGTGCAATGGCACGATCTCGGCTCACCGCAACCTCCGCCTCCTGGGTTCAGGCAATTCTCCTGCCTCAGCCTCCCGAGTAGCCGGGATTACAGGCACATGCCACCATGCCCAGCTACTTTTTTTGTATTTTTAGTAGAGACGGGGTTTCACCATGTTGACCGGAATGATCTCGATCTCTTGACCTCGTGATCCACCCGCCTCGGCCTCCCAAAGTGCTGGGATTATAGGCATGAGCCACCATGCCTGGCCTAGCACTACATTTTCTAGGAAACAGTGGAGGTTTCTTTTTTGGTTTTTTTTTTTTTTTTTCAGCTTAAAGGCTATAATAAAGTCAATAGTGAATGCAAAGTGAATTTCTGTTGTCTTCTTTCTTTTTCTCTAGTGAGGCCAACTTTTCCAAAGCTCAGATTTTGTCAGATACTCTATTTTTCCACCTGCTCCAGCCTGCATATCCCCTTGTTTAACCTTCTGGGGGCCTGCTACTTAAGGCTAAGGAAGATAAGTTTTTATTTATGTCTGACAGCATAATGTTGTGGTTAAGAACACAGATGCTGTGACTAGACGCCCTGGATTACGGTCATTGCTTTGTGATCTTGGGCGTATGACTTCTCTGTGTCCCAGTATTTCCATCTGTGGAGTCAGTATAGCAGGAATCCTATCATCAGGTTGTTAATGAGGATTAAACAGTCTACTATTAATGAAGTATCAGGAATGAGTGCTTAGTAGGTACACATAAAATAGAAATATAGTCAGTCTTACACTGATTGAAAATTGGTAAAACAAGGTAGCCTAAATAAAAATGTTATAAAAAAAAGTGATAGGACCTCAAAGCAGAGATATTTAAAAAAGGAATTATAGTCATCCTTTAGGATTAGTTCCAGGACCACCTCCTCTCACCAAAATCCAGATGATCAAGTCTCTGTCTATCTAATATGACCTAGTATTTGCATATAACCTGCCACATTTTCACATATATTTTAAATCATCTCTAGCTTACTTACAATACCTAATAATAGGTTGTTGCACAAATAATTGTGGCTTTTGCTGTTGAAAGTAATGTAAATACTACATACATAGTTGTTATACTGTATTTTAAAAAATTGTTTTCTTATTGTTGGATTATTATTATTATGTTGTTGTTGTTGTTGTTGTTGTTGAGATGCAGTCTTGCCCTGCTGTCCAGACTGGCAGTGGTGTGATCTCAGCTCACTGCAACCTCTGCCTCCCAGGTTCAAGCGATTTTCCTGCCTCAGCCTCGAAGTAGCTGGTATTACTGGTGCCTGCCATCACGCCCAGTTAATTTTTGTATTTTTAGTAGAGACGGGGTTTCACCATGTTGACCAGGCTTGTCTCGAACTCGACCTCCAGTGATTTCCCTGCCTTGGTCTCCCAAAGTGCCAGGATTACAGGCATGAGCCACCACACCTGGTCTTATTTTTTATTATTACTTTTTTTCTGAAAATTTTCCATCCAGGTTGGTTGACTCACAGATGTGGAATCCACAGATATGGATGACTGACTCTACTGTTAGATTACAGGCACTTTGGAGGGAAAAACACTGTTTAAAAAGGAAACTTGACATAATTAATTTACTTTTAGCCAAGCTGTTTACCAACAGACTGTTTTGACATATTTCAGGGTGCAGACACCTTTACAGCGAAAGTTAATATTGAAGTACAGTTGGCTTCAGAACTAGCTATTGCTGCAATTGAAAAAAATGGTGGTGTCGTTACTACAGCCTTCTATGATCCAAGAAGTCTGGGTAAGCTTGTTCCGTCATCTTCTTTCTCTCTGTCTCAAGTTGGCTACTTTTTAATTACTTAGAGAATGGCAAATGTTGGTAGTAGTTTGGATATACTGTTAGATCTACATCTATCACATGGATTATTATGATTTAAAGAATACAGCATGTCGCAGACAGATATACCAAGGGCAAAGAAGACTCTCTGCCCTTCCCCTGAACTGTAGACCTGCATCTGCCTGCCTGGAAAATGATCTTGAGTGTCTAGCAGGGACCTCAAATGTAGCATGTCTGAAATGTCTCTTTTCTCTCTCTCTCTTTTTTTTTTTTTTTTTTGAGACAGAGTCTTGCTCTGTCGCCTAGGCTGGAGTGCAGTGGCATGATTTTGGCTCACTGCAACCTCCGCCCCCCAGGTTCAAGGGATTCTCCTGTCTCAGCCTCCCAAGTAGCTGGGATTACAGGCGCCTGCCACTATACCTGGCTAATTTTGGATAGAGACAGGTTTCACCATGTTGTCCAGGCTGGCCTCGAACTCCTGACCTCGAGTGGTCCCTTCTTGGCCTCCCAAAGTGTGGGAATTACAGGCATGAGCCATCACGACAAGCCCATCTTTTTTTATCTTAGCCTGGCTTCTCTTGCAGTCTTCCCTATGTGAGTAAACAAGTCCATCCAAAATTTGGAGTTCTGAACTTTTTCTTTTATGCCCTAATAAATCTTGTGAACTGTTTCTTTAAACCATGTCCACATTTGACCACTTCTCCAGCTACTGCCAATCTGTCCTAGCCACTGTCCTCTTGCCTGGATGACTGTGGGCCTTCAGGTGGCCTCTCTGTTGTTGCTTCCATCTGCAGTGGAGTGACATGGCATGAAGTTCCTTTTAAAGCATGTACTATCACTCTGCACAAAACCTCCCCTGGTGTCCATGCTGCTCCTATGAGACTGGTTGTGCCATTACACTCCAGCCTGGAAAAGGAGAGCAAAACTTGTCTCAAAAAAATAAAACTTAAGAATCAAGAGAAAGAAACTGTAACATCTCTGTGTTTACAGAGTTGCATCTCTATGTATGCCTACAGAGCTAATATTTGCATCTCACTTTTTAAATTTAAATTTTCTTTTAGATATTGTATGCAAACCAGTTCCATTCTTTCTTCGTGGACAACCCATTCCAAAAAGAATGCTTCCACCAGAAGAACTGGTACCATATTACACCGATGCAAAGAATCGTGGATACCTGGCAGATCCTGCCAAAGTTCCTGAAGCGCGACTTGAACTTGCCAGGAAGTACGGTTACATCTTACCCGATATCACTAAAGATGAACTCTTCAAAATGCTCTGTACTAGGAAGGATCCAAGGCAGATTTTCTTTGGTCTTGCTCCAGGATGGGTGGTGAATATGGCCGATAAGAAAATCCTAAAACCTGTAGATGAAAATCTCCTTAAGTATTATAGCTCATGAATCCCCATCCAAGAAAGCAAAGTTGTTAAAGAGGACTGGAATAGGGACCAAAAAATGTGTATTCGTCATTGCATTTTCCTTATGAATAACTTTCCAGATGATGATGTTACTTTTCTGTGTACTCGTCTCTCTCATTTTCATCTAAAATTAAAACAGCAGGAAACAAGGACTGCATGGAGAAACTGAGTCTGTGTGGGTTCTGTCTCAGAGACACAAACTCTCTGATAGTCTATGGAAGGTCAAGGACAACTGTTTTGGAATATTTCTTGTTTGTTTTTTCAATCCAGGCCTTGTTACTGTTGAAGATCAGAATGAATATGCAAGTGGAATGGGAATGACCTGTAGGCCTGCTCTGCCAAGATGAGAGGGGAGGGAGTGAGTTGGTGACTCCGCTTAACCTGTGGCCTCAGGGAAGCGCTGCTACCCAATGTCAAGATGGTGAGATCAGGATGTATGCTTAAGGTGTAAGGCTGATGAGTAGCTGCTAGGTAGATTTGCTAGCAACATGGAAGGTGAGAGAAACAAAAATTGCAAGTGAATTTATTTCCTCAATTCTATGGTCAAAGTGGACAATGATGATTAAGCCATTAACGTATTTTTTTGAAGAAGGTAAGTGTTCTAGTTTAAATTGATATAATTTTACTTATCTGACATTGGAGACCTTCATCTTTCAGTCATTACAAATGATTTTGAAAAAACGGTTTGAATATTGTATGAGCAATAAAAACAATTGGCAATGTGAGAATTAAACTTAGTTAATGTAAAAGATTCAGCAGTTAGTAAGATGTTTTTTTGAGGTAGTCTCCCTCTGTCGCCCAGGCTGGAGTCCAGTGGTGTGATCTCGGCTCACTGCAACCTCTGTGTCCCAGGTTTAGGCAAGCAGTTAGTATGATTATTTAGCTTCTCAAAGAAACTTTATATCCAAATCATGTGAAACCTTAATTTACATTGAACAATTAAAGATTGATCTTTAATAATTTATAATTCTTCCACAGTAGAAATGAAATGATTCCTGGCTGGTTATTTTCTTAAAAATTAAAAAATTTGAAAAATTCAAAAATGCAATATTCCTTTTGTTTGCTTATTGATCTCATATGTTTTGTTCTGAGTTTCAATTTATAAAATAATTTATGTCCCCAGAGTATCTTTTAACTTTTATCCAGGATAAAAGTTATGTAATTGACTTGTTATTAAGCGATTCCTTAGAACCTACGACTTATAAAGAATTATGACTAGGACCATCTTCTTTTTTTCTTTTTTCTTTTTTTTTTTTTTGACATGGAGTTTTTTTCTTGTTGCCCAGGCTGGAGTGCAATGGTGTGATCTCAGCTCACTGCAACCTCCCAGGTTCAAGTGATTCTCCTGCCTTAGCCTCCAGAATAGCTGGGATTACAGGTGTCTACCACCATGCCCAGCTAATTTTTTATATTTTTAGTAGAAATGGGGTTTCACCATGTTGACCAGGCTGGTCTCAAAGTCCTGACCTTGATCTGCGCACCTCAGTCTCCTAAAGTGCTAGGACTACAGGCATGAGCCACTGTGCCCAGCTGACCATCTTCTTTAATAACATGAAATCCTATGAATTTCGAAGAATAGGCAGAAATTTAAAAACATGCGTCTATTTTTCAGATACCCAAGTGACAGAGCTGGTATGTTAGCGTTCATTTTGGCTCCACTGATAGGATCCCCAGATCACAGTGCTTGAGTGAGATAATTTATTTTTTTCTCTCACACAAAGACTTGAGATCAGTTGAAGGCTGGTTGCTGGCTCTGCTCCACAGTCTCAGCCTGAGATGCTCTCATTCTTAGAGTGAGATGCTCATTTTCATGATCCAGGTAGACAAAGAGCAAGCCTGCTTTTCCTAAGGAAGTTTCCACGCAAACTTATTTATATACCATTGGCCAGAACTTGGATACCATTACCATCCCATTGTTTTGAAGGGGGTTGAAGCCTTTACTTTGGCACCTTCTGAGCTGAGCTGAAAAATTCTATTATGATGGGTGCGTAAGAGAATAGATGTATTGGACAACCAGCAAGGGAACTGTCACCTGTGTTGATATTGAAACCTCAACTCTGGAGTTAATTGACTTAACATTAGACAAATACAGGAAAAGTGCACAATTATTTAATTCTGTACCATCTGGAATGCAAGGTTCAGTAAGTCAGATAATAATAAGTTGATTAATCTGTTAATCTTGATTTACAAAATATTTTTGAAGAGTGATGATGTCAGAGGCGGCTGAACCACAGTGACTCCATCTTGAATAGGGCCTGAGTGAGTAAAAGACCTACTGGGCTGCATTCTGTGTGGTTAGGCATTCTTAGTCACAGGATGAGATGGGGTTGGCATGAGGTTCAGGTCACAAAGACCTTGCTGATAGAACAGACTGTGGTAAAGATGCCAGTGAAATCCCACCAAAACCAAGATGGTGATGCAAGTAGCCTCTTGTCGTCTTCACTGCTCATTATACACTAATTATAATGCATTAGCATACTAAAAGACACTCCCACCAGGGCCATGACAGTTTACAAAATGCCATGGCAATGTCAGGAAGTTACCCTATATGGTCTAAAATGGGGAGGAACTCTCAGTTCTGGGAATTGGCCACCCCTTTCCCAGAAAGCTCATGAATAATCCACCCCTTGTTTAGCGTATAATAAACAACCATAAAAATAGCCATCTAGTAGCCGATTCTGCTGCTCTGCCTATCGAGTAGCCATTCTGTTATTCCTTTACTTATTATAAACTTGCTTTCACTTTATGGACTGAATCTTTCTTGCACAAGATTCAGGAACCCTCTATTGGGGTCTGAATCAGGACCCCTTTCCTGTAACAATGGCAAAGCACAGGAAACCATCTGAGAAGAGGCATTCACTTTTTTCTATGGCTGCTTTTAATAAACGTTTTTAACAAAGCCATCCTCCTATGTTAAATATTTTAAAAGTTATATTTGAATATAATATATGGAGGAAAAGAGAGGGTAAGATGCAAAGAAGGTTGCTAAGAAAAGCGCCAAAGGGCCAGGCGTGGCAGCTCACACCTGCGATCCCAGCACTTTGAGAGGCTGCGGTGGGTGGATTACCTGAGGTCAGGAGTTCAAGACCAGCTGGCCAACATGATGAAAACTCGTCTCTACTAACAATACAAAAATTAGCTGGGTGTGGTGATACATGCCTGTAATCCCAGATACTCAGGAGGCTGAGGCAGAAGATTCACTTGAAGCCGGGAGGTGAAGTTTGCAGTGAGTGGAGAGCATGCCAGTATGCTCTAGCTTGGGCAATAGAGTGAGACTCCATCTCAAAAAACAAAACAATGTGTTTTTATTGACTATTGCAGTGAGTCAAGAGCAGAATACATACATTCATTCATTCTCTCTCTCTCTCTCTCTCTCTCTCTCTCTCTCTCTCTCTCTCTCTCTCTCTCTCTCTCTTTCTTTCTCTGTCACCCAGGATGCAGTGCAGTGGTATAATCTTGGCTCACTGCAATCTCCACCTCCCAGGTTCAAGTGATTCTCCTACTCTCCCGAGTAGCTGGGATTTCAGGCGTGCACCACCATGCCTGGCTAATTTTTGTATTTTTGGTAGAGATGGGGTTTCATCGTGTTGGCCAGGCTGGCCTTGAACTGACCTCAAGTGATCCAGCTGCCTTAGCCTCCCAAAGTTCTGGGATTATAGGTGTGAGCCACTGCGCCCGGCCAAAATACATTTTCTTCTTGTTAAATCACTGTTGAGAAAAGACCTAAAATACTTTCAATCGTTATAAATAATTCATGCTTGTTTTGAAACTTATGTAATATAAGAATAAAAAGTAAAAAGCAAAAGCATATTCTTTTGCTGTTGCCTGTCTCTGAACTACTTCCCAAAGGTAACTAACTAAACCAAGGAGATAGACTGTGTACTGTTCTGGACTTGGCTTAAATATCTAATATATTTTAAAGACTTCTGAGTATTTTTTAATTTAAAAAGTCTATTTTGGGCTTTATTGAAATTTAGAATGTCTGCAAAGCACATTACAGATTGGAAAAAAGTATTTCCAAAATATATAACAGTGGCTCACGCCTGTAATCCCAGCACTTTGGGAAGCTGAGGTGGGCAATCACTTGAGGTCAGGAGTTTAAGACCTGCCTGGCCAACATGGTAAAACCTTGTCTCTACCAAAAATACAAAAATCAGGCTGGGTGCAGTGGCTCACGCCTGTAATCCCAGCACTTCGGGAGGCCGAGACGGGTGAATCACAAGGTCAGGAGTTTGAGACCAGCCTGGCCAATATGGTGAAACCCCATCTCTACAAGAAATACAAAAATTAGCTAGGCATGGTAGTGGGCACCTGTAGTCCCAGCTACTCAGGAGGCTGAGGCAGGAGAATCGCTTGAACCTGGGAGATGGAGATTGCAGTGAGCAGAGATAGCGCCACTGCACTCCAGCTTGGGTGACAGAGCGAGACTCCATCTCAAAACAAACAAAAACAAAAAATACAAAAATTAGCCGGATGTGGTGGCATGTGCTTGTAATCGCAGCTATTTGGGAGACTGAGGTGGGAGAATCACTTGAACTCTGGGGGTGGAAGTTGCAATGAGCTGAGATTTAAAAAAAATTTTTTTAGAATACAGTGAAAAGAAGATACAAACATAGTGAGATGTCAGGAACTCTGTGTTGTCAGGCCCCAGGGCCTCTTCCATCCTTGTCAAGGGGAGGGCTAACCTTTCATACAACACATTTTCTGAGTATTTATTATTAGGGTATTCAAACTGCACTCCCTTATTCTTAAACCATTTAAAATGGAATCCATTTGAGATGGAGTCTTGCTCTGTCACCCAGGCTGGAGTGCAGTGGTGCAATCTTGGCCCATTGCAACCTTCACCTCCTGGGTTCAAGTGATTCTCCTGCTTCAGCCTCTTGAGTGGCTGGGACTACAGGTGTGCGCCACCACATCCAGCTAATTTTAAAAATACTTTTAGTAGAGACGGGGTTTCACTGTGTTAGCCAGGATGGTCTCCATCTCCTGACCTCGTGATCTGCCGGCCTTGGCCTCCCAAAGTGCTGGGATTACAGACATGAGCCACCACGCCTGGCTCACTTTGTCTTTTAAACTGTGTAAAATACAGTGACTAGCTGTATAAAATATGAAGACTGTGTAAAATGACCTCTAAAGTCTGTAATACACTGAAGAAACTTTGACCTCAACCTATTTGCATAGAAATGAACATCCTTAAATTTAGACACATCCTGTGCGGTATCCATGTAAGAGGTTCCATTTTTCTTCATATCAGAGTGTGCCGGCCTTGCTCTAGGTAAGTTACTGCCTTGCCTTATTTGTGCCTGAAGAGGTTTTCCTTTTGTGATTCAGTTCACAATTGAACATTTGGAGGGCCTGGTGCTGCCTCAACAGGAAAAATTATTAATGGGGAACAAGGGAGGAAGTTAGTCACGTAAAGATAGACTGCACAGGCAACAGCCTTCCAGACTCAGAATGACCCTTGGGTTCCCTCCCCCATCCTCCAAGTAATATGACTGCACTACCCTGACAACAGTTATGGAAGGGAAAAGAGACAGTCAAACATTAGACTGACTTCTCTGTGGCTGTCTTAGGTGGCCCACAGGTGAAAGGAAGTTGGGATAGGATGAGAAAGGGAAGAACGAAAACAGGAAACAGATGTCTGGTGACAAATAATGCTCGGAGAGTACTTATTCAGTGAGCACGGGCTTAGTCACAAACAGCTGTATCCTGGTCTCAATATGAGAATCGTGCAGATAAGTTCTCAGCCAAAACAGGCACGTTCCACAAAATCCATCCATTCTGTTGAATAAAGTTAATCTTCAAATTGCCATATAGCTGGGAAACTCAAGTTCATTTTACCTGCACAGCATCGCTGGGCTCTATGATGCTGCTATACCAGGGTCCCTGTGCCATGTACAAGGATAATGGGGCAGAGCACGCACCAGCAGATGGTATTGTTATTTTCTTAAGGGTTCATATCCCTTGGAAATCTACGTATAAAAGAATGCTTCAGTCTAGATTTTAGTACTCTCGTTGTACGTGGCAGCTTCCAGTTATATGGCTAGTTTGCATCCAATCCTTTGAGTTAATAGGCATTTTTAAATATTTTTTTAACTCCTTAGAGAAATCATTGCTAGGGAATTTCCTGTTTATTGAGATCCTGGGTTTTCTTTTTTAAAAATGTAATGCTACTCTATTCTTTGAAAATGAGAGTGGCTCTGCCATAGCCGGGCCAAATGTCAGATAACAGCAGTGTAAAGCAATGTAGTTGGTGGCAGAGAATAAAGCGCGCTCTCTGATGTTCGTACAGATGCCAAATGGCTGCATTTTGGTGCTTTACTAAAGAGACTTCTCATGGTAGAAGTAGCATGCCTTCCATGTCACCAAACCTGGATTTGAATCCAGGCTCTGACAGCAGCTGTGTGACCTTGGGCACATCACATAACTGCTGTGCTCTCATCTGTCTCACATGTGAAATGGAGATATACCCACCTCTGTGTTTCCGTGTTTGGGAGACTCCGTGAGGTTATTTGTGGGGAGACACCAAGGTCAGCCAGTTTGCAGAGCCACCTGGAGCAGTTTACTTGGGCTCAGACGTCAAGACTAGCTGTGCGACCTTGACAGGTTACTTAACATCTCTGTGCTTCTGTCTCACCATCTGAAAAATAGGGATGATTGATCCTAATGCATATGGTTATGAGGATTGAAAGAAGTCAATATTTGTAACACACTTACCATAACGCCTGACACATAAATACCCCGTACGTGTTCACAAATCAAGTATTTTTTATAGTCCCTCTCATGTGATAGCCATTTTATAAAAACATTTCCTTTTTTTTGAGACAAAGTTTTGCTCTGTCACCCAGGCCGGAGTGCAGTGGCACGATCTCAGCTCACTGCAACCTCCACCTCCCAGGTTCAAGCAATTCTCCTACTTCAACCTCCCTAGTAGCTGGGACTACAGGCTCATGCACCATATCGGTCAGGCTGGTCTTGAACTCCTGACCTCATGATCCACCCACGTCAGCCTCCCAAATTACTGGGATTATAGGCATGAGCCACTGTGCCCAGTCAAAACATTTCTCAAGATTTTTGTGGTTAGCCTTTAATGGATTGTTCTTGTATCTCATTAATGAAAAGAAATGCAACCTAAACTATGATTTTTACCTATTGAGTATGTTTTGAAGGGGGAGCATGGTGGGGATTAGACCCAGAACTAGGAGGGTGAAGCTGAATTTCTTACTTAATCATTGATTTTCTTTGCAAAACCTTCAGGTCCCATTAATTCTGGAAAAGGTATTTAAATTGATGGGAAACATTTAAATAGCTAATGTTATCTGATTCTAAAAACTACATATTTGAGGAAATCTGGAAATACAAAAGGGGAAAAAAGAGTTAACTTAAGATTTAAGATTTTGGCTATGTGATGCTCTGATTTTTGTTTTTCTCTCTATAGATAGAACTGATTTTTGTCATTTTCATCAATTAAGTATTTATTGTTTAAAAGATATGTAAATGGAAACATAAGGTCTAGAGCTTACTAATATGAATAAAAGACTTTCTTCTTTTTTTTAGTTTGCTAAATGCTCTGTTTATTCTGCAAATAAGGCTTAGAAATGTATAGACACAATTTGTAGGTTGGAAGATGTCTGTGTAGTTATGACTTCAAAACTATACTTCACAAAAGCAGTAGTGAGGGCAGCTTAGGAATACATTAACCTACCATTGTTTTGTTCAGAGCGAACACAGTGAGAATAGATTCCTAAGGCCTGTTTCTCTAGGTGACTGTCACATTTTGCTGCTCTAGTTTTTTTTTTTTTTTTTTTTTGAGATGGAGTTTCGCTCTTGTTACCCAGGCTGGAGTGCAATGGCGCGATCTCGGCTCACCGCAACCTCCGCCTCCTGGGTTCAGGCAATTCTCCTGCCTCAGCCTCCTGAGTAGCTGGGATTACACGCGCCACCGTGCCCAGCTAATTTTTTGTATTTTTAGTAGAGACGGGGTTTCAGCATGTTGACCAGGATGGTCTCGATCTCTTGAGCTCGTGATCCACCCGCCCCGGCCTCCCAAAGTGCTGGGATTAACAGGCTTGAGCCACCGCGCCCGGCCTGCTGCTCTAGTTTTTAAGAACAAGTAGAGACTTCACTTGAGCCGCCACCTCCTCGCTGTTCAGGGCTTCAATTGCAAGCGCGAACTCAAAGCTGGTCCCAGGCCCACGGCTTGTAAGAATCAGGCCGTCCTTTCCACCTGATTCTCAGAGTAGGTGTAATGACCTCCGTTTATCATTTTGTCTTTAGCAAGCGATGTGTTGTAACTTTGCTTTCAAAACCTATTTCATGAGCCAACAGAGCAGTAGGACCTGTACAGATGGCTATTTTTTTCTTTTAAGAAAACTTTTAATTTTTCTTTTCCATTAATGGAAACATTTATTTATTTATTTTATTTTGAGACAGAGTTGCACTTTGTCACCCAGGCTCGAGTGCAGTGGCATGACCTTGGCTCACTGCAACCTCTGCCTCCTGAGTTCAAGCTATTCTCCTGCCTCAGCTTCCCAACCAAGTAACTGGGATTATGGGGCACTTGCCACCATGCCCGGAAAAGTTTTTTGTATTTTTAGTAGACACAAGAGTTTTACCGTGTTGACCAGGCTGGTCTTGAACTCCAGACCTCAAGTGATCTGCCCGCCTTGGCTTCCCAAAGTGCTAGGATTACAGGTGTGAGCCACCGCGCCTGGTTTAATTCACTTTTCTTACAGTGTACAATTTAGCGGTTTTTGGTGCATTCACAGAAACTGCAACTATCATTGCTGTCTAATTCTATATCACGTTATTTCTAGGAGTCGTCACCCTAGAAAGAAACCTCCTCCTCATTTAAACTCCATTCCACCCTTCCCTCAGCCCCTGGCAACTGCCAATCTGCATTCCATCTTTGTGGATTGACCTAATCTGGACATTTCATATAGCTGGAATTATGTAATATAAGCCTTTTGTGTCTGGCTTCTTTCACTTGGCATAATTTTTTTTTTTTAAATTGAGACGGAGTTTCACTCTTGTTGCCCAGGCTGGAGTGCAGTGATGCGATCTCAGTTCACTACAACCTCTGCCTCCTGGGTTCAAGTGATTCTCCTACCTCAGTCTCCCAAGGAGCTGGGATTACAGGCCACCACACCCAGCTAGTTTTATATTTTTGGTAGAGACAGGGTTTCTCCATGTTGGTCAGGCTGGTCTTGAACTCCTGACCTCAGGTGATCCACCCGCCTTGGCCCCCCAAAGTGCTGAGATTACAGGTGTGAGCCACCTCGCTCGACCTCACTGTGCATAATGTTTGGAAAGTTATCCATGTATGGCATGTTCCACTACCTCATTTCTTTTTGATGGCCAAATAGCTTTCCATCATGTGGCGTGCTTATGCATTCATCAGTTGGTGGACATGTGAGTTGTTTCCATGTTGGGGCTAGTATAAATAATGCTGTCGTAAACATATGTTTGCAAGTCTTTGTGTGAACATATGTTTTTATTTCTCTTGGAAAGATACTTGGCAGTGAAATTGCTGAGTAGAACAGCAAATTTATGTTTAACTTTTTTTTTTTTTTGAGACAGTATCTCACTGTATCACCCAGGCTGAGTGCAGTGGTACCATCTTGGCTCACTGCAACCTCTGCCTCTTGGGTTCAAGTGATTCTTGAGTCTTAGCCTCCCATGTAGCTGGGATTACAGGTGCATGCCACCATGGCCCAGGCAACTTTTTGTATTTCTAGTAGAGATGGGGTTTCGCTATGTTGCCCAGGCTGGCCTCAAGTGATCCACCTGTCTCAGACTCCCAAAGTGCTGGGACTACAGGTTTGAGCCACTATGCCCGGCCCATGTTTGACTTTCACAGAAACTGGAAAATTGTTTTCTAAAGTGGCTGCACCATGATCCTCCCACCTTAGCCTCCCAAAGTGTTGGGATTACAGGTGTGAGTCATTGCCTCAGCCTATGTTCTTAGAAACTAGACAAACTGTGGTTATATACATAGTATATTAAAATAATGTAAATTTTTAAAATTATGGTAGCATTTACATAACACTCTCCCACCAGCAATGAGTGCTCCTGTTTCTTACATCCTTGCCAACATTTGTTATCTGCATTTTTGATGATAACCATTCTAGTGGGTGGAAATGGTATCTCATTGTGAGTTTGATTTGCATTTCACTAATAACAACGTGGAACATGTGGGACAAGAATAGCTTCTTGGCCATTTGTATTAAGAGACTTCATATTTTTCTGTGTACTTGAAATTTTATAAAGATAATTCTGATGATTATTGAGCATCTATATATGTCAGGAAGTTTTACAAACTTTATTTATTTAATCCTCACCAGATCTTTTTATTTATCCCATTTTATAGGTGAAAAAAATTGAGGCGCAGAGAGGTCAAGTATTTAGTACAAGCACATACAGCTAGAAGTATCAGGGCTAAAATATAAACCCAAGCCAACTGGTTCCAGACACAATGTTCTTTTTTTTTTTTTTTTATGGACATTCACTCTTGTTTCTCAGGCTGGAGTGCAGTGGCACGAACTTAGCTCGTTGCAACCTCTGCCTCCCAGGTTCAAGCCATTCTCTTGCCTCAGCCTCCCGAGTAGCTGGGATTACAAGCATGCACCAACATGCCCAGCTAATTTTGTACTTTTAGTATAGACAAGGTTTCACCATGTTGGTCATGCTGGTCTTGAACTCCTGACCTCAGGTGATCCTCCTGCCTTAGCCTCCCAAAGTGTTGGGATTGCAGGTGTGAGTCACCGCACTTGGCCTGTGTTCTTAGATACTAGACAAACTGTTGTTATATACATAGTACATTAAAATACTTTAAATGTTTTTTTATTATGGTAACATTTACATAACATAAAATGTACCATTTAACCATTGGTAAGTGTATATTAAGTGGCTTCAAGTGCATGATATACATTAAGCGCATTCACAATGTTATGTAACAATCACCACTATCCATTTCCAGAACCTTTTCATCATTCCGAGCCTAAACTCCATACAATTAGACATCAGCTCCCTGTTTTCTCCTGCCCTAGCCCTTGGTAACCATTATTCTACTTTCTGTCTATGAATTTGCCTATTCTAGGCACCCCATACAAGTGGCACCAATGTTTGTCCTTTTGTGTCTGGCCTATTTTACTTAACATAATGTTTTCAAGGTTCATCCATATGACAGCATGTATCAAAATTTCATTTTTTTTTATTGCATTTTAGGTTTTGGGGTACATGTGCAGATCATGCAAGATAGTTGCATAGGTACACACATGGCAGTGTGTTTTGCTGCCGTCTTCCCCTTCACCCACATTTGGCATTTCTCCCCAGGCTATCCCTCCCCGCTACCCCCCCCGCCGCTGTCCCTCCCCTATTCACCACAGTAGACCCCAGTGTGTAGTACTCCCTTCCCTGTGTCCATGTGTTCTCTTTTTTCATCACCTGCCAATGAACGAGAATATGTGGTATTTTATTTTCTGTTCTTGTGTCAGTTTGCTGAGAATGATGTTCTCCAAATTCATCCATGTCCCTACAAAGGACACAAACTCATCCTTTTTGATTAATGCATAATATTCCATGGTGTATATGTGCCACATTTTCCCAATCCAGTCTATTGTGGATGGGCATTTGGGTTGGTTCCAGGTCTTTGCTATTGTAAACAGTGCTGCAATGAACATTCGTGTGCATGTGTCCTTATAGTAGAATGATTTATAGTTTTTTGGATATATACCCAGTAATGGAATTGCTGGGTCAAATGGAATTTCTATTTCTAAGGCCTTGAGGAATCGCCACACTGTCTTCCATAATGGTTGAACTAATTTACACTCCCACCAACAGTGTAAAAGTGTTCCTATTGCTCCACATCCCCTCCAGCATTTGTTATCTCCAGATTTTTTAATGATCGCCATTCTAACTGGTGTAAGATGGTATCTCAATGTGGTTTTGATTTGCATCTCTCTGATGACCAGTGATGATGAGCATTTTTTCATATGTTTGTTGGCCTCATGTATGTCTTCTTTTGAAAAGTATCTGTTGATATCCTTTGCCCATTTTTGAATGGGCTTGTTTGTTTTTTTCCTGTAAATTTGTTTGAGTTCTTTGTAAATTCTGGATATCAGCCCTTTGTCAGATGGGTAAACTGCAAAAATTTTTTCCCATTCTGTTGGTTGCCGATTCACTCTAGTGACTGTTTCTTTTGCCGTGCAGAAGCTGTGGAGTTTCATTAGGTCCCATTTGTCTATTTTGGCTTTTGTAGCCAATGCTTTTGGTGTTTTGGTCATGAAGTCCTTGCCTACTCCTACGTCCTGAATGGTTTTGCCTGGATTTACCTCTAGGGTTTTTATGGTGCCAGGTCTTATATTTAAGTCTTTAATCCATCTGGAGTTAATTTTAGTGTAAGGTGTCAGGAAGGGGTCCAGTTTCTGCTTTCTGCATATGGTTAGCCAGTTATCCCAACACCATTTATTAAACAGGGAGTCCTTTCCCCATTGCTTGTTTTTGTCTGGTTTATCAAATATTGTATGGTTGTAGATATGCTGTGTTGCCTCCGATTCCTCTGTTCTGTTCCATTGGTCTATATCTCTGTTTTGGTACCAGTACCATGCTGTTTTGATTACTGTAGCCTTGTAGTATAGTTTGAAGTCCGGTAGTGTGATGCCTCCCGCTGTGTTCTTTTTGCTTAGAATTGACTTGGCTATGCGGGCTCTCTTTTGGTTTCATATGAAGTTCATGGTGGTTTTTTCCAGTTCTGTGAAGAAAGTCATTGGTAGCTTGATGGGGATAGCATTGAATCTGTAAATTACTTTGGTCAGTATAGCCATTTTCATGATATTGATTATTCCTAACCATGAACATGGAATGTTTCTCCATCTGTTTGTGTCGTCTCTTATTTTGTTGAGCAGTGGTTTGTAGTTTTCCTTGAAGAGGTACCTTACGTTTCTTGTAAGTTGTATTCCTAGGTATTTTATTCTTTTTGTAGCAATTGTGAACAGCAGTTTGTTCTTGATTTGGCTGTCTTTCAGTCTGTTGTTGGTGTAGATGAATGCTTGTGACTTTTGCACATTGATTTTGTATCCTGAGACTTTGCTGAATTTGCTTATCAGTTTCAGGAGTTTTTGGGGCTGAGGCGATGGGGTCTTCTAGATATACTATCATGTCATCTGCAAATAGATACAATTTGGCTTCCTCCTTTCCTGTTTGAATACCCTTTATTTCTTTTTCTTGCCTGATTGCTCTGGCTAGAACTTCCAGTACTATATTGAATAGGAGTGGTGAGAGAGGGCATCCTTGTCTAGTGCCAGATTTCAAAGGGAATGCTTCCAGTTTTTGCCCATTCAGTATGATATTGGCTGTTGGTTTGTCGTAAATAGCTTTTATTACTTTGAGATATGTTCCATCAATACCAAGTTTATTGAGGGCTTTTAGCATAAAGGGCTGTTGAATTTTGTCAAATGCCTTCTCTGCGTCAATTGAGATAATCATGTGGTTTTTGTTTTTGGTTCTGTTTATGTGGTGAATTACATTTATAGACTTGCATATGTTGAACCAGACTTGCATCCCCGGGATGAATCCTACTTGATCATGATGGATAAGCTTTTTGATGTGCTGTTGCAATCGGCTTGCCAGTGTTTTATTGAAGATTTTTGCATGTATGTTCATCATGGATATTGGCCTGAAGTTTTCTTTTCTTGTTGAGTCTTTGCTGGGTTTTGGTATCAGGATGATGTTAGTCTCATAAAATGATTTGGGAAGGATTCCCTCTTTTTGGATTATTTGGAATAGTTTCAGAAGGAATGTTACCAGGTTCTCTTTGTGTGTCTGGTAGAATCGGCTGTGAACCCATCTGGACCTGGGCTTTTTTTGTGTGGTAGGCTCTTAATTGCTGCCTCAACTTCAGACCTTGTTATTGGTCTATTCATAGTTTCAGCTTCCTCCTGGTTTAGGCTTGGGAGGACACAGGAGTCCAGGAATTTATCCATTTCTTCCAGGTTTATTAGTTTATGTGCATAGAGTTGTTTGTAATATTCTCTGATGATGGTTTGAATTTTTGTGGAATCTGTGGTGATTTCCCCTTTATCATTTTTTATTGCATCTATTTGGTTGTTCTCTCTTTTATTTTTAATCAATCTGGCTATTGGTGTGCCTATTGTTGATCTTTTCAAAAAACTAGCTCTTGGATTTATTGATTTTTTAAGGGTTTTTCGTGTCTCTATCTCCTTCAGTTCTGCTCTGATCTTAGTTATTTCTTGTCTTCTGGTAGGTTTTGAGTTTTTTTGATCTTGCTCCTCCAGCTCTTTCAATTTTGACGATAGGGTGTCAATTTTGGATCTCTCCACTTTTCTCATATGGGCACTTATTGCTGTATATTTTCCTCTGGAGACTGCTTTAAATGTGTCCCAGAGATTCTGGTATGCGGTGTCTTCATTCTCGTTGGTTTTGAAGAACTTCCTTATTTCTCCCTTCATTTCATTCTTTATCCATTCAACATTCAAGAGCCAGTTGTTCAGTTTTCATGAAGCTGTGAGGTTCTGAGTTAGTTTCTGAATTCTTAGTTCTAACTTGATTGCACTATGGTCTGAGAGATTGTTTGTTATTATGTCAGTTGCTTTGCATTTGCTGAGGAGTGCTTTACTTCCAATTATGTGGTCAATTTTAGAGTAGGTGTGAAGTGGTGCTGAGAAGAATGTATATTCTGTGGATTTGGGGTGGAGAGTTCTGTAAATGTCTATCAGGTTTGCTTGTTCCAGGTCTGAGTTCAAGTCCTGGATTACCTTGTTAATTTTCAGTCTGGTTGATCTTTGTAATATTGACAGTGGAGTGTTAAAATCTCCCATTATTATTGTGTGGGAGTCTAAGTCTCTTTGTAGATCATTAAGAACTTGCCTTATATATCTGGGTGCTCCTGTATTGGGTCCATATATATTTAGGATCGTTAGCTCTTCTTGTTGTATTGATCCTTTTACCATTATGTAATAACCTTCTTTGTCTCTTTTGATCTTTGTTACTTTAAAGTCTATTTTATCAGAGACGAGAATTGCAACTCCTGCTTTTTTTTGCTCTCCATTTGCTTGGTAAATCTTCCTCCATCCTTTTATTTTGAGCCTTTGTGTATTCTTGCATGTGAGATGGGTTTGCTGGATACAGCACACCGATGGGTTTTGGCTTTTTATCCAATTTGCCAGTCTGTGTATTTTGATTGGTGCATTTAGCCCATTTACATTTAGGGTTAATATTGTTATGTGTGAATTTGATACTGCCATTTTGATGCTAGCTGGCTGTTTTGCCCATTAGTTGGTGCAGATTATTCTTTTTTTTTTTCTGATGGTCTTTAGCATTTAGTATGTTTTTGGAATGACTGGTACTGGTTGTTCCTTTCTATGTGTAGTGTCTTTTTCAGGAGCTCTTGTAAAGCAGGCCTGGTGGTGACAAAATCTCTGAGTACTTGCTTTTTGCAAAGGATTTTATTTTTCCTTCACTTATGAAGCTCAGTTTGGCTGGATATGATATTCTGGGTTGAAAGTTCTTTTCTTTAAGGATGTTATATATTGGCCGCACTCTCTCCTGGCTTGTAGAGTTTCTGCCAAGAGATCTGCTGTGAGTCTGATGGGCTTCCCTTTGTGGGTGACCCGACCTTTTTCTCTGGCTGCCCTTAGTATTTTCTCCTTTATTTCAACCCTGTTAAATCTGACGATTATGTGCCTTGAGGTTGCTCTTTTTGCGGAATATCTTTGTGGTGTTCTCTGTATTTCCTGGACTTGAGTATTGGCCTGGCTAGCTAGGTTGGGGAAATTTTCCTGGATAATATCCTGAAGAGTATTTTCCAGCTTGAATTCATTCTCTTCATCACGTTCTGGTACACCTATCAAATGTAGGTTAGGTCTCTTCACATAATTCCACATTTCTTGGAGGCTTTGTTCATTCCTTTTGCACTTTTTTCTCTAATCTTGGTTTCTCGTTTTATTTCATTGAGTTGATCTTCGACTTCTGATATTCTTTCTTCTGCTTGGTCAATTCAGCTGTTGAAACTTGTGCATGCTTCACGAAGTTCTCATGTTGTATTTTTCAGCTCCTTCAATTCGTTTATATTCCTCTCTAAGTTGTCCATTCTTGTTATCATTTCCTCAAATCTTTTTTCAAAGTTCTTAGTTTCTTTGCATTGATTTAGAACATGTTCTTTTAGCTCAAGGAAGTTTCTCATTATCCACCTTCTGAAGTCTGATTCCGTCATTTCATCACCCTCATTCTCCGTCCAGCGTTGTTCTCTTGCTGGCGAGGAGTTTTGGTCCTTTGTAGGAGGCAAAGTGTTTTTTTTCGGGTGTTTTCCTCCTTTTTGCCCTGGTTTCTTCCCATCTTTGTGGGTTTATCCTCCTGTGGTCTGAGTAGTTGCTGACTTTTCGGTTGGTTCTCCGAGTGGACACCCAGATTGTTGATGGTGAATTATTTCTCTTGCTTAGTTTTCCTTCTAACAGTCTAACCCCTTTGCTGTACGACTGCTGAAGTCCACTCCAGGCCCTGCTTGTACACTTGTAACAGCTGCGGAACAGTGAGGGATGCTACCAGTTTCTTCTTCTGCTATCTTTGTCCCAGAATGTTGCCCACCAAATGTCAGTCTGATCAGTCCTTTTTGAGGTGACTCTTTGGATACTCAGGGGTCAGGGAGCTGCTTGAGGAGACGGTCTGTACTTTATAGGAGCTTGAGTGCTGAGCTGTGAGCTCCATTGTTCATTGAGGACTATTCAGCAGAAACTTTTAAGTCTGCGGCAGCAGAACTCATAAAACCCTTTTTTTTCCCCTCAGATGCTTTGTCTCGGGGCGTTAGGGCTTTCTTTATGAGTATCCATTGCACTGTCCTGCCCAGCTAGGGGGCAGTTTAGTCACTATTTGCCTGCCGGGGCTCCGCCCTGTTGGCGTTGGCTCCGCCCTACTGTGGCGGGCTCTGCTCTGTTGCCTTGGGCTTCGCCCTGTTGCTGAGGGCTCTGCCCGGCTGTCATGAGCTTTGCTCTGTTGCCTTTGTTTTGACGGAGTCTCTCTGTTGTGGCGGGTTGCCTCGGCAACGGCAGGCTGCGACAGCAATGGGAGTATACTTCTGTAGGGGCAGATTGCCTCCAATGGGGGATGCCCCTCCCCCACCGAGCTGCGCCGTCTCGGGCTCAGTTGCATCCACAGTGAAACTCTCAACCCCGAGCATATGGAATCGCCACCCTGCTTGTCCCTTTGGGGGTGGGACCTGCCGAGCTTGGTCACCTGGCTCGCTGCCTCAGAGCCCCTCTGTTTCCCTTTCCTAAGTTGAAAGTTTCACTCTCTCCCAGGTATTTCAGTCGCCTGCTGATTGGGGACCGGGATCCACGCGATTTCCCATGCAGTGACCCACTGTGCCGGCTCAAATGTTGCCTCTCGGGAATCTCCTGGTCTGGGTCACTGTCCAAGTCCCATTCAATCAGATGGATATGCTAATCTGCCCTCCCAAATCTCAGATTGCCAGTTTAACAGGGTATCCAGACCAGTGCGCCTTGTGCGGAGTGCCGCTCCGCCGGCCTCAACAGCAGTGCCAGCCAAAACAGCTGCGGCGGCGCTCCATGTCTCTCCTCCACCTGGGAATCCCCCCGTTCTGTGGGCAACAAAGATCCGTCTGAAAATGCGGCTTGAACTCACCCTCTGAGCCTTCACTGAGAGCAGCAACCCCGAGCTGCTGCAACCTCGAGCTGCTCCTACCCCGCCATCTTGAAGAGACTTCATTCTTAAGTTTTAAAAAATTTTAATTATGGTACAATACATATCACATAAAGCTGGATGTGGTGGCTCACACCTGTAATCCCAGCACTTTGGGAGGCTGAGGTGGGTGGATTACCTGAGGTTAGGAGTTCCAATCCAGCCTGGCCCGTCTCTACTATAAATACAAAAATTAGCCAGGCATGGTGGCAGGCACCTGTAATCACAGCTACTCGGGAAGCTGAGGCAGGAGAATTGCTTGAACCTGGGAGAAGGAGATTGCAGTGAGCTGAGATCATGCCACTGCACTCCAGCCTGGGTGACAGAGGGAGACTCCATCTCAAAACAAACAAACAAACAAACAAACAAAATCACATAAAAAATGCCATCTTAACTATTTTTATGTGTGCAGTTCAAAAGTATGTTCACACTGCTGTGCAGCAGATTTCCAGAACTTTTTCATCTTGCAAGATGGAAATTCTATATCCTGAAAAAAACTCCCTATTTCTTCCTCTCCTCCCCAAACCCCTGGCAACCACCATTTCTCTTTCCTTTTCAAGTATGAGTTCCTGCTTTCTTTTTTTTTTTTTTGGAGATGGAATCTCACTCTGTCACCCAGGCTGGTGTGCAGTGGCACTATCTTGGCTCACTGCAACCTCCAGCTCCCATGTTCAAGCAATTCTCCCACCTCAGCCTCCTGACAAGCTGGATTACAGATGTCTGTTGCCATGCCCAGCTAATTTTTTTCTGTATGTTTCACCATGTAAAGATAGGGTTTCACCATGTTGGCTAGGTTGGTCTTGAACTTCTGACCTCAGGTGATCCACCTGCCTTGGCCTCCCAAAGTGCTGGGATTACAGGCATGGCCATGAGTTCTTGCTTTCAGTTCTTTTGGATCTATACCTAAGAGTGGAATTGCTGGGTCGTGTGGTAATTCTATGTTGAACTTTTCTTTTTTTTTTTTTTTTTTTGAGATGGAGTCTTGCTCTGTTGCCTAGCCTGGAGTGCAGTGGTGCAATCTCAGCTGACTGCAACCTCCACCTCCCAGGTTCAAGCAATTCTCTTGCCTCAGCCTTCAGAGCAGCTGGGATAACAGGTGTGTATCACCACACCTGGCTTATTTTTTGTATGTTTATTACTTACAATAAATAATATACAAAATAAAATTTTGCATATCTATTATAAATAATAAATATACAATGTGTTATTTATACTAATACATAAATTATATATTTATTAGAGGTGTCTGTTGCTATGCCCGGCTAATTTTTTCTGTATTTTTCTAGTAAAGATAGGGTCTCACTATGTTGGCCAGGCCTATCTCAAACTCCTGACCTCAGATTATTTGCCCTGCTCAGCCTACAAGACACTGCAAATAATTTTCTAATATTTATTTGATTAATCATTCCAAGGTTTAATTGTTTATTGAGTACCTCCTAAGTCCCAACCTCTGGATCTACCATGGTGGGTAAAAGACGTGGTCTTTGCCCTCATGCAGTTGATAGTCTAAAAGTAGAGTTGTCACTGGGCATGGTGGCTCATGCCTGTAATCCCAGCTACTCAGGAGACTGAGACAGGAGAATCCCTTGAACCCGGGAGGCGGAGGTTATGGTGAGCCAAGATGGCATCACTACACTCCAGCCTGGCCGACAGAGCAAGACTCTGTCTCAAAAAAAGAAAAAAACAAAACAAAATAAAGTAAAATAAAAGCAGAGTTGTTCATGCAAATGAATATAACATTATGATCGTAGTGTTTATGTGGGAAATGGTGTTTATGTGGGATATAAGGGAATCTGATTTAGGAAGTGGAATCAGGGAGGGCTTCCTTGAGAAGTGACAAAATGCGGATAGGAATGAACCCAGTGATGTGATGAGAGCAATCCATCCGTGCAAAGGGAGCAGCGCGCCTTAGGATGCTGTGCCGGAAGGAAGCATTGCATCGTAAAGATCTCAAAGACCCTTTTGGAACAAAAAAGCAAGGAAAGGCTGTAGGAAACCAGGTAAAAGACACGGAAGAGAATGTTCTTTATTTCATCTTCACAGAAGTTTTTTGAAAATTGAGGTGAAATTCATCTACCATAAAATTAACAACTGTAAATAATTCAGTGGAATGCCATACATTGACAGTGTTGCGAAACTACCTCCTCTTCATAGTTCCAAAGCATTTCATCACTCCAAAAGGAAACTAATACCCATAAGCAGTCTGTATTCATTTCTCCCTGTGCCCAGCCACTGGGAACTACTAATCTGCTTTCTTTATTTGGAGACAGAGTTTTGCTCTTGTCACCCAGGCTGGAGCGCATGGTATGATCTCGGCTCACTGCAACCTCTGCCTCCGGGGTTCAAGCGATTCTCCTGCCTCAGCCTGCTGAGTAGCTGGGATTACAGGTGCCCACCACCATACCCAGCTCATTTTATATTATTAGTAGAGATGGGGTTTCACCATGTTGGCCAATCTGATCTTGAACTCCTGACCTCAGATGATCTGCTACCTCGGCCTCCCAAAGTGCTGGGGTTACAGGCATCAGCCACCACTCCCGGCCTACTAATCTGCTTTCTATCTCTATGGAATTATCTATTTTGGATAGGTCATGTAAGTGAAATCATACAATATGTAGTCTTTTGTGTCTGGCTTCCTTCACTTAGCATATTTTCTTTCTTTCTTTCCTTTTTTTTTTTTTCTTCTTTTTTTGAGGTGGAGTCTCACTCTGTTGCGCAGGCTGGAGTGCAGTGGTGCAATCTCATCTCACTGCAACCTCTGCCTCCCAGTTCAAGCCATCCTCCTGCCTCAATCTCCTGAGTAGCTGGGATTACCAGTGTGCTCCACCACGCCTGGCTGATTTTTGTATTTTTAGTAGAGATGGGTTTCACCATGTTGGTCAGGCTGGTCTCGAACTCCTGACTTCAGCTGATCTGCCCGCCTCGGCCTCGCAAAGTGCTTGGATTACAGGCGTGAGCCACCGCGCCTGGCCCACTTAACATATTTTCAAGGTTTATCCAATGTTGTAGAATGAACCAGTACTTCATTCCTTTTGATGGCTAAATAATATTCCATTGCATGTATATATCACAATCTGTCTATCCACTACTTGTTGATGAACACTTGGCCTGTTTCTACCTTTGAGCTATTGTGGATAAAGCTGCTGTGAACAGTAGAGTACAAGAATTTGAGTCCCTGGTTTCAGTTCTCTAGGATATATACTTGGGAATGGAATTACATGGTGATATGGTTTGGCTGCGTCTCCACCAAAGTCTCAACTTGAATTGTATCTCCCAGAATTCCCATGTGTTGTGGGAGGAACCCAGGGGGAGGTAATTGAATTATGGGGTGCCGGTCTCTCCCAAGCTATTCTCATGATAGTGAGGAAGTCTCATGCGATCTAATGAGTTTATCAGGGGTTTCCACTTTTGCATCTCCCTCATTTTCTCTTTCCGCTGCCGTGTAAGAAGTGCCTTTTACTTCCTGCCATGATTCTGAGGCCTCCTCAGTCATGTGAAACTGTTAAGTCCAATTAAACCTTTTTCTTCCCTGCCTTGGGTATGTCTTTATTAGTAGCATGAAAACAGACTAATGCAGTAAATTGATACCAGTAGAGTGGGATGTTGGGGAAAAGATACCCAAAAATGTGAAAGTGACCTTGGAACTGCATAATAGGCAGAGATTGGAGGGCTCAGAAGACAGGAATATGTAGGAAAGTTTGGTACTTCCTAGAGACTTGCTGAATGTCTCTTACAGACTTGCTGAATGGCTTTGCCCCAAAAGCTACTGATAGCAATATGGACAATAAAGTCCAGTTTGAGGTGGTCTCAGCTGGAGATGAGGAACTTGTTGAGAACTAGAGCAAAGGTGACTCTTGCTATGTTTTAGCAAAGGTGGCATTTTGCCCCTGCCCTAGAGATTTGTGGAACTTTGAACTTGAGAGAGACGATTTAGGGTATCTAGCAGAAGAAATTTCTCAGCAGCAAAGCATGCAAAAGGTGACTTGGGTGCTGTTAGAAGCATTCCCTTTTAAAAGGGAAACGGAGCATAAAAGTTTGGAAAATTTGCAGCCTGAAGCTTCAGTAGAAAAGGAAAACCCATTTTCTGAGGATAAATTCAAGCCAGTTGCAGAAATTTGCATAAGTAGCAAGGACTCTAATGTTAATCCCCAAGACCATGGGGAAAACACATCCAGGCCACATCAGAGACCTTCATGGCAGCTCCTCCCATCACAGGCTGGAGGCCCAGGAGTAAAAAGTGGTTTCGTGGATTGGCTCCAGGGTCCCCGTGCTGTGTGCAGCCTAGCAACTTGGTGCCCTGTGTCCCAGCTGCTCCAGCTGAAAGGGGTCAACGTAGAGCTTGGGCTGTGGCTTCAGAGGGTGGAAGCCTCAAGCCTTGGCAGCTTCCACGTGGTGTTGAGCCTGCAGGTGCACAGAAGTCAAGAATTGAGGTTTGGGAACCTCTGCCTAGATTCAGAAGATGTATGGAAACACTTGATGCCCAGGCAGAAGTTTGCTGCAGGAGGAGGAGTGGGGCCCTCATGGAGAACCTCTGCTAGAGCAGTGCAGAAGGGAAATGTGGGATCGGAGCCCCCACACAGACTCCCTACTTGGGCCTGGCCTAGTGGAGCTGTGAGAAGAGGGCCACTGTCCTCCAGACCCAGAATGGCAGAGCCACTGACAGCTTGCACCATGCACCTGGAAAAGCTGCAGGCGCAACGCCAGCCCATGAAAGCAGCCAGGAGGGAGGCTGTACCCAGCAAAGCCACAGGGATGAAGTTACCCAAGACTGCGGGAGCCCACCTCTTGCGTCAGCATGACCTGCGTGTGAGACCTGGAGTCAAAGGAGATCATTCTGGAGCTTTAAAATTTGACTGTCCTGCTGGATTCGAACTTGCATGGGCCCTGTATCCCCTTTGTTTTGGTCAATTTCTCCCATTTGGAATAGTTGTATTTGCCCAATACCTGTACCCTCATTGCATCTAGGAAGTAACTACCTTGCTTTCGATTTTACAGGCTCATAGGTGGAAGGAACTTGCCTTGTTTTAGATGAGACTTTGGACTGTGGAATTCTGGGTTAATGCTGAAACAAGACTTTTGGGAACTGTTGGGAAGGCACGATTGGTTTTGAAATGTGAGGACATAAGGTTTGGAGGGGCTAGGGGTGGAATGATATGTTTGGCTGTGTCCCTACCAAAATCTCAGTTTGAGTTGTATTTCCCAGAAATCCCACGTGTTGTGAATGGGACCCAGTGGGAGGTAATTGAATCATGGGGGCTGTTTTTTCCCATGTTATCCTCGTGATAGTGAGTGAGTCTCGCCAGGTCAGCATGGGAAAACTAGGGGTTTATAGGGGTTTCCGCTTTTTCTTCCTAATTTTGCTCTTGCCCCTTGCCATGTAAGAAGTGCCTTTGCAGCCGGTCGCGGTGGCTCACGCCTGTAATCCCAGCACTTTGGGAGGCTGAGGCGGGTGGATCACGAGGTCAAGAGATCAAGACCATCCTGGTCAACATGGTGAAACCCCGTCTCTACTAAAAATACGAAAAATTATCTGGGCCTGGTGGCGCATGCCTGTAATCCCAGCTACTCAGGAGGCTGAGGCAGGAGAATTGCCTGAACCCAGGAGGCGGAGGTTGCGGTGAGCCGAGATCGCGCCATTGCACTCCAGCCTGGGTAACAAGCGAAACTCTATCTCAGGAAAAAAAAAAAAAAAGAAGTGCCTTTGCTTCTCGCCATGATTCTGAGCCCTTCCCAACCATATGGAACTGTAAGTCCAATTAAACCTCTTTTTCTTCCCAGTCTCAGGTATGTCTTTATCAGCAGTATGAAAACGGACTAATACACAGGGTCATTCCATGTTTAACTTTTTGAGGAACAGTCAAACAGTTTTCAGTGGCTGCACCATTTTACATTCTTGCCAGCCATTCATGAAAGTTCCAATTTTTCCGTATCTTTGCCAAGATTTATTATCGTCTGTCTTTTGGATTGTAGCCTTTCTCGTGGGTGTGAAGTGGTATTTCATTGTAATTCGACATGCATTTCCCTAGTAACTAATGGTATTGATAATCACTTTCATGATCTTATTTTCCACTTGTATATTTTCTTTGGAGAACTGTCTTTTCAGGTCCTTTGCCTATTTTAAAATTGTATTGTCTTTTTATTGCATTGTAATAGTATTTATGTATTCTGGATACTAAATCCTTATTATATATATTATTTGCAAATATTTTCTTTCATTATATATATTGTCTTTTCACTTTTTGAGTGTCTTTTAATAAACAAAAGTTTTTAATTTTAATGAAGTCTAAATTACCTATTTTTTTCTTTTTTTTCCCCATGGTTTGTTGTCATATCTAAGTAATGATTACCTAATGCTAAATCATGCAAATTGACTCCTAGTCTTCAAATTCTGTAAGTTTTCTAGTTTTAGTTTTACATTTAAGCGTTTAATAGTTTTGAGTTAATGTTTGTATGTGATGTGAGGCAAGAGTCCAACTTTATTCTTTATTTTATTTTATTTATTATTATTATTTTGAGATGAGGTTTCACCATGTTGGCCAGGCTGGTCTCGAACTCCTGACCTCAGGTGATCCGCCCACCTTGGCCTCCCAAAGTGCTGGGATTACAGGTGTGAGCCACCATGCCCAGCCCCAACTTTATTCTTTTGCATGTGGTATCAAGTTGTTTCAGCAACGTTTACTGAAAATGAATATTCTGTTCCCATTGAATTGTCTTGTATCTTTGTTAAAAATCAGTTGGCCACAAGTGCCATTGAGCTAACTTTATATGTGTAACTTTATATACTCCATACATAAAGTCTTATACAGTCTCGATTACTGTAGTTTTGTAGTAACTTTTGAAAATGATAAATTCTAGCCTTATTTTTCTTTTTCAAGATGTTTTCAACTCCTCTGGGCCCCTTGTGTTTCCATATAAATTTGAGAATCACTTTGCCAACTGCTGCAAAAATGGAGGCTTGCATTTTGATTAAAATTGCTTTTAATTTGTGGATCAATTCAGAGAATATGGCTATTTTCACAATACTAAGTCTCTAGCCAGACATCGTGGCTCACTCTGGTAATTCCAGCACTTTGAGAGTCCAAAGTGGGAGGATCACTTGAGCCCAGGGGTTTGAGACCTACCAAGACAACATGGTGAAACTCCATCTTTACAAAAATATTAAAAATAAAAAATTAGCTGGTGGAACATGCCTGTAGTCCTATACTTGAGGGATAGGAAGAGGCTAAGGTGGGAGGATTACTTGAGCCCTGGAGGTTGAGGCTGCAGTGAGCCATGATTGTGCCACTGCACTCCAGCCTGAGTGACAAAGTGAGACCATGTCTCAAAAAAAAAAAAAAGGTTTTCTAATCCATGAACATGGGCTAACTCTCATCAGCATGTGGTTTTGTCTTTTATTCTATTAATTTGGTGTATTACATTGATAGATTTTCAGATATTAAACCAACATTGCCTATCTGGGATAAATTCCAGTTGGTCATAGAATATGATCATCTTTTATATGTTGCTGAATTTGGATTGCCCATATTTTGTTAAGTTTTGCATGTATCATTTAAAATATATTTGTAGTTTTTTGTGATGTCTTTGGTTTGGTATCAGTGTTATACTAAGCAAACAATGATTTTGAAGTGTTTCCTCTTCATTTTGTTTTTGAAGACTTTTTGAAAAATTGGCATTAATTCTTCTTTAAATATTTGCTAGAATTCACCAGTGAAGTCATTTGATCCTGGGATATTCTTTGTGGGAAGTTTTTGATTAATAATTCTCTTTATTTGTTATACATCTTTTCAGATTTTCTATTCTTTTTATTTCTCTTTTTCTGTGACTTTTCTACTCTTCTTGAGTCTGTTTTTGTAGTTTGTGTCTTTCAAGTAATTTATCCATTTTGACTAGGTTATCTAATTTGTTGGCACGCAGTTTTTCACAGTGTTCTCTTTATTTTTATTATTTTATTATTATTTTTATTTTTGAGACATAGTATTGCTCTGTTACCAGGCTGGAGTACAGTGGCGTGATCCTGGCTCACTGCAACGTCCTACTCCCAGGTTCAAATGATTCTCCTGCCTCAGCCTCCCGAGTAGCTGGAATTACAGGCACGTGTCACCATGCCCAGCTATTTTTTTTTTTTTGCCATTTTTAGTAGAGAAGGGGTTTCACCATCACCATGTTGTCCAGAATAGTCTCGATCTCCTGACCTTGTGATCAGCCTCCCAAAGTGCTGGCATTACAGGTGTGAGCCACTGCACCTGGCCATTTTATTTTATTTTTGAGATAGAAACTTGCTGTTTCCTGGGCTAGAGTGCAGTGGCATGTTCTGGGATCACTGCAGTGTCTGCCTCCCAGGTTCCAGCAACCCTTCTGCCTCAGCCTCCCAAGTAGCTGGGACTGCAGGAATGCACCACCATGCCCAGATAATTTTTGTATTTTTAGTAGGGATGCACTTTCATCATGTTGGCCAGGCTGGTCACAGTGTTCTCTTATAATCCTTTAATTTATTTTCTATATTTCTTGAGACAGGATCTTACTCTGATTGCTCAGGCTGGAGTACAGTGTTGTGATCTCAGCTCATTGCAGCCTAAGCCTTCTGGGCTCAGGTGATCCTCCCATCTCAGCCTCTCAAGTAGCTGGGACCTACAGGCAAGCACCACCATGCCAGGCTAATTTTTTGTATTTTTAGTAGAGGTGAGGTTTTGCTATGTGGCCAGCTGGTTTCAGACTCCTGGACTTAAGCAATCCACCTGCCTCGGCCTCCCATAGCACTGGGATTACAGATGTGAGCCACCATGCCAGGCCTTTTATAATCCTTTTTTTATTTTGGGTTGGGACTGTTGTCTCATTCATTTCTGATTTAGTAATTTGCTTTGCATGTGGCAGAAGATACCTTTTATATTACCATCAGAATATTTATAAACCAAAACTTTTAATTTTAAAAATTTTTTAGAATTTGAGCAGAGTCTTGCTCTGCCGCCCGGGCTGGAGTGCAGTGGCATGATCATGGCTCACTGTAACCTCTGCCTCCTGGTTCGAGCAATTCTCCTGCCTCAGCCTCCTGAGTAGCTGGGATTGCAGGTGCCTGCCACCACCCCTGGCTAACTTTCAAATTTTTAGTAGAGATGGGATTTCTCCATGTTGGCCAGGCTGGGATCGTACTCCTGGCCTCAAGCAATCCACCTGCCTTGGCCTCACAAACTTCTGGAATTACAGGCGTGGGCCCCTGCACCCTGCCCAAAACATTTTTTTTTTTTTTTTGAATCAGAGTCTCAGTCACCCAGGCTGGAGGGCAGTGGTGTGATCTCGGCTCACTGCAACCTCCACCTCCCAGGTTCAAACGATTCTCCTGCCGCAGGCTCCTGAGTAGCTAGGATTACAGGCGCACACCACCACATCTGGCTAATTTTTGTACTTTTAGTAGAGATAGGGTTTCATCATGATGGTCAGGCTGGTCTCAAACTCTTGACCTCATAATCCGCCCACTTTGGCCTCCCAAAGTGCTGGGATTACAGGTGTGAGCCACTGCGTTCGGCCAACATTTTTTAAATGTACAGAAACCTACATTTAAAATAAAACTAGAATAGTAGACATACTATGTGCAAATGCCATCAATTGACATCTAGTCTGCCAACGTCAGAATTCTATACTTTTTTCTTGTGTACTTTCCATAAGTCCTAAACCTTTTCCTTAAAAGTGCCTTCTCGTATCAGGCAGAGGTTTGAGGTTATTTCTCTTTCCTGACTTCAGTATTACACTGACATCAAATCATCACTCAACTGAATTTAAGATGCAAGACCACTGGTCTCGAGGGCTAAGATTTATAATGTAGCAGGTGTTATAAACTGCTGAGTGTCTTAAATACTAGGAGTGACTCTGGCCTGGAGAAATTCCTGGGGAGGCTGGATCTCTTTTTATTACTTCTCCCCTGTGTAGGTGGGACAGTTCTCAGGAGGGGTTGGGCCAATGTTACGATTCTCGTGTACAGAAGTTGCTGAAGGCAGAGGTAGAAATTTACTGTCTTGCACAGGGACATGTGACAGGCAGGGAATTTTAGGCCACAGCCCAGTGCAGCCGCCTGTAGCTCAGTGATGCTGGTAGTGAGTAGTTTCGCTCTGGAGTTACATCTGTCAGAATAAAACGAACTCCCTGGCCCTGGGAAGGGAGTTACTCTAACGCACACATATTGCTTCCTGTTAGTTAATGCCATATGTAGCATCTCTGCGATTTTATTGCATTAACTGGAGAATGAGAAGTGTTAGCTGCTGCTGGATATTGCCTGAAGTTAGAGAAGCTGCTCTTACAACCTCCCCTTCATGACTCCATGCTGGTCCCTGCTGTTGAGGCTTCGCTGTGGCTTCCCTCTCAGGGCATGTATCTGCCATCACTGCCTGCAAGCTGATAGCCTGGGACGCACCACTGCACACCAAGGGCCTTTGAGCAGGCACTTGTCTCACTGTGCGTTTTTTTCAGAGCCTGACCTGATGGATCAGGCCAGTTGTCCGATGAAGAGTTGAAGGGGTCACACCTTTTTCCTCTTTAAGCCAGTAGTAGTCTTTTGGCTACTTGCATACGGTAGTTGTCGAGAGTGAAATGCTGATCTCTGCTTTGACAGACTAGAGTGAGGGCCCATGGAACTCATAAGCAATGACCTCTGAGAAGCCTTCTAGCTCTGGAGCGCTCCGAATCATCTTCCTTTTCCCTCCAGTGGGAAAGTAGGTTTTCATTATGGCAAAATGAATGGAGCCGGCTCAAAATAGGCAAGACTGCCACCTAGTGGGACAGTCCTAAATGGGAACATTCCTCAGGGAATTTCTAGGTTTGATCTTGGTCCTACAATTAATTGGGATAATTATTCATGAATTTATAATTCAACAAACCTGAAATACACACAGGACACAATGCTGGGCACTTCGATATTAATTTTTTTTTTCAAGCTGGAGTCTCACCCCAGGCTGGAGTGCAATGGCCGATCTCTGCTCACTGTAACCTCCACCTCCCGGGTTCAAGGCATTCTCTGGCCTCCGCCTCCCGAGTAGCTGGGATTAGAGGCACACGCCACCAGGCATGGCTAATTTTTGTATTTTTGTAGAGAAGGGGTTTCATTATGTTGGCCAGGCTGGTCTTGAATTCCTTACCTCGTGATCCGCCCAACTCGGCCTCTCAAAGTGCAGGGATTACAGGTGTGAACCACCGCATCCAGCCAGGAGATATTAAAATTAGAAAGGTAGAGTTATTGCCCCATGGGCATACAGAGACCAGGAGAAGGAAAGAGATAAATAAGGGGACAAATCATTAAAATACAGTGTGGTGTTATGCTATGAGTGATTTGCCTGTCAACACTATGGTTCACCTTTAATTTCAAAGGTATTGGAATCTAAATTTGGGTACCACAAACCCAAGTTCTTTATTGCTAGAAGTTGGTGACCAAAAAACAAAGCAACAGCAAAAAGAAAAAGCAAGCAAACCAAAAATAGTAACACTGGCCTCCACCCTGAGGCTTACCTGAGCCTCTCAGAAACACTTGACAGTTGAGCTCATCAGCTCCCTGTTTTTAGATGTCAACTTTCTTAAGTCTCCTAAACTTGCATTTATAGTACCTCCTAGCATCTTAAGAATACAGAATAGGCAAACTCTTAAAAAGTCCCTTGGGACTATATATTTATTATACATACATACCTGAAAGCTGGATAGTATTTGATCAAGAGAAGCCTGGAAAGGTGTGCACCCACAAGCTAGCATGGTAGCAAAGTGGTTTAAAGTAAGAGTTTTGGAATCAGCTGGTCCTGGGTTTATGTTCCAAGTTGGTTTCTTACCCAAGAGGGCTATTAACACTCTAAGCCACAATGTGATACCATCTCACACCATTCAGAATGGCTGTGATTAAAATTTAAAAATAGGCCAGGTACGGTGGCTCACAACATGTAATCCCAGCACTTTGGGAGGCAGAAGTGGGCAGATCATTTGAGGTCAGGAGTTCGAGACCAGCCTGGCCAACATGGTGAAACCCTATCTCTACTAAAAATACCAAAACTTAGCCAGGAATGGTAGCCTGTGTCTGTAATCTCAGCTACTCGGGAGGCTGAGACAGGAGAATCTCTTGAACCTGGAGGCAGAGGTTGTGGTGAGTCGCGATCGTGCCACTGCACTCCAGCCTGGGCGACAGAGCAAGACACTTTCTGAAAACAAACAAACAAACGAACAACAGATGCTGTGAGGTTGTGAAGAAAAGGGAATGCTTCTGTACTGCTGGTGGGAATATATATTAGTTCAGCCATTGTGGAAAGCAGTTTGGAGATTTCTCAGAAAACCTAAAATAGAACTACTATTCAACCTAGCAATCCCATTACTAGGTATATACCCAAAGGAATATAAATCATTCTATCACAAAGAAACACACACACATATGTTCATAGCAGCACTATTCACAATAGCAAAGACATGAAATCAACCTAAATGCCCATCAACGGTAGACTGGTTAGAGAAAATGCAGTACATATATACCACCATGGAATACTGTGCAGTCATCACAAAAAAGAATGAAATAGGCTGGGCACAGTGGGCAGATCACTTGAGTCCAGGGGTTGGAGACCAGCCTGGGTAACCTGGTGAAACCCTGTCTCTACAAAAAAATGCAGAAGTTAACTGGGCATGGTGGAACGTGCCTGTAGTCCCAGCTACTTGGGAGGCTGAGGCAGGAGGATTACCTGAATCTAGGAGGCAGAGGTTGCAGTGAGCTATGATTGCACCACTACACTGCAGCCCGGGTGACAGAGACCCTGCCGCAAATGAACAACAACAACAACCCCCCCCCCTCTTTTTTGCAGTAATGTGGATGGAGCTAGAGGCCATTATCTTCAGCAAATTAACGCAGGAACAAGAAACCAAATACGGCATGTTCTCACTTATATGTGGGAGCTAAACATTGAGTACAAGTGGACATAAAGAAGGGAACAGCAGACACTGGGGTCTATTAGAGGCTGGAGGGTGGGAGGATGGTAAGGAACAAAAAACTACCTATAGGGGATTATGCTGATGATATGGTGACAAAATTATGTGTACACCGAACCCTCACAACACAGAACATGTAATTTACTCAAGTAACAAACCCGCATATGCACCCCTTGAAATAAATGTCATAGGCTGGGCACGGTGGCTCACACCTGTAATCCCAGCACTTTGGGAGGTGGCAGGTGGATTACCTGAGGTCAGGAGTTCGAGACCAGCCTGACCAACATGGTGAAACCTCATCTCTACTAAAAATACAAAAACATCAGTCAGGTGTGGTGGTGGGTGCCTGTAATCCCAGTTACTCAGGAGGCTGAGGCAGGAGAATCACTTGAACCTGGGAGGCGGAGGTTGCAGTGAGCCAAGATCACACCATTGCACTCCAGCCCAGGCGACAAGAGCGAAACTCCATCTCAAAATAAAATAAAATAAAATAAAATAAATGTTATAAAGTAAAAACCAAAAACCAAACCAAAATTTAAAAATCCACCTCTAAGCTTCAGCAAGCTGATGTGCAAAATGGAAAGAGCACAGGGCTTCCTTCATCGGGCTATTGTGCTGAGAATGAGAGAGCAGGCATATAAATCACTGAGCATGTGCCGGGCAGAGCAAATGTCAATAAACACAGGGACTGATGATTCTCCTGCTGGAATTATACGGACTGCATCAGGCAAGGACGGTTCCTCACAACAAAGACTTCTTCCTGTATGCAGTAGAATCTCAGAGTAAATACTGCTAGTTGGGCTATGTTTCCCTGCAACTATGATAGCAAGAGGTGAGTTACTTAATACTTACCTACTTTTTATTCTGTCATAGGGAAGATTCAATTCATTTTTCCCAGACCAATAGTCTGTGAATCAGCTATAATTTAACCTATGCCAACCAGGAAGACAAACAAAATAGATCATGGAAATATTGCTCTTAGGATATATATTTTTTTAATTTTAAGACAAAGTCTGATTCTGTTGCCCAGGCAGGAGTGCAGCGGCATGACATTGGCTTACCGCCACCCAGATCTCAAGCGATTTTTCTGCCTCAGCCCCCTGAGTAGCTGGGACTACAGTTGCCGGCTATGACGCCTGGCTAACTTTTGTATTTTTAGTAGAGACAGGGTTGAACCATGTTGGCCAGGCTGGTCTCGAACTCCTTACCTCAAGTTATCCACCAGCCTCAGCCTCCCAAAGTGCTGGGATTACAGGCATCAGTCACGGTGCCTGGCCACCCTTAGAACTATTTTAACAGTAAGGCAGTTGGCAAAGGAGTAAGTGAACATGTTCTTAGATGTTGTGTTTATAGAATTAAGAGTTGAGGCTGAGTGCAGTGGCTCATGCCTATAATCCCAGCACTTTGGGAGGCCAAAGAGGGCAGATCACCTGAGGTCAGGAGTTTGAGACCAGCCTGGCCAACATGATGAAACACATCTCTACTAAAAATACAAAAATTAGCCAGGTGTGGTGGCAGGTGCCTGTAATCCCAAATACTTGGGAGGCTGAAGCAGGATAATTGCTTTAACCTGGGAGACTGAAGTTGAAGTTACCTGGGATTGTGCCACGGCACTCCATCCTGGGTGACACAGACTGTGTCTCAAAAAAAAAAAAAAAGTAAGGGTTGGACATTCACATAGATTGATTTTGGGCAATTGTTTTTTTGTAATAGTTAATTCAACATCACAAATTCATCTCAAGTAATCTCTTGTAGAAAGGGAGAAAATGAGTTTGATTTATGAATTATTAGCATCTAGAATAATCTTTACACATAATATAAAAACTTTCTAATTCTATTTAGACAATTGGCTTAATAGAGAAATTCACTGAATTTGCTACATATATATAAACGAAGTTCTTGCTACTCAGAGTGGTTTATGAACCAGCAGCATTGGCACCTCCTGGGAGCTTGTTAGCAGTTACAATTTCAGTCTTCAGCCTTCAATTTCTGAATGAGGATCTGCATTTTAACCAGCTCCCCGGATGATTTCTGTGCATATGAAAGGTTGAAAAACAGATACAAGTTAGGGCGCACACATTATTATTGCAGTACGACATTAGGAACACTAGGTGGCGCTATTTCTTCAAATTTTGGATACTTCTTAAGGGTGTCTAGAACAGTCACTGCAAATAGTTTTGCAATTCTTTTTTTTTCCCGTTGACATGACATTTTATAGGAAGAGAAAACAAAGTACAAAAAATGCAATTCTTATATACAGGGTTATATTTGATGGATGATTGTGGAGAAAAAAACATTAAAACATTTCTCTATTAAAGTCTAAAAATTTTAGAAAGACTAAAACAATTCTTTTAAAAGTCCAAGTAAATATTGAAAAATGAGATCATATTACTTGTACGTTGCAATGGAGGTGCAAAAAAAAAACTGAGTTAAGTTGAAAAACTTTTGCTTTAAACCATGGATATGGTGTGTGTGTGTGCGTGTGTGTATACTTTATTTCAGGAAGTACACTCATTAAAGAAACGTGAAAAATATAACAACAAGGATGACGTCATGTTATAATGACATAAATAAATGATGTTGAACCTTTAACCCATTAAACATGATCATCAAAGACGTTAGTCAAGGTCACTGGTAAAAATGAACTTCCTGCTTTCCTTTAGAATAAACAAAGAAATGTATAAATTGAGACTTCAAGCTTACAGCTATGGGAACTCCAAGGCGAGGCTAAGTGACAGGAGGGAGAACTGGCGGCAGCTGCTCGCACTTCTGGGCTGCACCGAATTGCCACAGGCCTCACCCTCCTGGCTTCACCTCCCCACTGACTTTTTTCATGGAGAGTGAAACACCGTAAGCATTCCTTGAAGCACTTTTAACCTCTCTGCTCAGGAGCAGGCTTCTGGGAGAGAGTCCCGGCTTGTGTTGGGCCTAATGACCTTGGGAGTTGGAGTTCTCTTCTTTCCACTGCCCCAGCTTGTGAGCTCGTGGTCCTCTTCCGTGTGTGTGGATGTCCACCTTAGGTTACTGCTGTAAGGTGCAAAGACTGGGCTGGTTGAAACACCCCAACAGGGAAATAAGAAATCTGAAAAAGTAGTCTATAAGCGTACGAAGCCTGCTAAACCTTACCAAGAATGAAATCATAATCGCAGAATACAGTGTTCGGCGAGCTTGTGTGGAACTGGGTACCTTCCTGCACCATCGTTGGGACTATACTTGGTATATCCTTTTTGAGGGCAACTTTACAGTGTTTGTCAAAATTTAAAAGCCTTATATTTTGGTCCAAAACCATGTTCTAAGCTTACAATTGTTTCTAAGCCTGACAAAATGGCCTGCAAATGGGGAGAGTTGCCAAGTGCTCCAAACTACTGCTGTTCCCCGTGCACCTGCCACCTGGGTCCATGCTACTCATTCTCATCTTAGTTAATTCTTTTTTTTTTTTTTTTGAGATAGATTCTCTTTCCATTGCCCAGGCCGGAGTGCAGTGGCACAGTCTCAGCTCACTGCAACCTCCACCTCCTGGATTAAAGCAATTCTCCTACCTCAGTCTCCCAACTAGCTGGGATTACAGGTCTGTGCCCACGGCAGGCTAATTTTTGTATTTTTATTAGAGGCAAGGTTTCACCATATTGACCAGGCTGGTCTCGAACCCCTGACCTCAAGTGATCAGCCCTGCTCAGCCTCCCAAAGTGCCTGTATTACAGGCATGAGCCACTGCACCTGGCCATTTTAGTTGATTCTAATTGGAAATCAGTCACAGACATTGGAAGCTCAAGCAGTAATTTTTTTTCCTTTTTTTTTCTTGTGATGCAGCAGTATTTTCTTTTCTTTTAAAATTGAGACAGGGTCTTGCTATGTTGCCCAGGCTGGTGTTGAACTCCTGTGCTCAAGCAATCCTCCTGCCTCAGCCTCCTGAGTAGCTGGGATTACAGGCATGTGCCACGGCACCCACTTATTTATTCTCATTTTATAGGTAAATCCAAAGAGAGCAGAACTTTGATCCCTGTAGCCAGTGAGTTGCCAAATCTAGATTTCAAATAGTCTTAGAAATACCAAATTGCACTGAAGGTAAATGCATAGACAAAGGACTAATGGTGTTTAAGGGTTAAAATATCTTCTATTCCTCAAAAAGGATTGTGAAATAAAGACTTTTCCAGTCGAGCAGAGCACCAGCCTGAACCAGCGGAGCTACACTGCCTTCTGTGGTTTCTGATTACTCATGCAGCAGGAACTGGGAGAGGGTGTCCTGGTCTTTGTTCCCACTCCCTATTCTGACAGCTCCTCCGCAGGGAGAACCTTTTCCATCTCCAACCGAACTTTGCAGGGCGAGGACTGTGTATTGGGTGTCAAGGTCAGAAGCAGAATCCAGTGTTCCAAATCATAGCACAAAGAAAACCAACAAGGCTGCTTTTAGTTCCTGCGTACACAACATGATAATTGAGATAAATTTAAATCATTGAAAGTGGAAAAAATTGGGGAAAGGTTATTTATTTATTTATTTATTTATGAGATGGAATTTTGCTCTTGTTGCCGAGGCTGGAGTGCAGTGCAGTGGTGTGATCTCAGCTCACTGCAACCTCTTCCTCCCAAATTCAAGTGATTCTCCTGCCTCAGCCTCCCAAGTAGCTGGGATTACAGGCACCTACCACCATGCCCAGCTAATTTTTATATTTTTAGAAGAGACAGCGTTTTACCATATTGGCCAGGCTGGTCTCAAACTCCCGACCTCAGGTGATCCACCCGCCTCGGCCTCTCAAAGAGCTGGGATTACAGGCATGAGCCACTGCACACGGCCAGAAAGATTAAACACTTGCACTGAACTGTAGGGAATACCCCTGTGTGCTGAGACTTCTTTGAGCTGCTCTGAATCCTACCTATGTGGTTATGTACACTTCACTTTTATCAAGAGGACAGCCGGCTGTCTGGCTGGACTAAGGAAAGATTATTTTGCTTATTTCTTCCTCCCCCTCATAGCCCTCCCCAAATTATAAATGACTTTGGAAAGCATGTAAGTGGTGGAGTCCTTGTGGTCATTTCCTTATCTTGCAGGTTTGCATAAGCCCTGCTCAATCTACAAAACAAAACAAAAATCTCAACTTTATAAAACACTCAAAATGGACTACAGTATTTCTTCAAACAAACACACACAACTGACATTTATTGACTGCTTTCTGTGTGCCAGGCTTAGGTCTAAGTTCTTTTTTTTTTTTTTTTTTTTTTTGAGGCAGAGTTTCACACTTGTGCAATGGCTGGAATGCAATGGTGCAATCTCAGCTCACCACAACCTCTGTGTCCCAGGTTCAAGTGATTCTCCTGCCTCAGCCTTCCAAGTAGCTGAGGTTATGGGTGTGTGCCACCACCCTCAGCTAATTTTTGTGTGCCAGCTAATTTTGTGTGTCACCATGTTGGCCAGGCTGGTCTCGAACTCCTGACCTCAGGTGATCCACCTGTCTCAGCCTCTTAAAGGGCTGGGATTATAGGCATGAGCAACCGTGCCTGGCCTAAATTCTTTATGTAAATTAACTCACTCCTTGCAGCTCTCTTCCTGGGGCTGGTAGGAATGCCTGTCAGTGCTGAGATGGGGCTTAGTCCCAGGGAGCATCTTGTGATCCTGCTGAGTGATCAGATGGCCGTCGGCCCCATGGTTATCCTTGTCCATGATGCACACACTTAGTTGTCTTCTCGCTGGTATAAAAGGATGCCAATGTCCGCCATTCCAGATAACGACCCCCAGAAGCCCATTCGGAAAGGACTGTGTCTGTGTCCTGAAAGCTTTTGAACGCTCCAGGTAAGGTCAAGAAAACAGAGCAACAAAACTTGTAGAAGAGCCATCTGAGGCTTGATGAAAGTCTAGGAGAAAATGCTACCCATGTCCTGACGGCACAGAGAGCAACGTCCTTTGAGTGGAAATTCATGGGCCACAGTGACAAGGCCACAGGTGATAGAATTTGGAACGATGGATTCTGCTTCTGATCTTGACACCTGATACACGGTTCTCTCACCCTGTGAGAATTGGACTCTGAATTTAAAAAGATCTAGAACTCTTCTAACTGGTTTTAAAAATTATATGTTCCTTTTTATGTGTGTATAAGAATGGCATGATGAAAACCTGTATCTAAATAAAGTCTAATTAAGGCTTTTATTAAATTTCTTTTTCTAAGACAGAGTCTCGCTCTGTTGCCCAGGCTGGAATGCAGTGGCGTGATCTCACTGCAACCTCGACCTCCCATGCTCAGGTGATCTTCCTACCTCAGCCTCTTGAGTAGCTGGGATTACAGGTGGGCATTATCATGCCTGGCTAGTTTTTGTATTTTCAGTAGAGATGAGGTTTCACCAAGTTGGCCTGGCTGGTCTTTGACTCCTGACCTCAAGCAATCTGCCTGCCTCAGCCTCCCAAAGTGCTGGGATTGCAGGTGTGAGCGATGGCACCTGGCTTAATTAAGGATTTTTAACGAAATATAAGATAAGAATTTGAAGTGATGAGAAAGTATGTGTCCTAGTTTAGTTGGCAGTGCTCTTCTTCTTAGTGGCTCATAAAGTATTAGTACATCATAAAATTGACAGTACTTTAGATTTGTTGAAATATGGCATTTTTAAAGGTTAATTTTGAAGACGAGGACACTGAGGCACAGAGAGGTTAATCAACTTGCTCAAGGTTGCACAGTTGTTCATAATAAGTGATAGAACTAAGAGGTAAAGGCTGGGTGCCGTGGCTAATGCCTGTAATCCCAGCACTTTGGGAGGCTAAGGCAGGCGGATCATCTGAGGCCAGGAGTTCCGAACCAGCCTGGCCAACGTGGTGCAATCCCTTTTCTACTAAAAATACAAAACTTAACCGGGTGTGGTGGTGGGAGCCTGAAATCCCAGCTACTCAGGAGGCTGAGGCAAGAGAATAGCTTGAATCCAGGAGGCGAAGGTTACAGTGAGCCGAGATCATGCCTGCACTCCAGCCTGGGCGACAGAGTGATACTCCGCATCAAATAAAAAAAGAAAAAGAAAAAAAAGAGAACTAAGGAGTGAAGGAACCAGGCTGACCCCGGGTCCCGTCCGCTGAGCTAGGTGGCCCCGGGAGCTTGACCCACCGGCTTCTGCTTCTGCTGTGATTTTGGCTGGACTCCTTCCACCTGGCCTGGGCACTCCCTGCCCTTTTCTGAGTGCGGTTCTCCAGTCTCCCCAGGTAGTAAGAGAAATGCAGGGCATACTTTTCTGCTGAAGTTCTCCAGGGCCAGTTTTTCTGCTGCTGCGGAAGACACCAAGCATAATGGTGGCAGCAGGCAGGGCTGCATCGACTTCACCAGGACAGGGGCGGGGAGGGGTGACAGCCAGGCCTAAAGGGCGCCTCCGCTCCTGCGTTTCCCGAACCTGTGAGCTGGGTGATGCCGGGGCCTCCCCACTGTGCCCACACCCACGCTTTGGGGTGATTCCCTGCGGGCACAACGGTGCCACTTCTTCAACCAGACTGAGGCCCCGGGCTGGTGGGAAAGTTTATGCCATCACAATCCCCAGGCTGTTTTGCCTTTAGAGCCCTTAGAGTTTGCCTCTGGAGCACTTCAGACACGTTTAAGTTTATTTTCATAATTATTTGATTTCTGTCTGCCGTCCTCATCAGGCCAAGTCCACCAGGGCCGGGATCTGGACTATTTACGCCTGGGACCAGGTACGCGCTCAGAAGCCATCTTGTTGACCTGACATTTTGGAACCCTCAATGAGAGAGCTATTTTACAAAGATTTCCAGGCTGAGGCCTGGCGCTGCGCCTGGGTTACTCTGCTCCAGTTTCCAGCTGCGTCCTCCAGGCCTGGGGCCTGCCTGGGTCCCCTTGTTAGATCCTTTCTGTACATTCTGTAGGGAACAGGGCAGTGCCAGGTTATTCTACCCAAAGCCTGTGTTTGTAAATGTCCATGTGCAGCGTCTGGGGTTGGGGATGGGAGGTTAGGAGACTGGCTGGAAGAAGCGACACAACGGGTCAAAGTCAAGGTTGAACCCAGGCATTGGGGAAAGGAGACACCGTGAGCGAAAGAACACGGGCAGCAGCTCGTGAGTGGAGCCCCCGGCAGAGCGGGAGGAGTAAGCCTGGTGTAGGATGGAGCCGCCCCCAGTGGCTGCTGCGAAACCTGCTGGCTCCTGGCACGGCCCCAAACCCTGCAACCTGCGCTCTGTGCCTTCCCGCAGGCGGCGCTGCCCTGGCGGACAGGGAGGACCAGAGCTGCGTGTGGGATGCGGGGATGGGAATCGCGTCATCGCTGAGGGCTCAAGCCACAATCTGGATGAAGAGAGGTCTGGAATCATGCCACGTGGTGCCTGCTCCTTCCCTTTTCATCACCGTTGGTCAGATATGTTCCACAGCCTGGACTTTCATGCCCGCCTGAGGTGGACCTGGGTCACCCACACTTGTGGCCTTGAAAGGAGCCCCTGCCAAATCCTTAGTGGGAGGTGGTGGAAGCGATGGTCATTCAAGCAAATCTGTATTTCAGCCAGAAAAGGTGACATCGGTGCCAGCGTTGTCCTGCCCATGATCCCAGTTCCCATAGAAACAGATCAACATCAAGATAGAGATGGAGAAGTTCATGCTTCACACTCGGAAGCCGTTAGAACTGATGAATCCAGCCCCCACTCTGCCAGGGGTGGTGCCAACGATGCCTGAAACTCTGCCTTTGCTGCTTATAGAGCTGGCCTATATAAAGCCCATCCCTAGGGGAGAAAGGGTCTAGGGGGCTGCAAGGGACAGGAATGGCCCTGGGAGGGCAGCCACCTGCTCCACCTGTAGTTGGTCCTTGCTGGTGTGACCTTTTAAAAAATTTTTTTTTGAAACTGAGTCTTGCTCTGTTGCCCAGGCTAGAGCACAGAGGCGCAATCTCGGCTCATTGCAACCTCCACCTCCCAGGTTCAAGCGATTCTTGTGCCTCAGCCTCCCGAGTGTGCGCCATCTCACCTGGCTAATTTTTGTACTTTTGGTAGAGATGGGGTTTCACCATGTTGGCCAGCCTGGTCGGGAACTCCTGACCTCAGGTGATCAACCCACCTCAGACTCCCAAAATGCTGGGATTACATGCGTGAGCCACCACACTTGGTCAGTCATTAGCTTTTTACAAAAAGCCTGGGAACTTCTCTAGTCTCCCCATGGTGGTGTGTGTGAGAGAGAACACACACACACAGACACACACATACAGACACACACACGAGCCCGGGAAAGCTCAAGTCTAATCAAAGCATTAGGTCCTATTTTACAAAAGGGAGAGGAGCTTATTAGTTCCTTGGGGAGACTGATAATATGAATGGAAAATGTAGACCAAAGGGGACAAGTGAAAGTCATGAGGTCAAGGCCATAAGCTAGGTGGACAGGGCAGCCAGGTATACCGGCAAGAGTCCTGGCTTAGAATACGGATGAGCTTAAAACTCCTCTTGGATGGATTCTCCTTCTATTATGCTAATGGGACATAGTTTTTTAAATATACAAATGATAATACCAGCAGCTTCTAAGAATGAGATTCTGTGGGTAAGAATCCTGATGCTATTAAAACACAGGGTAAATTACGGAGTGGGATGCGCCGTTTGAAAGACAGAGGAGGAAAGTCAAAGATTTGCCGGCTGTGCTGTCTTTCCTTTGGTGACGGTGTCTGTGCGTGTTTGGAGGCTCTGAGTGTGACTCTGTGCTGGCTCCCCTTCCCTGGGATTACGCCCTCACCTGATGTGAGAGGACCGTAGGTGTCTCAAGTGTACACCAGCTCTGATGGTTGATTACCATGTGGTTCTGGCTTCTCTCTTTAGCGACTTTCTTTCAAATGGTGCCTTTTGGAATGGTTGTTGCAGAAGTAAAGGGCTGAGTGCATCCGACTCCCCGTGGGATCCTGTGGCTGAGAAGTCGGTGTGTTGGGGAGGGAGAGAAGCCCCACTTTCCTCTCAAACATCTTGCAAGGTGCCTCAAGAGGCTTAAGGGCCTTATAATCATTTGGCAGCCTCATCCCTCACTTAGAACTGTGGATTGGCTTATTTGCCTTATAAAGCCCATATGTTTTCTTTTTTTCCTCTCTTTTCTTTTTTTTTTTTTTGAGCCACAGTTTCGCTCTGTTGTCCAGGCTGGAGTGCAGTGGCAGGATCTCGGCTCACTACAACCTCTACCTCCTGGGTTCAAGTGATTCTCCTGCCTCAGCCTCCTGAGTAGCTGGGATTACAGGTGCCTGCCACCATGTCTGGCTAATTTTTGTATTTTTAGTAGAGACGGGGTTTCACCATGTTGATCAGGCTGGTCTCGAACTTTTGACCCATGATCTGCCTGCCTTGGCCTCCCAAAGTGCTGGGATTACAGGCACGAGCCACCGCACTCAGCCAAAGCCCATATATTTTTTCAAAATCATTTGCAGGTAAGCTTTTTCCATGGGTTTTCATGATGATATAACATACTCAGAACCCATAGGCAGTTCACTTAAAAAAAAGATGACCTCTTCCAAATGGTTCTATTTCTTTCTCTGGCTATTTGGTGTCAAGATGACAAGTGGCTGGGAGGTGTGGGGTCTGTGTGGGAAGTCTCCCATATGGCCACACTGAGAATGTTTATTGTAGAAAGGGAACTTTTGCCCTGTGAAGTCACCTCCTCCGAGTCACCAGTAGCTTTCTGATATTCTATCACAGGAAATTCCTGGTGGTCCACAAAAGCAGTCTTCTGAGTGCAGCTGCAGAGAGAGAGAGACAGAAAATAATTGCTGAATTTGACAGTAAGGTCTGGGACCTGTGGGCAGGGGTGGCCCAGCACCTGGGCTCTGTGAGCCGCAAACCAGGAGGCTCTTTGAACAATGTCAGAATAATCCAAGGAGCAAAGGTCAACTGACCTCTCATTGTAATGCAGAGAAAAAGGTGCTGGAGGATGTCTTTTGTGTCTCAACAAGGTATCTAGAAATTATATTTAGATTTGATTGGTTTGAAGATGTAGAAATTAACACCACCTTGTCCCATCTTACCTACCACTTAATATTCATTATCAAAACGTCAGCTTAAAAGTTTGGTTATGGCAGTGGCCTGTTTGAAGTATCAGAATTTGAATGAGAAACCATCTTACATCTGTGATTTAAATGGAAAACATTAGCACACTCCAGATATTTCTGCATCAGCTTCAAATCTCTGTGTGGCATAGGTCAAATCCCTTAATACTCTGGGTCTTCGCTGTCTTATCTGTAAATAAGGGAATTTCCTGAATCTTGATTCTTACAGATTTAAGATCCTGGCATTCTACGTTTTTCCATGTCCTTACCTAGGGAGGAGCAGGCACCATCTGGCACCCTGACTGGGTGGGGGACCTGGGGCATTGTGTCTCCAGGCCATGCCCAGGACTGGAGGATTTCAGGGTGTAAGCATTCTTTCCCTAGAGTATCTGCTGCTCTGACTTTGTAGTATAAGAATTGGAATAAACAGTACAGTCTGAAAGATCAGTAGAGGTTGAAATAGAGATTGACTTCTCTGAAATATCTGATAACTCTTCATCTAAGATTGTTTGTAGGCTTTTAAAAAACCAGCTAAATGGGTATTTTTTGTTTCTGGAGTCCTGTGCATCAAGTCTAGGCTTTGAGTTAAATCTTTCATGTTTTCTATCGATAGGTTTTTTTTTTTTTTTTTTGAGTGCCTTCAATGTGCTAAGTTGCTTGCATGAGCTGGTCCACTGACAGAGAGTCTCTCCCTGACCAACTCAGCCTTCTCTGGTTCTCTTCCTGACTAGCCCTTGACTTTTGGACTTCCCTTTCCATTTTCATATTGTCCAGCTTTAGAGAGAATACCGTAAAGTTGGTTTAGTCACAATCCCCCACCATTGATATCTGGTCACCATTGATATCTAATGATTCTCAGTATCTGGTCACCTTCTTCACTCCCTACCATCCCGTTGATGTCTGATCCCTGGCCCGCCTTCAAATAGAATCCTCACATGTTGGTTCAGCCAGTTTCCCTCTTACCTCTGATGTTTCCTCTTAATAATTTTCCATCCACTGACCTTCACCCTAGTCCTTGGCTATAAAATCCTCACTTCCCCTTGCTGTATTCAGAGTTGAGCACAGTTCTGTTTAACTGTTGTCAAGCTCTGGTCTTCCGTGGACCATCTCAGAGGCAGCAATCTCATCTGTTATTTTAGAACTGCTGCAGTGGCCAGGCGCAGTGGCTCACACCTGTAATCCCAGCACTTTGGGAGGCCGAGGCAGGCCTGATCACCTGAGGTCAGCAGTTCAAGACCAGCCCGGCCAACATGGTGAAACCCCGTCTCTATAAATAAATAAATAAGAATAAAAAAGAAAAGAGAGTTCTCAGGTCCCACCCCAGGCCTACTGAGTTAAAAACTCTGAGAATGAGGCCCAGGGGTCTTAAAAAAAGAAGAACTGCTGCAGTGGGACTAGCCTGAAGAACACTTCCATGTCCCTATGATTCTCTCTGCAGTAAGGTGGAAGGCCCAGGAGGGGCATGAATTCACAGGGGCCCAGGCAGCAATGAAGCTGGGAAGAGAGATTCAATAGTCTTTGTGGCCTTCAGCTGGCAGCCTGCATGTCTTACCCATACCACTGGCGGCTGCTGCACACCTCCCACCAGCCACAACAATTCATGGAAATTAATAAATGCATTTATTGGGAGAGGTCATGGGTAAAACAGGAAAATCAGTCCCCCAGCTTCCCAGACAAATACTCTAGAATTGAGTTTCAATAGAAACCAACAGCCTCTTTCACAGCACTGAGTATTTATAGCAAACAGAAGTGGTTCAAATTCTTAGGTAGTTCAGCAAGGTTAAGTACAGTTCTTGTGTTTGTTTAGGTAACAGATCTGTTTGGAGGAGGTTTATGTCACAAAATAGCAAGTGCTCAAAATTCTGGGGTGTGTGAAGACTGAATCAATGAGCCTGATTATCCTTTTCTCAGACTGCAGTCGTAGAGAGCAATCATTTTTTGCTTAAAATTGGCATGCAGTTTAATGAGGGAAAAATTAGTCTTTGTAATATATGTTGCTGGAAGAAGGGGATACCCACATGCAAAAGAATTAATTGAACTTCTTTCTTAAATGCAAAATCAGCTCAAAATAGATCATAGACCTAAATGAAAGAGCAAAAATTATTAAATTCTTAGAAGAAAACATAGAGTAAATGTGACTTTGTATTAGTCAATGCTTAGTTATCACATTGGAAACACAAGAATCCAAGTAAAAAATAGAAAAATAAGACTACGTAAAAAATTGAACCTTCCATGCTGCAAATGATACAACAGGAAAATGAAAAGATAACCCAAAGAATGGCAGGAAGTATTCAGAAATCATGCATCTGATAAGAAACTGACATCCAGAATATATAAAGAGCTCTTGCAAGTCAACAACAAAAAGAGAAGTAATCCGGTTAAACAATGGGAAAAGACTTGAGTAGCCATTTGTCCAAAGAAGATACATGAATGAATGACAAGCATGTGGAAAGATGCTGACCATCATCAGCTATTAGAGAGATGCATTGAGGGCTGGGTGTGATGGCTCACACCTGTAATCCCAGCACTTGGGAAGCTGAGGTGGGCAGATCATGAGGTCAGGAGATCAAGACCATCCCGGCCATGGTGAAACCCTGTCTCTACTAAAATACAAAAAATTAGCTGGTTGTGGTGTTGCGCGCCTGTAGTCCCAGCTATTCAGGAGGCTGAGGCAGGGGAATCGCTTGAATCTGGGAGACAGAGGTTGCAGTGAGCTGAGATTGTGCCACTGCATTCCAGCCTGGTGCAAGAGCAAGACTCTCAAAAAAACAAAACAAAACGAAAAACTCATGAGATGCCACTGCAAGCCCACTGGGATGACTGCATTAAAGAAAGATAACAAGCGTTGACCAGAATATGGAGAAACTGGAACCCTTGCACACTCTTGGGAGGGCAGCTGCTGTGGAAGGCAGTTTGGCAGTTCCTCAAAATGATAGTATAGAGTTACCATGTGAGCCTGCAATTTCATGACTACATATAGGCCCCCAAAAATGAAAAAGACATGTCCACACAAAGACTTGTGCAGGAATGTTCTTGTAGCATTACTCATAATAGCCAACAAGTAGAAATCGCTCAAATGTCTATCAAATGATGAATGAATGAACAAAATGTGGAATATCCATCAGTACAGTGGAGTACAATTCCGCAGTAAAAAGGAATGAAGCGCTGATACGTGCTGTGACATGGATAAACCTTGAAAACATGCGAAAGAAATGAAGCCAGGCACAGAAGACCACATATTGTATGGTTCTTTTTATATCAATGTCCACAATAGGCAAATCCATAGAAATAGAAAGCAGATGAATGCCAGGGTACGGTGGCTCACACCTATAATCTCAGCACTTGGGAGGCCGAGGCAGGCAGATCACTTGAGGCCAGGAGTTCGAGACCAGTCTGGCCAACATGGCAAAACTATTTCTACTAAAAATACAAAAATTAGCTGGGGCTGGTGGCACACGCCTGTACTCCCAGCTACTTGGGAGGCTGAGGCAGGAGAATTGCTTAAACCCAGGAGGCAGAGGTTGCTGTGAGCTGAGATCACACCATTCCACTACAGCCTGGGTGACAGAGGGGGACCCTGTCTCAAAAAAATAAAATAAAATAAAGTCGTGAATGGTTTTCTGGGGCTGGTGTGAGAGTGTGTGTGTGGGTGGGTGGGTGTAGTTGTTGGGAGTCATTGCTAATGGGATTCTATTTGGGGTGACGTGAAGATCCTAACCTCGGACTGTGGTGATGGTGATATACAACTCTGGGAATACCTTGTATACTTTAAGTGGGTGTTTTTACATATGTGAGTTATATCTCAATACATCCTTTAGAAGAATTGGCACTTGGGGGGGGGTGATGAGACATTATGATGCCCTTAGTAGGCCTGCTGCCACTCCCGCTCCCCCTTTCTCCCTCTCACCAGATCCCAGTTCCAGTCAAAAGGAGGCCTCATCCATCTGGGCTGTGAGATAGGAAGGGAGCTGTTTCTCTACTCCTTCCTCTTACTTGTCTGAGTTCCACAGACAGAAAAGAGACTAACAACAAAAAAAGCTTCAGGCTGTTTTTAGTTACAGAGAAAAGAAAAAGATGATCTAACACATTGAAAAAATTACATACCTTTTATTGTGCCTTTCTCTCCAGAGCTTTAGAGATGTTTTTAGTAACTCAAAGAATCTTTTTATAAATTATAAATATTTCTATATTAGAAATTGACACTACCTATGATACTCTGCTTACTTCCTTCCCTTTTACATATTTAAAGTACTCATATATGTATGTATGTATATATATACATATATATATATAGAGAGAGAGAGAGAGAATGTGCATTAGTGCATTATTCTAACTAGACTTATTCTAAATAAGACTCAAAAGAATCTTATTTTCCTACGTTATTTTACTTTTATTTATTTATTTTTGAGATAGGGTCTTGCTGTGTTGTGCAGGCTGGAGTGCAGTGGTGTGATCTTGGCTCACTGCAACCTCCCCATCCTGGGCTCAGGCAATTCTCCCACCTCAGCCTCTGGAGTAGGTGGGACTACAGGCGTGTGCCGACACACTCGGCTAATCTTTGTATAGAATTTTGTATGTTGGGTAGAGACAGGGTTTTGCCATGTTGGCCAGGCTGGACTCAAACTCCTAGACTCAAGTGATCTGCCCGCCATGCCTCCCACAGTGCTGGTACTACAGCTGTGAGCCACAGTACTCGCTTTGTTCTTTGTAATAGAATTTTTTTTTTTCTTTGAGATGGAGTCTCACTCTGTCACCCAAGCTTGCATTCAGTGGCACGATCTCAGCTCACTGCAACTTCTGCCTCCTGGGTTCAATTGATTCTACTGCCTCAGCCTCCCGAGTAGTTGGAATTATAGGCGCCAGCACACCTGTCTAATTTTTATATTTTTAGGAGAGATGGGGTTTTACCATGTTGGCCTGATTGGTCTCAAACTCCTGACCTCAGGTGATCCAGCTGCCTTGGCCTCCCAAACTGCTGGGATCATAGGTGTGAGACCCCCATGCCCAGCCTTTAATAGAATTTCTTATGGTATCTTTTTTTTTTTTAGACAGAGTCTTGCTCTGTCTCCCAGGTTGGAGTGCATTGGCACAATCTCAGCTCACTGCAACCTCTGCTTCCCTTGTTCAAGTGATTTCCCTGCCTCAGCCTCCCGAGTATCTAGGATTACAGGCACCCACCATCATGCCTTGCTAATATTTGTATTTTTGTAGAGACGGAGTTTCACCACGTTGGCCAGACTGGTCTTGAACTCCTGACCTCAGGTGATCCACCTGCCTCGGCCTCCCAAGGGGCTGGGATTACAGGGGTGAGCCACCGTGCCCGGCCAAGATCTGAGTTTTTAAAAGAGCCTGGAGCTTCCTGCTGTTTCTCTTTTTAGCTCTCACCATGTGATGCAAGGGCTCCCCCTTGCCTTCTGCCATGTTTGTAAGTTTCCTGAGTTCTCACCAGAAGCAGATGCTGGTGCCACACTTCTTGTACAGCCTGCAGAACCACGAGCCAAATAAACCTTTCTTTGTAAGTTATTCAGTTTTAGGAATTATTTTGTAGCGATACAAATGGACCAGCACAGCTCCCTACCATTCACAAGCTTCCTCTGTTGAGTATTGAAACTGCCTCCTCAAAAACAGACTGAAAATTATTTCTGGTCCATCACCTTGTCCTGGTCCATGCACCTCAGTGAGGCAGTTTGGTCACTGAATTTGGTTGTCTCCAGAAAGGAATTACCTTCTCTTGGCTGCTGCCTGGGTAATGATCAGGACAAAAGATGTGAGAGTGATCATCAAGAGCATGACGCGGCTGGGCACGGTGGCTCACACCTGTAATCCCGGCACTTTGGGAGGCTGAGGTGGGTGGATCACCTGAGATCATGAGTTTGAGACCAGCCTGGCCAACATGGTGAAACCCCATCTTTACCAAAAATACAAAAATTGGCTAGGCATGGTGGTGCATGTAGTCCCTCCTACTCAGGACGCTGAAGCAGGAAAACTGCTTGAACTGGGGAGGTGGCAATTGCAGTAAGCCAAGATCACACCACTGCACTCCATCCTGGGTGACAGAGAGAGACTCTGTTAAAAAAAAAAAAAGTGTGAAACCCAGCCTGGGCAACATGGTGAGACTCCATCTCTACAAAAAATTTAAAAATTAGCCAGGCATGGTGGCATGGACATGTATGAAGAGGACATACTCCCAGCTACTTGGGAGGCTGAGGTGAGAGGATCACTTGAGTCTGGGAGGTTGAGGCTACAGTGAGCTATGACTGAACCTCTGTTCTATAGCCTAAGTGACAGAGTAAGATCCTGTCTCAAAATAAATAAATAAATAAAAAGGCTGGGCATGGTGGCTCACACCTGTAATCCCACCACTGTGGGAGAATGAGGCAGTCGGGTGGATCACAAGGTTGGGAGTTCAAGACCATCCTGTCTAACACAGTGAAACCCCGTCTCTACTAAAAATTCAAAAAAAATTAACTGGGTTTGGTGGCGGGTGCCTGTAGTCCCAGCTGCTCGGGAGGCTGAGGCAGGAGAGTCACTTGAACCTGGGAGGCGGAGGTTGCAATGAGCCAAGATTGTGATACTGCACTCCAACCTGGGCGACAGAGTGATACTCCATCTCAAAACAACAACAACAAAATGCAGATGTGTGAAAAGTCTGAGGTTTTATTCTACTTGCAAACTAACAAGTGAGCTTGTCATAGTTCTGTGGGTGTTGGCAAAAAACAGACACTTGGCCCAAAGACAAAGTACTTTCTTTCTTTCTTCCTTCCTTTTTTTTTTTTTTTTTTTTGGTAGAGATAGGATTTCTCCATGTTGGCCAGGATGATCTCAATCTCTTGATCTTGTGGTCTGCCCTCCTCAGCCTCCCAAAGTGCTGGGATTACAGGCGTGAGCCACCTCTCCCGGTCCAGGACTTTACTTCTTATGTCAATAGCAGTAGCCAGAGTTTGGCATATTTACATCAGTTCCCCAAGCTCAGTTTCCATGGGGTAATGTGATGGGGGGCAGGTGAAATCTGAGCATTCATTAGGTTGTGTACAAGAAAGAAATCCGAAGTTTAAGAATCTCAAATCGCTATTAGTTGGAAATGAGTGTGCCTGATCTTTGCTCTAGAATAAAACATTATTACACTGAAAATTGAACAACACTGCCTTTGCTCTAGAGGGAGACATGAGTATCCTCCAAGGCTGTTTGCTAGACAAACATTCTGGAAAAAAGAGTTTAGAACATAGAGAGTCACTATCTTTGCCTCTAAGATGTACAGGGAGAAGCCCTGGGAGATAGTCTTGCAACAAACCTATTTTGAAAATTTGTGTTTCTGCTCTTATAATAACTGAGCACAATGCTCTCGTCTGTTCTCAAGTGGCAGTTCCAGGTTTGCTCTGTGGGGCACCCTCTGGGTAACAGCCCAGCCCAAAGGGAACCCTAGAGAATTCAGACTTCATTCTGCTTTAGCCACCTAGATTTTCTTGTTGGATTAACATGGCCTTAGGTCCTAAAAATAATGAACACATGCTTGAATAGACTGCTTGCCAAGTCCTCCTAGTGGGGCCTGCACACGCCAAACTGGGGAAATAAGTGTTGTTGTGACTTGTACTGTGTTCCCCTAAAATGCAGATGTTGAAGCCCGTATCCCCAATGTGACTGTATTTGGAAATAGAACCTTTAGAGAGGTACTTAGGAGCCCTAATCCAATAACACTGGTGTCCTTAAAAGAAGTGGGCAGACACCAAAGATTTCTCTCTCTCCACTCAAGCACAGAGGAAAGGCCATGTCAGGACACAGTGAGAAGCCACCATCTGCAAGGCAGGAAGGGAGGTCTCACCAGAAACCACCCATGGCACCTTGATCTTGGACCTCCAGCTGCCAGAACTGTGAGAAATGAAATTTCTGTTGTTGAAGCCACTTACTGTCTGTGGCATTTTGTTATGGCAGCACAAGCAAACTAATAGAAGTGTTCTCCTTCCATTCAATCAAAGTTCATTGTCTCTCTTGTACTTGACCCTTCCAAGGAAAAATCTTGGTATAAGTAAGGGAATAATTGGACAAAGGGTGATAGCTACTGGATGGACCACAAGGATTTTGTGGTAGTAAAGAATGACAACAACCCTGCCACTTGGAAAGGGAACCCCTTAGACCTTAGGAGGTATAGGGGAGTGAGTGACATTGGTGATCTTTCTCTACGGCCTTTCTCCAAAGGGAAAATGTCCCAGGGTAATCTCTCAAGCTGTTGCAAGTACCTGAAACTTGAGACTTCAAGATTTGCTATCCTCCTCCAGATGACTCTCACTGTGATTTGATCACCATTCCCTTACCCTTGCTGATAAATCTGCTGGAAGTAGCAAAGGCAAACTCTCTCTTGTTCCCTGCCTTCCTCACACCCATCCTCACAGCTATGGCTCCATCCTTCTGTGGGGTGAATGAATGCTGTTCCCCTGGTATACTTGTCCAGGTACAGACAGGACAAGTGGACTGGCTGTCCTTCAGGCCATCATTCCAAATCAAGGTCTAGACTCAGTTATTTAAACTGAACTGGGAACCCCAGGTGTATCAACTGGCCAGGAGGCCATTGTCAGTCTTTTCACATGCAGCCCCCACCTCCCTGCTGAATGATGTAGGTCTCATTTGATGGCTGCAACAGTTGTAAGCTCTTTCCAGGGACACCATGTGCACCGTTGATATTTGCTTTTAGTCTGGAAGCCAGGTGTTAATTGGCTTTTCTCATGAGAGCATGGGGACTTGTACCCTGGGGTGGCCATAACAGACCTTCGAGGGTTTAAGAAACAGCGCCAGGAGACCACGAAGCCTCAGCTGACTGTGCAGAGCTCTCCAGAAGCAGCTGCTCTCGGTTCTGTGGTATGTCTTGGTGGGGTAACTGACTTGTTATTTATGTAAGCCCCATGGACAGTTTTTTCCTGTGAGGGGAAGCATCCAATAAGAAAAGGTGGTATGGAATTCACCCCTGCTTTTAGCTGAAGTCATCACAGCTGTGACCTTCTCCTCTAAAGCCATTTAAGTCAGTCTAAACCCACTGGCTAGGGTGGTTGTGGTTAATGGGACTGCCCTAGACTTCCTCCTTCTGTACCTGGATTAATGTCTAGAGTTAAGTTAAAAAGTAATACAGAGGCCAGGTATGGTGGCTCATGCCTGTAATCCCAGCACTTTAGGAGGCTGAGGTGGGTGGATCACCTGAGGTCAGGAGTTGAAGACCAGCCTGGCCAACATAGTGAAACGCTGTCTCTGCTAAAAATACAAAAAAAAAAAAGTAGCCAGGCATGGTGGCAGGAGCCTATAATCCCAGCTACTGAGGCTGAGGCAGGAAAATCACTTAAACCCGGGAGGCAGAGGCAGTGAGCCAAGATTATGCCATTGCACTCCAGCCTGGGCGACAGACTCGGTGGCCAAAACAACAACAATAACAACAACAAAAACCAAAACAAAACAAAACAAAAAAATTAGTACAGAAAGTTAAGGAGAAAGCAACGTGGGTTTCTGAGGTAGACCCTGACAGGCTGTGGATGCTCTGCTGATTGGATGCAGGACCCTGAGAGGTGGGGCTGAGGTCAGTACTGCAGGGTGGCTGATTCTGCTGCTTGGAGTACTGTAGGTAGTAGCCTTAATTAAATGCCACATGAGACAAATTGGATGAGCTTAGCCAGAAAGTCGAAGTCAGGGGTGGATATTATGAAGAAACAATTCTCCATGGGTCTCTCAAGTTCCAACAAATATTAATAACAGAAGCACTGCCAGCCCTTTGTTCTAGACCATCTTCTCAAGGATGTTTACACAGCAGACCTCCTTGAAAGACATATTTCCCTCTGGAGCAAAGAACAGGTATGCGTACTGCATGTTTGGAATGATTTGGGCTTTTGAAGCCCAGAATTCCTTCTTTGTACTGTAATGCAACTCACGGTGTGTTCAGGTACCCCCCTGGGCCCACTGCCTTCATCCCATAGGATTTGGGGGCAAGAAAGATGCCAACATTCTGGTACCCATGTTGCTTGCTATACAGGAAGTAACACAATTCTTTGTCTCTGACCCATGAGTCTCATGTCTTTTGGCAGTATCCATGAAGCAAATGGTATCAGGCCAATTGATCAGCTTCTAAGTAGGGTAAAATATCAGATCTGCCACAGTTCTGTGAGTAGGTGTAAATGACCATTAAGTAGTCCATAAATCGTGGATTAGAGAGAGGGAAGGAAACAATTAGTGTATATCTACAAGGACTTTTTTCTCTCAAATAAAAAAATTAAAATCCCCTTGTCCTTATTGAGTGTTTAACATGTTTTCCTTAAATTTTTCAAAGTAGCAGGAGGTACTTGCTTGGTTAACAGCCTGTTTGCTTGTGTTGTTCCTGTTTTCCCTCCGCATCTTTCTATGTCCCCTGTTTCTTTTAGTCTCCTTTATTTCTCAGCACATGAACAGGCTCGAGGGTGATTGATACTTGCAGGAATATTTTATTTTTGGGCTAGAGTAGCATTCATGAAAGAATAAGGCTCTGAAACCCAAGCCATGGTTGATCCAGGAAAAAATGCAGGTAGGGGTTCTGCTGTGGATTGAATTTCTTTTCTTTTTTTCTTTTCCTTCTCTTTTTTGAGGCAGAGTCTTGCTTTCTTGCCCAGGCTGGAGTGCAATGATGTGATCTCTGCTCACTGCAACCTCTGCCTCCCGGGTTTAAGCGATTCTCCTGCCTCAGCCTTCCGAGTAGCTGGGATTACAGGCACCCGCCACCATGCCCGGCTAATTTTTGTATTTTTAGAGAAGGGATTTCACCATCTTGGGCAGGCTGGTCTTGAACTCCTGACCTTTTGATCCACCTGCCTTGGCCTCCAAAAGAGCTGGAATTACAGGTGTGAGCCACCGTGCCTGGCCTGAATTTTCTTTTAGAGCGTTTTATTTTATTGTGGTAAATATACATAACAAAATGTATCATTTTGACTGTTTTGGAGAGTACAATCAATTCAGTGATATTACAAACATTCACAGTGCTGTGCATCTGTCGCCACTACCCATTTTCAGAACTTTGTCATCACATCACACAGAAACTCTACCATTACACAGTAACTCCTCCTTCTCCCCCTCTCCCCGGGCCCCCGGTAACCACTATTCTACTTTGTGTCTTTATGAATTTGCCTATTCTATGTACCCCATACAAGTGGAATCACACCATAATTGCCTTTTTTTCACTTCTAGCATTGTCCATGTTGTAGCATGTATTGAAATTTCATTCCTGTCTATCTTTTGGCTACTATGAATAATACAGTTGGCTCTCTGCATTTGTGCGTTCTGAGTCCATGGATCTAACCAATCATGGATTAAAAAGTATTCGGAATGACCAGGTGTGGTGGTTCATGCCTGTAGTCTCAGCAATTTAGGAGGCTGAGGCAGGTGGATCACCTGAGGTCAGGAGTTTGAGACCAGCCTGGCCAACATGGTGAAACCCCATCTCTAATAAAAATACAAAATTAGCTGGGCATGGTTGTGTGCACCTGTAATCCCAGCTACTTGAAAGGCTGAAGTATGAGAATCACTTGAACCTGGGAGACAGAGGTTGCAGTGAGCTGAGATCACACCTCTGCACTCCAGCCTGGGCTATAAAGTAAGACTCTGTCTCAAAAAAAAATACAACAATAAAAGAATACAAATTTTAAAATATAGTATTAACAATGATTCACATAGCTTTTACAGGGTATTAGGTATTATAAGTAATCTGGAGATGATTTAAGGTGTATGGGAGGATGGGCATAGATTATATACAAATAGCACACTGTATTTTTGCCTTGTATCTACTGATTGCTTTCTCAAAACTTCACCATTTTATATAAGGGACTTGAGTATCCTCAGATTTGAGTATCCAAGGGGGGTCCTGGAACCAATCCCCTATGGACCCGGAGGGATATTCGTATACAGGTATCTGTTTCAGTCCCTGCTGTCAATTCTTTTGAGTATATACCGAGGAGTGGAATTGCTGGATTATATAGTAATTATATGTTTTGAATTTTTTAGGAGCTGCCAAACTGTTTTCCAGAGCAACTGAACCATCTTACTTTCCCACCAGCAATGCATGAGGGTTCCAATTTCTCCACATCATCACCAAGGCTTGTTATTCTCATGAAAAATAAATAGCCCTTCTAATTGGTGTGATGTGGTATCTCACTGTGGTTTTGATTTGTATTTTCCAAATGACTAAGACATGTATTTATTGGCCATTTGTTTATCTTGTAGAGAAAGATTAATTTTCTTGGAAGAAAATAACTTTATTCTAATTAATTCACAAAGAATGAAATCATAATAGCTAATTTAAGGAGGCCACGCATACATTTGCCTAGCCCCACATTTTACACCATCTTCATGAAGTCCTACACAGTAAGAACACCCTCTTCCATCTCACTTTGAAGCAAGGAAGCTATGAATGACATACGAGAGGTTTAACTGATGGTTACACTTTATATACGTTCACTATCGATTATATTCCAGTACTGAATTAACTTGGTTAGGAGAACTGATTTGCCATTTCTCTAATTTGAACTTCTTGATTAGGCCAATCTGTTTACAAGTCTGTACTGTCTGAGCACCTCGTTGAAACCCTCACAGAGCTTGATGTCACCCTGGTTGTGGGCACTTTCCAAAGACTGATCTCATGGAAATAAGGCTGCTGCTGCTGCTGTGCCTGCCGGATTCCCCAAGGCTTCTAGTAGGTGACATCAGGTTTTGCAGGCTCACGGTTACTTCCTCCACTGATGCCCCAGTAAGGCATGACCCAGTGTGTCCCCCACAGCAGAGCTACAGCCACGCCATCTGCAGTGGGCGCCATCTGGGCCATCAGACCTGGCTGCAGGGACGCAGCAGCAGGACAGCTAACTGCAGACGGGGGTGCCACTGCGGCGGCTGAGCGGCTGGTGCTGGCCTGGGTGCAGTTCTCATCTGAGGTGCCCGGCTGGTGGGAGGGACCCTGTGGGAAGTGCCACTTCAGCTCCCACATGGCATCCTAGCCACAGGGCGGCTTGGCGTTTTATCATACTCATTTTTTAATTGAATTTTTTTGTAATTGAATTTTAGGTTCTTTATTCTGGATACAAATCCTTTCTCAGATACGTCATTTGCAAATATTTTCTGTCATTTTGTGGGTTGTCTTTTCACTCTGTTGATTGTGTCCTTTGATGCAAAAAGTTTTAAATTTTCATTAAAAGGTTCTTTTATTTTTACTTTTATTGACTGCGTTGTTGGTGTCATATCCAAGAAATCATTGTCAAATCCAAGCTCATGAAGATTTTCCCCTGTTTTTTTCTCAGAGTGTATAGTTTTAGCTTTTAACTTTAGATTTTTTATTCACTTGGAGTCTAAAAAAGTATGATGTAAGGATCCAGCGTTACTTGTTTGCATGTGAATATTCAGTTGTTCTAGCACCATTTGTTAAGGAGAATGGCTTTTCCCCATTAAGTGGTCTTGACACCCTTGTTGAAGATGATTTGACCACATATTTCTGGGATTATTTCTAGGCTTTCTATTGTTTCCCATTGGTTTGTATATCTGTCCTTATGCCAGTATCACTTTTTTTTGAATACTGTAGCTTTGTAGCAAGTTTTGAAATTAGGAAATGTGAATCTTCCAATTTTGTTTCTTTTCAATAATGTTTTGGTTATTTAGGATCTCCTGAGATTTCAAATAACTTTTAAAATAGATCTTTCTATTTCTGCAAAATATGCCATTGGTATTTTGACAGGATTTTCACTGAATCTGTAGATTGCCTTGGGTGGTTTTGTCCTCTTCACAATATTAAGATAAAATGAAAATGTTTATCCATTAATTTCTCTTCTTTCGTTTCTATTAGTCATGTTTTGTGGTTTTCAACGTACAGTCTTTTCCCTCGTTAGTTAAATATATTCCTGAGTACAGTTTATCCTTAAGCAACATGAATTTGCATTGCAAGGTTCATTTATACTCAGTTTTTGCAATAAGAATTACACCAAGTGTGCCTGCCTCTCCTGCCTCCCCTTCCACCTCCTCTACTCTTCTACCCCTGAGACAGCGAGACTAACCCTTTCTCTTCCACCTCCTCTTCTGCCTACTCAATGTGAGGATGACAAGGATGAAGACGTTTATGATAATCTATTTCCACTTAATGAATTGCAAATATATTTTTTCTTTCTTATGATTTTATTTTGTTTTTTTCTTTCTCTCTTTTTGTAATTATCCAGACATTGTTCAGATTCCGATTTTTAAAATACCACTGTATTTTCTCTATCATATTTTATTCTAAGAATATAGTATATAATACATATAACACAAAATATGTATTAATGACAGATTGTTATTTGAAAATTTTTTGGTCAATAGTAGGCAATTAGTACTTAAGTTTTTGGGGAGCCAAATGTTGAATGTGGATTTTTGACTGTGCAGGAAGTCAACTGTATTTTATTATTTTTGAATTAATGTAAATTGAATGTATCCCTTAATTTTCTTTTCAGGTTATTCATTGCCAGTAAATAGAAATGCAACTGATTTTTGTGTGTTGATTTGCTATCCTGCAACATTGCTGAATTCATTAGCTCTAAAGTTGTGTGTGTGTGTGTGTGTGTGTGTGTGCATGTATGCAATCTTTAGGGCTTTCTACATAAAAGACCTTGCCCTCTGTGAACAGTGATAATATACTTTTTCCTTTCCAATTTACATGACTTTTATTCTTTTTCTTGCCTGAATGCTCTGGCTAGAATTTCTTATCCCATGTTGAATTGAAATAGTGAAAGCAGGTGGCCTTGTCTTGTTAATGATTGTAGAGGAAAAGGTTTCGCACTGTCTTTTCACTATTGAATGGTCTTGGCACGCTTGTAAAAACTCAGTTGACCATGTATGCAAAGGTGTTTGGAGTATGATGTTAGCTGTGGGCTTCTCATATATGACCTATATCATTTTGAGGAAGTTTCCTTCTATTCCTAATATATTGAGTGTTTTTTTCATGAAGGTCGTTGAATTTTTCTCAGGTGTTTTTCTGCATCAATTGAGTTGATCATGTGCTTTTTCTCCCCTGAATTCTATTAATGTAGGGTATTACATTGGTTGATTTTTTTGTTGTTGAATCATTCTTTTTTCATTGTTCTTGTTTCATTTTTTGCTTTTATTACTATTTTAAATTAATAGATAATTATACACATTAATAAGGTAAACTGTGATATTTTGATACATGTATATAATATGTAATGATCAAATAAATCATAGTAATTAGTATATCCATTATCTCAAAAACTTTCTTTTTTTGGTGTTGAAAACATTCAAAATCCACTCTTGTAGCTATTTGAAAATACTATAGGCTGGGTGCGGTGGCTCACACCTGCAATTCCAGTACTTTGGGAGGCCAAGGCCGGTGGATTACTAAGTCAGGAGTTCAAGACAAGCCTGGCCAAGATGGTGAAACCTCATTTCTACTAAAACTACAAAAATTAGCCAGGTGCAGTGGCAGGTGCCTGTCATCCCAGCTACTTAGGAGGCTGAGGCAGGAGAATCACTTGAACCCGGGCAGCAAAGGTTGCCGTGAGCCGTGATTGTGCCACTGCACTCCAGCCTGGGTGACAGAGTGAGACTCCATCTCAGAAAATTAAAAAAAAAGGAAAGTATACAATAAATTTTTGTTAGTTTCCCTGTAGTGTTACAGGACACTAGAACTTATTACTCCTATCTAACTGTACTTTTGCATTTGTTAACTGACCTCTGGCCATCTATACTCTCCTCCCACTTACCCTCCCAGGCACTGGTGACTGCTATTCTACTCTCTACTTCTATGAGATCGACCTTTTCAAGCTTTCACATATGAGTGAGAACATGCAGTATTGATCTTTCTATGCCTGGCTTATTTCACTTAATATTTTCCAAGCTCACTTATAAGCCAATAATGACAGAATTTCCTTCTTTTTATGACTAACTAGTATTCCACTGTGTATCTGTATCACATTTTCTTTATCCATTCATCTGTTTTTAAAACCTTTAATTTTTATGGATATGTGATAGTTGTACATATTTAAATATTTATGGGGGTACATGTGATATTTTGACGCAAGTGTACAGTGTGTAATGATTAAATCATTATAGGTAATCAGGATATCCATCACTTCAAGCACTTATCATTTATTTGTACTAGAAATATTCTTTTTTTTTTCCTTTTTGAGACAAAGTCTCAGTCTGTTGTCCAGGCTGGAGTGCAGTAGCATGATCTCGGCTCACTGCTGCCTCAACCTCCCAGCTCAAAGAATGTCCCCAGCCCAGACCTCTGTGTAGCTGGAACTACAGGTGCATACCACCATGCCCAGCTAGTTTTTGTAATTTTTTTTTTTTGTAGAGATAGTGTTTCACCATGTTGTCCAGGCTGGTCTCAAACTTATGGGCTCAAGCAATCTGCCCACCTTGGCCACCCAAAGCACTGGGATTATGGGTGTGAGCCACCATGCCAAGCTGCTAGGAACATTCTAATGCCACTCCTTTACTAATTTTGATATATACAATAAATTATTACCTACAGTGTCCCTCTTCTGCTACTGAATGCTGGATCTCATTGCTTCTAACTATGTTTTTGTACTCATTAACCAACCTCTGTATATTTCCCCCTCCCCACTAACCTTCCTAGCTTTTGGAAATCATCATTCTACTCTCTGTCTCCATGCGTTGAGTTTTTTTTGTTGTTGTTGTTGTTTTTAGCTCCCACATATGAATGACAAATGTGATACTTGTCTTTCTGTGCCTGGCTTATTTCATTCAACATAATGTCCTCTAGTTCCATTCATGTGATTGCAAATGACAAGATTCCATTCTCTTTTTTCGGCTGGAGAATACTCCATTGTGTATGTGTACCACATTTTCTTTATCCACTTATCCATGACTATCCATGTAGATGGAACTTAGATTGATTCCATATCTTGGCTGCTTATCTTGTGAACAGTACTGCAGTAAACATGGGGGTGCAGATATCTCTTTCACATACTTATTTCCTTTCCTTTGGATACATACCCAGCAGTGGGATTGCTAGGTCACATGGTAGTTGTTTTAGTTTTTTGAGAAATCTCCATACTATTTTCCATAGTGGCTATACTAATGTACATTCCAACCCCCAACATCTGTTGTGTTTTGGGGTTTTTTTCTTTTCTTTTTTTTTTAATGGAGTCTCACTCTGTCACCCAGGCTGAAGTGTTGTGGTGTGATCTCAGCTCACTGAGACCTCTGCCTTCCAGGTTCAAGTGATTCTCCTGCCTCAGCCTCCCAAGTAGCTGGAATTGCAAGTATGCACCACCATGCCCAGTTTTTTGTTTTGTTTTGTTTTGTATTTTTAGTAGAGATGGAGTTTCATATGTTGGCCAGGCTGGTCTTGAACTCCTGACTTCAAATGATCTGCCTGCCTCAGCCTCCCAAAGTGCTGGGATTACAGACGTGTGCCACTGTGCCTGGTCTTTTTTGTTGTTTTGAGAGTAATCATTCTAACTGGAGGGAGATAGTATCTCATTATGCTTTTAATTTGCATTTCCCTGCTAATTAGTAATGTTGAACACTTTTTTTCATATACCTGTTGGCTGTTTGTATATCTTTGCTTAAGAAATGCCTATTTAGCTCATTTGCCCATTTTAATATCAGATAATTTGAGGCTGTTTTCCACTGTTGAGTTTTTTTCTGTGTGTATTTTGGATATTAACCTCCTGTCAATGGTTTGCAAATGTTTTCTCCCATTCAACAGATTGTCTCTTCACTTTATTGATTGTTTTCTCTGTTGTGTGGAAGAATTTTAGTTTAATACAGTCCCATTTGTCTATGTTTCCATTACTTGTGCTTTTGAAGTCTTAACCACAAACACTTTGCCAAGATCAACATCCTGGAGCATTTTCTCCCTGTTTTCTTCTATTAGTTTTATAGTTTTGTGTCTAATGCTTATGTCTTCAATCCATTTTGCATTGATTTTTGTATATGGTGAGAGATATGGGTCTGGTTTCATGCTTTTGCATATGGATATCCAGCTTTCCCAGCACCATTTATTTTTTTTAAATTTTTTATTGGATTTTAGGTTTTGGGGTACATGAGCAGAGCATGCAAGACAGTTGCGTAGGTACACACATGGCAGCGTGCTTTTCTTTCCTTCTCCCCTTCACCCACATTTGGCATTTCTCCCCAGGCTATCCCTCCCCACCTCCCCCTCCCACTGGCCCTCCCCTTTTCCCCCCAATAGACCCCAGTGTTTAGTACTCCCCTTTCTGTGTCCATGTGTTCTCATTTTTCATCACCCGCCTATGAGTGAGAATATGCGGTGTTTCATTTTCTGTTCTTGTGTCAGTTTGCTGAGGATGACGTTCTCCAGATTCATCCATGTCCCTACAAACGACACAAACTCATCATTTCTGATTGCTGCATAATATTCCATGGTGTATATGTGCCACATTTTTCCAATCCAGTCTATTATCAATGGGCATTTTGGTTGATTCCAGGTCTTTGCTATTGTAAACAGCCCAGCACCATTTATTAAAGAGATTGTTCCTTCCCCAATGAATGTTCTTGGCGACTTTGACCAAAATCAGTAGGCTATAAATACGTGGATTTATTTCTGGGTTCTCTATGTGGTCTGTGTGACTGTTTTTTATACCAGTACCATGCTGTTTTATTTGTAGTATATTTTGAAGCCTGGTAATAAGGTAACTCCAGCTTTGTTATTTTTGCTTAGGATTGCTTTGGCTATTTTTTTTCTGGTTCCATGTAAATTTTCTGATTGTTTTTCCTATTTCTATGAATAATGTAATTGATATTTTGATAAGCCTTGCATTGAATCTGTTCATCACTTTTGGTAGTATAGTCATTTTCACAATATCAGTTCTTTCAGTCCATGAACATGGAATTATATCTTTCCATTTTTGTATATGTGTGTGTATGTCCTCTTCAATTACTTTCATCAATGTTTTATAGTTTTTCTTGTAGAGATTGTTTACCTTCTTGGTTATATTTATTCCTAGATATTTTACATTTTTTTGTAGCTATTGTAAATAGAATTGCTTTCTTGATTCTTTTCCCACTAGTTTGTTGGTGTATAGAAAAATTACTGATATTTGTATGATTTTTGTATCCTGCAACTTTACCTAATTTGACAGTTCTAAAAGTTTTTTTGATTAAGCATTTACAATTTTTTAAAAACTGTAAGATCACGTCATCTGCAACCAAAAAATATTTGAATTCCTCTTTTTCAATTTGTATATGCTTTATTTCTTTCTCTTTCCTAATATTGTTCTGGTTAGGACATTCACTACCATGTTGAATAAAAGTGGTCAAAGTGGACATCTTTGTCTTGTTCTAGTTCTTAGAGGAAAAACTTTAACTTTTCCCCATTCAGTATGATGTTTGCTTTGGGTTTTTCCCATATGGAATTTATTATTTTGAAGTATGTTCCTTCTATACCTAAGTTGTTAAGAGATTTTATCATGAAGGGATGTTAAATTTTATCAAACTTTTTTTCTGCATCTATTGATATGAACATATGGTCTTTTGTCCTTTATTTTGTTAATATGATGTATCACTTTTAGATTTTAGTATGTTGAACCATCCTTGCATCCATTGGATAAATGACACTTGAACATGGTGAATAATCTTTTTAATGTACTGTTGGGTTCAGTTTGACAGTATTTTGTTGAGAATTTTTACATCTTTATTCAACAGGGATATTGGTCTATAGTTGTCTTCTTCTTGTCTCTTTGTTTGGTTTTGGTATAAGTTTAATGCTAGCCTGATTAAATGAGTTTCGAATACCCTTCTTTTTAATATTTCTGGAAGAGTTTGAGAAGAATTGGTATTAGCTCTTTAAATGTTCAGTAGAATTCTGCAGTGAAGAGATGATAAGAGACTTTTTATGACCGATTAAATCTTATTACTCATAATGGTATGTACAGGCTTTCTTTTTCTTTTCCTATGTTTTTTATTGATGAGAAAACTGAAGTACTAATCAAGTTAACTTGGTCAAGGTCAAACAGCTATAAAGTATAAAAACTTGGATTCAAATACACATATATGTGTTTACAATAGCCATACTTTTCTCACCCTATTGTACTGTCCACATAGACATTTGTATCCATTGGGGTATAACTACTGGCCCTAGCTTCATCAATGGTTTTCCTTTATATATATATATATATATATATGTGTGTGTGTGTGTGTGTGTGTGTGTGTGTGTGTGTGTGTGTGTTAAAAATATATATAACTATATATATTTATGTAATTTATTATATGTGATTACATATAATAAATATAAATGCAAATATATATTTTATATATATATATTTACATTTTAGGTCCTGGAGCACATATGAAGGACATGCAGGATTGTTGCATAGGATGTACAGGTTTTCTATTTCTTTTTCCTTCAGCCTTAGTGGGTTCCATGTATCTAAGAATTTATCCATTTCTGCTAGGTTTTCTTATTTTGTTGAAGTATAGTTGTTTGTAATAATCTCTAATGATCCTTTGTATTTCTTAGGTATCAGTCAAAATGTCTCCTTTTTCATTTCTGAATTTATTTGAGTCTTTTCTCCTTTTTTTCTTGATTACTCAAGCTAATAATTTGTTGATTTGCTTATCTTTAAAAATCAATGTTTTATTTTGTTGATCTTTTTATTTCTTGTCTCAATTTTATTTCTGCTCTGATCTTTATTATTTTTTTCTTTTCTACTGAGTTTGGGTTGGTTTTTCTTGCTTTAATTCCTTGAGATGCATCATTGGGTTATTTATTTGAAATCTTTCTACCCCTGTGATGTAGGCAGTTATTGCTATTAACTTCCTTCTTAATACTGCTTTTGCTGTATCAAATGGGTTTTGGTATGTTACGTTTCTATTTTCATTCGTTTCAAATTTTCTTCTTTTTTTATTTGCTGACCCATTGGTCATTCAGGAGCACGTTAATTTCCATGTATTTGTACAATTTTAAAAGTTCCTCTTGCTTTTGATTTCTAGTTTTATTTCGTTGTGATCTGAAAAGATACTTGATATGATTTGAAAGTTTAAAAGTTTGTTGAGACTTGTTCTGTGGCCTAATATGTGGTGTACCCTGGAGAATGCTCCATGTGCTGTGAAAAGAACGTCTACTCTGGAGCTGTTGCATGAAACGTTTTACAAATATCTATCAGGTCCATTTGCTCTAGAGTGCAGTTTAAATCAGATCTTACTTTGTTGATTTTCTGTGTAGATGATCTATTCAGTGCTGACAGTGGGGTGTTGACATCCCCAACTCTTATTGCATTGGACTCTATTTCTTCCTTTAGACCTAATAATATTTGTTGATATGTCTGGCTGTTCCAGTAATGAATGCACATATATATTTACAATTTTTGTTTTGTGTTCTAGATAGGGTCTCACTTTGTCACCCAGACTGGAGTGCAGTGCTGTGATCAGAGCTCACTGCAGTCACCTCCCAGGCTTAAGTGATCCTCCTGCTTTAGCCCCCTGAGTAGCTGAAACTGCAGGCATGTGCCAACATGCCCAGCTAATTTTTTGGATTTTTAGTAAAGACGAGGTTTTGTCATGTTGCCCAGGCTGGTCTCAAACTCCTGAGCTCTGAGAGATCTGCCTGCATCAGCCTTCCAAAGTGCTGGAATTACAGTTGTGAGCCAACACACCTGGCCTACAGTTGTTATATCCTCTTGCTGAATTGAAACCTTTATCATTACATAACGACTTTCTTTGTCTCTTTTTACAGTTTTTGACTTAAAGTCTGTCTTATCTGACATATGTACAGCTATGCCTGTGTGGTTTTGATTCCCGTTTGAATGGACTATCCCTTCACTTTCGGTCTATATGTGTCTTTACAGGTGAAGTGAGTTTCTTGTAGGCAGCATATAGTTGGGTCGTGTTTATTATTTTTTTAATCCATTCAGCCAGGCTGTATCTTTAAGAATTTAGTGTGTTTGCATTCAAAGTTATTTTTGTTAAGTGAGGACATACTCTTGTTATTTTGTTGTTTTCCGGTCGCCTTGTGTATTCTTCTTGTCTCTTCTCTTATTGTGGTTTCGTGGTTTTCTGTAGTGATAAATTTTGAGTATTTTCTCTTGCTTTTCTGTATCTTGTGTATCTTCTCTACCAGTAAGTGCTATATCTCTGTGTGTTTTCATAACAGTGGTTATTGTCCTTTTGCTTTCAGATGTAGGACACCTTGTGCCTTTATTGTAACGCTAGTCTAGTCGTGATAAATTCCTTCACCTTTTTTGATTGGGAAAGACTGTTTCTCCTTCATTATTGAAGAATAGTTTTGCTTTGTGTAGTATTCTTGGCTAGTATTTTTTAAAATTGAATTTCAGCAACTCAAATATGTATATCATGTCATTATCTCCTGGCCTGTAAGGTTTTTGCAGAGAAATCTGCTGTTAGTCTGATGACGATTTCCTTATATGTGTCTTGGCACTTTTTTTCTTGCTATTTTTAGAACTCTCACCTTGTCTTTGAGTTTTGACAATTTGACTATAATGTGCCTTATTAAGGGAGGATCTTTTTGGGTTGTATCTACATGGAGATACAACCCGAGCTTCCTGGATCTGAATGTTTGTATATTTTCTTAGACTTGGGAATTTTTAGCTATTATTTTATTACATAGGTTTTCTATGCCTGTTTCCTTCTATTCACCTTCTGAAATGTCCATATGTTAAAAATTTGTTCACCTAATGATGTCCCATGAATCTTTTAGGCTTCATTTGCTCTATTTTTTTCCTTTCCAACTTTTATTTTAGGCTCAGGGGATACATGTTGTATGGTAAATTGCATGTTGTATGGGCTTAGTGTATCGATTATTCTGTCACCCAGATAATGAACATAGTAACTGATAAGTAGTTTTTTTTATGCCCACCCTCCTGCTGCCTTCTACTCTCAAATAGGCCCCAGAGTCTATTGTTTCTTTCTTTGTGTTCTATTAACTCTTTTTCATTCTCATTTATTTGCTCTCTGACTGGGTAATTTCAAACAACCCATCTTCAAGTCCAGAGATTCTTCTGCTTGATCAAGTCTGCTGAGCTTCAGCAGCAGATTTGCTGTTGAGCTATTATATTTTTATTGTATTCATTAAGTTCTTCAGTTGTAGGATTTCTGTTTTGTTCTTTTTAATAATTTCTATCTCTTTGTTTAACATCTCATTCATGTCATAAATTGTTTTTCTAATTTTCTTGAATTGTCTATCTGTATTTTTTTTATTTCATTGAGTTTCCTTAAAATCATTATTTTGAATTCCTTTTCCTGCAATTTGTTGATTTTCTTTTCATTGGACTCTGTTACTAGACTTATGTACCTTTGTTGGTGTCATATTTCCTTACTTTTTCATGTTTCTTCTGTCCCTGCATTTACATCTATGCATCTGATGGAACAATTGTGTCTTCCAAATGTTTTAGAGTGACTTTCATAGGGAAAGACTTTCACCTGCAGTTGGGTTTTAGAGTGCCAGGTGTGAAGGGTGTGGTGACCCTATTTCTGGATAGGTGCAGTACTATACTCTTTATGTAGCTTCCTCTGTTGTGTTCAATGTCAGTAATAATTGTGGATACCTCAGTGGACAAGGCTGTAAAAATTTGTGGCAGTTGAAATGGTGGCATCGATTGTTAACACCCTCAGTATGAAGGGCTTTTGTGGTCCTCCTATTGTTTTCTTTTCAATGAGGGGATTTAGCTGAGAGGATCTCTCTTGGTGTTAAGTCTGACATAACCTACAAGCATCTGCAGTGGCACTGGATTACAGGTGCAATGTATTAAGCAGCTGTGGGGCTGTGGTCTTAGGTTCATGGTCTCATGAACCTATCATGGCACCTGGGTCTTGTGGTGCAGGTTTGCTCTTTGTGGCAGGATTGTATGAAGGTTGTCCTCAGAGCCAGGATCTGTGACTCTATGGCACCCCCTAGCAGCTCAGGCCCAGGGGATGGATTGTTGCTGAGATTATAGCCCTTGGGGGCAGGGCACAGCCCTAGCCTGAGTCTGGGGAAGAAGAGATGCTCTGGAGGTTTGAGCCTGGAAAGCAGTGTATGGCTGCAATTTGGGGAGCTGAGCCAGTCAGGCTCAGTGACAACTCAGGTCCCATTGGATGAGGTACTATATAGTAGTGACTCTAGGCCTTGAGATGGTTGGGCTTGGGAATATCCCAGACTCAGTGAGGCCAAGTGCAGTGGCAGCAAGTACCCCGGAATAGGGGGTGTTTCAGCAGCTAAGACTTTCGTGGGCTAGTCCAGCTCCAGGGAAGCAGAATACTAGATCTGCTTGGCCTGTAGGGCCGACTGTCTCAGCTCAGCCATTGCTCCATTTCTCTGGGACACAGGATACTATTTCAGCTCAACCCTGGAATGCAGAGCTGCTCAGTTCAGCCTGGGAACCAATTCCTTTGGGGGCAATGTGCTAATTCAGCACAGGCTTAGAAAGGCATGACTGTTTTGGGTGGCCCAATAACCATTTCGCTGAAATGCAGGATGCCCTGCATCTTAGGTCCTGCTGTGTGTGTGTGACTGCTCTGGGTGGCCAGGGCATTACTTCCTAGGATGAAGGGTGCTGCTTCAATTTAGGTACCAGAGAAGCATGACTGCGGTATGTGTGCAAGGTACTATTTTCCCAGGAATCAGGGTACCACTTCAGCTCTGACATGAGGGGCTGGGAATGAGTAGGTGGAGCAGCTTTTCCCCTATTTGGTTTCACGGGGAGGGGTGTAACAGCTGCTTGCAGCTCAGCTTAGGGATGCTGGGCCACCGGGCTGGAGTGCCTTTGCCTCAAGGATGAAGGTGAGCCATGGCTACTCACTCTCTAGACAAAACACTCTCCATCTCAAAATCCAAGATGGCAGAGCACAGTAGTTTCGCAGGCCACAGGAGGCAGAGCACAGTGTTGGCACCTTCTCTAGTGGGACCATAGTCATGTGGACTCCAGGCAGCTCCCTCACTGGGCTTAGTTCCTGTGAGGACTGCAGGGGACCCCTGTGGTGAGGTCTGTAGGTGTCCAAGGTATTAATGCAGGTTGCTGGGATCCTCTTTCTTACCTCATTGCCAAAGGAGAAAGTCCCTCCTGGTTCCCAGCCAATCCTGGTTAGGGAATCGGATGGAGGAGGCCCAGTGTTTCCTTTTGTTCTCTATGTGGCCATTCCAATTTTCTGTGCTCACCAGGTTTCTGTTACTTCTCTGATGCACGGTGGCACTCTCCCTGTTATTTTTATTGCAATGTCATTGTTAATTCATCGTTCTGGACGTCTTAGTAGGGGGACAAACACTAAAGCCATCTTGCTCCATTGAACCATTCTTGCTTTCTGGGATTAAATCCCACTTAATCTTTTTAATATGCTGCTCAATTTGGTTTGCTAATTTTTTTGAGGATTTTTGCATTAATATTACTCTACAGTTTTTATTTTTTTGGCAACATCTTTGTCTGGCTTCAGTATCAGGGTCATGCTGGCCTCACAGAATGACTTAAGAAGTGTTACCTCCTCTTCAAGATTTTGGAAGAGTTTTAGAAGGATTGGTGTTAATTCTTCTTTAAGTATTTGGTATAGACCAGGCATGGTGGCTAATGCTGGTAATCCCAGCATTTTGGGAGGCTGAGGTGGGAGGATCACTTGAGCCAGGAGTTTAAGACCAGCCTGGGCAATATAAGGAGACACTGTCTCTACAAAATTCTTTTAAAAACATTAGCTGAGCATGGTGGCATGTGCCTGTAGTCCTAGCTACTTGGGAGGCTGAAATGAGAGAATTGCTTGAGCCTGGGAGGTGAAGGCTGCAGTGAGCTGTGATCACAGCACTGTACTCCAGCCTAGGTAATAGAGCAAGACCCTATCTCAGAAAAAAAAAAAGCAGCATTTGGTAGAATTCACCAGTAAAGCCATCCTTTCCTCAGCTTTTTGTTTTGATATTGTTGAGAGGTTTTGATTATTGATTCAATCTCCTTACTAGTTATGTCTATTCAGATTTTTAAATTATTTATCAGCCAATTTTGATAGATTATTTGTTTTCAGGAATTTCTTCGTGTCATCTAGGTTATCCAATTTTGAAGAATACACTTTAGCATACTTTTTAAAGATAGTGATGAATTACACATAACATAAAATTGCCATCTCACCATTTTTTTTTTTAAACAGAGTTTCACTCTTGTTGCCCAGACTGGAGTGCAGTGGCACCATCTTGGCTGACTGCAGCCTCTGACTCCTGGGTTCAAGTGATTCTCCTGCTTCAATTTTCCAAGTAGCTGGGATTACAGGTGCTCACCACCACACCAAGCTAATTTTTGTATTTATAGTAGAGACAGAGTTTTGCCATGTTGGCCAGGCTGGTCTCGAACTACTAGTCTTGAACTTCTGACCTCAGGTGATCCACCCACCTTGGCCTCCCAAAGTGCTGTGATTACAGGCATAAGCCACAGTGCCCATATTACTCATTTCTAAATGTACAGTTCGGTGGCATTAAGTATACTTACTTGCTTCTGAACCATTATACCATCCAGCTCCAGAAGTCCTTTCATCCTGCAAAACTGAAACTCTGTACCCTTTAAACAATAATTTCCCATTTCCCCCTATCCCCAGTCTCTGGCAAACATCATTCTACTTTCTATCTCTATGAATTTGACAACTCCAGGTACCTCATATAAGTGACATCATCCAGTATTTGTCCTTTTGTGACTGGCTTATTTCACTTAGCATAATGTCCTCAAGGTTCATTCATGTTGTAATGAGTATGAGGCTCTTCTTCCTCTTTATGGCTGAATAATATTCCTTTGTATGTATAGATGACATTTTGTATTTCCATTCATCCATCAGTGGACACTTGTGTTGTTCTTATCTTTTGGATATTAGCACAGTGTTTTCAGTCACAAAAACCTGATTTTGAAAACTGTCTCTGTACTTGTGAGCTTTTGGACCTTAGGTAACTTAATGTCTGTAACCGTTAGTTTCCTCATCCTTAATTGGGAGATAATGATAGTGCCTGCATTGTAGAGTTATTGAGTTAAATACTGTATTTGAAGCACTTAACACAATGTCCTCTATAACGATTTGTTACCATCAGCACAGTGATACAGGAGAGTGTTTTTAGAATCAAATAGTCCTGTGTTCATCTAGTTATGTGACTAAGGGATGTTATTTGAGTTACTGCTTCCTTATTTTTAAAATGGAAATAATGACATTAATTATTTTATTTGACAAATGCTTGCTGTTATATATATCTCAATATCTGCATTATTCTATAAAATGGGATACAGCTGAACAAAACAGAAAAAGCAATCCGTGCCCTCGTGGAACTTACACTCTTGTGGTGTGAGAACTGAAAACAGAAATAATTCTCAATTCATGTGTTAAACAATACCAGGAAATGGTGCTTATTGGTCAAGACTAATAGTTTACGTATCAAACTCTACAAGACCCTCACCTCAATCTTCCTTCAATTCTAAGCTGGTATGTCATGAATCGTCTGATTCCAGCCAATTCCCCTCCTTACAAGATTATCCTTGGCATCACCTAGCTGAGGCCTTAAACCCCCACAACTCTGCTCTACCGTCTCATTTTAAAACACTACCAAGATTTTGTCAAAGTGGGCTGCTTCCTTAATGGAGGAAATCTTATAAACCCGGTTTTGACTGACCGACACGTTTTATTCTGGTGGTTGTTTGGGCAGTCAACAACTATAAACAAGTGCGTTAGTCTGTTTTTACACTGCTGATAAAGACATACCCAAGACTGGGCAATTGATGAAAGAAAGAGGTTTTTGGGATTTACAGTTCCACATGGCAAGAGGGGTCTCGCAATCAAGGTGGAAGGCAAGGAGGAGCAAGTCACATCTTACATGGATGGCAGCAGGCAAAAAGAGAGTTTGCACAGGGAAACGTCCCCTTATAGAACCGTCAGATCTCATGAGACTTATTCACTCTCACAAGAACAGCATGGGAAAGACCTGCCCCCATGATTCGATTATCTCCCACAGGGTCCCTCCTACAACACATGGAAATTCAAGATGAGATGTGTGTGGGGACACAGCCAAACCATAAATTGTAGAGTTTTGCTAACAAGATGAGGGAAGAGGGCTCATGGGAGGAGGCTTTGCAGGGCAGATTGTTTTATTTATTTGACTTTACTCTGAGTAAGGATGAGAAGCAATTGGAAGGTTTGAGCCAGAGAAGTGGCACAATCTGCTTTATTGTTTAGCAGAATGACTCTGGTGCCCAAATTGAGAAATGACCGAAGAGAGCAAAGGTGGGGAACCAGGTGGTGGACACGTGGTTCATTCTCACAATCCTAGCACTTTGGGAGGCCAAGGCAACTGGATCACTTGAGCTCAGGAGTTCAAGACCAGCCTGGGCAACATGGTGAAACCCCAACTCTACAAAAAATACAAAAATTAGCTGGGCCTGGCGGCACATGCCTGTAGCCCTAGCTACTTGGGAGGCTGAGGTGGGATGATCACCTGAGCCCAGGGAGGTGTGGCTGCAGTGAACAGTCATCACGCCACTGCACTCCAGCCTGGGTGACAGAGTGAAACTCTGTTTCAAAACCAAACCAAACCGAAGCAAACCGAATAGAAACAAACCAAACCAAACCAATCCAAACTGCAGGTGGCAGCCAGGGACCATTTAGGAGGCTCAGACTGGGGTGGTAATGATGGACTTGGTAAGAGGTGGTTGGACTCTCTTACCTATTTTGAAGATGAAACCAATGGAATCTGTCGATGGATCAGGTGGGAGTGTGTGAGAAAGAAGCTCACTGACCTTACAGGATGTCATGAGCTTTCAGCATCACAGTGTTTGTAATTGGTCAGTGCTCAGTAAACAGAAACAATTTGAGGATTCTTGCATGTTTCTCCTCTTCCTAGGTCTGGGTCTTCCCACCTCTGTCATTTGCTGAACTGCCAAAGATGCCTCCTTCCCCCGGGGCACCTTCCTGATGCTTTCACTCAAGCTTAGATGTCTTCCACATGCCTCTGTCATTCACTCTCCTTCTCAAGCACCACGTGTGGCCCCAGTGCTGTGGACTCTTGCAGCCCTTTACTTCTGTTTCTCTGCAGACTGCCCTCTCCATGAGGTTGGTCTCCACCCTGTTCACTATTGAATATTCTGTACCCAGGACAAAGCCTGCAACACAGCTGGTTTCCAGTCCGTGATTGTTGATTATTAACATCTTTTTTTTTTTTTTTTTTTTTTTGAGACAGGGTCTGGCTCTTTCCCCCAGGGGAATGCAATGACATGATCTCAACTTGTTGCAACATCTGCCTCCCTGGCTCAAGTGATTCTCACATCTCAGCCTCCCAAGTAGCTGGGATTACAGCTGTAGGCCACCATGCCCGGCCAATATTTGCATACTTAGTAGAGAAGGGGTTTTGCCATGTTGGCCAGGCTGGTCTTTAACTCCTGGCCTCAACTGATCTGCCTGCCTCGGCCTCCCAAAGTGCTGGAATTTCAAGTGTGAGCCATTGCGCCCAGCCTTAACATCTTAATAATCTGTAATGAGGAAAATAGGGTAGTTTTCCTCATCTCAAGCATAGAGTTTGGGTTCCACTCACAGAGGCTCCACTTACATTGAAAAATAAGGGAGAAAGCTATCCACTACAACTAGCTTTGGGCAAAAGTTGTGAAATAGCCAAATTCTTATGGAGTTTTTGCATTAATTTTGATTTTTAAAAGCATTTAATTAAAATGTTAATCACTGAGTTTTTGGTATCCCCATAATTTTTGTGCCCTGGGAAAATACCTCCCTGACCTCATCCAGCCCTGGCCCTGCTGGAGAGGCAGTAGGGGTTAGGAAGGTGCTGTGGATGTGGGTTTAGGTCAGCATGGCATTTTTCTGAGTGTTACATGCGGTGTTCGGAAGAGAAAGTTTTAAAGGCACCAAGGTGGGTGTACTAGTCTGCTCAAGCTGCCATTGCAAAATCCCTAAGGCTGGATGGCGTAAACAACAGACACTTATTTTCTCCAGAGCCTGGAAATCCAAGGTCAAGGAGCCTGCAGGGTGGGTTTCTGATGAGGCATCTCTCCCTGGCTTGCAGATGGTCACCTTTCCACTGGGGGCTCACGGGAACTCTTTTTTGTGTTCGCTTGGAGAGAGTCCTGGTGCCAGTTCCTTTTCTTTTCTGAGATGTAGTCTCACTCTGTCACCCAGGCTGGAGTGTAGTGGTGTGATCATGGCTCACAGCAGCCTCAGTCTCCTGAACTCAAGCAATTCTCCAATGTCAGCCTCCCAAGTAGCTAGGATTACAGGTGTGTGCTATCATGCCTGACTAATTTTATTTTTTTAGTAGAGACAGAGTCTCACTGTGTTGCCCAGACTTCCTTTGTTTATGAGAACATTAGTTCTTTTTTTTTTTTTTGAGATGAGAGTCTCGACGGGTCACCCGCTGCCAGGCTGGAGTACAGTGGCGCGATCTTGGCTCAATGCAACCTCCGCCTCCCAGATTCAAGCAATTCTCCTGCCTCAGCCTCCCAAGTAGCTGGGACTACAGGCATGTGCCACCATGCCCAGCTAATTTTTTTTTTTTTTTTTTTTTTTTTTTTTAGTAGAGACCAGGTTTCACCATGTTGGCCAGGATGGTCCCAATTTCCTGACCTCGTGATCTGCCTGCCTCAGCCTCCCGAAGTGCTGGGATTACAGGCATAAGCCAACGCACCCGGCTGAGAACATCAGTTCCATTGCTCTGGGCATCCCCTTCTGACCTCATTGAACCTAAATTGGGAGTTATGGTTTCAACATACCATTGTTTTGTATTGGGAGCACAATTCAGTCCATAACAGTGGGTGCACAGTCCCTATTCAGATCATGCTGCCTGGGGTAGGAGGTCAGTGCCAAAAATTGTGGGCAAAAATTGTGCCAAGAGACAGACAGATCAGGTTTGGATTTCCACTCCTCTTCTAATTAGCTGTGTGATCTTAAGCTAATCACTTAACTTCTCGGAACCTCAGCTTCTCCATCTCTACAATCAGTCCATACTTCTTATCTCACAGGGAGATAGAGGGACTAATCTGCGATGCATATAAAAACCTTGAAGACAATTCTTTGTAAATGTTAGGTTCCTTCCCTTTAGCAAACTGACTGGAATTCAGGAAGCAGCAACTGGCAATGGAGTTAGAAGGCAATTCTGTTCCTTGACTTCGGGCAGCTGCAGGGCTCAAGGGTGACATTACACAGAGGCTGTCTATGATTTTTCTGAGTTTCAGTGGCTGCACACCCTTATCCCACATGAGATTAGATTTTCACGCAGACATTGGGCAAGAGTCCCAGGCCTCACAGATATTCTGGGGTCAACCAGGAACTCTCCATCGCTGTCGACTAGGAGGGAAAGTGCCGAGTCATGGATTTGTTTCCTTTAGATTCTGCATGGTTCTTATCATGTTCTTCAGGAAACATTAGCACGCCCAGCTATTAATAATGATGATGGAATGAAGTTTCTGACTAAATCCGGGGTGGAGGTGAGGGTCACCTGCCTGGCTAACTTGCCCTTCTATCTATCCAGGAAGGAAGGGAGCTCTCTGGAGGCAGGCTAAGGAGATAGGAATGTCCAACACGCTGGGAATCCCTCGACTTCACACAACAGGGTGACCCGAGCCTCACAAAGGTTGTACTTGGGTGGGAGAGGTCAGTATTGTCATTGGCACGTTTTCCCAACCAAGTCCAAAATCCCTTCCTAGGCAAAGAGCTGAGATAGGGAAACGGTACCTGGGGCCCCACTGAGCATGAGCTGATGGTCCTCAACACAGCTCAGGATGGAGTCTTTGTTTAGATTAACAAAGGACTGTACATACACCCTTAAAACAGATGAGGTGTTTTCCCCAGGGAACTTGCTCTAATTCTTACTTCCTTTGTCCCTCTTTTCAATGAAAGCGTGAGTTTCGCTGATGAGCAGAAATAGTGTCAGATCATGATGTCAAGAACAGTGTCAGATTTCTGTTTGGTGCCTAGGACCTTCTAAGATTTATGGTTACCAGTAAATCACAAGAGAGACTTTGATTCTATTTTTCCTCCCAGAAGGTGAAGGACAGCTCTGGCCATGCCCTCCACTGAGTAGTCATTTTCAGGCAATTGCCTACACTACCGGGCACAGAAACTCATTTGTTTCCCTGCAACCTCAGTGGAAAACTTCACTCAGGTGCTGGAATATGTGCTACGATCCCATTACCCAACAAATCCAGACCTACCTGACATAAGGGAAAGTTTATTTCAACTATTATTGATCCCTTCCCCTTATAGCATTCATCCTTGAGAGGTTTTCACAACAGAATTAAATTTCCGGCATTCAAATCAGGTTGATGATTAACTCAAGGAACCCAGAAAAAATTTCTGTTGCAATCTGTTGTTGGAAATAGAGGAGTATCTCACTGCAGCTGACTGGAGCCATGAATGAACTTGAGCAAGTTCTCAATAACCACAAGTGCACCGCAATACAGAACCAATAGAGGAGTATCTCACTGCAGCTGACTGGAGCCATGAATGAACTTGGGCAAGTTCTCAATAACCACAAGTGCACCGCAATACAGAACCAATAGAGGAGTATCTCACTGCAGCTGACTGGAGCCATGAATGAACTTGGGCAAGTTCTCAGTAACCACAAGTGCACCGCAATACAGAACCAATAGAGGAGTATCTCACTGCAGCTGACTGGAGCCATGAATGAACTTGGGCAAGTTCTCAGTAACCACAAGTGCACCGCAATACAGAACCAATAGAGGAGTATCTCACTGCAGCTGACTGGAGCCATGAATGAACTTGGGCAACTTCTCAATAACCACAAGTGCACTGCAATACAGAACCAATAGAGGAGTATCTCACTGCAGCTGACTGGAGCCATGAATGAACTTGGGCAAGTTCTCAATAACCACAAGTGCACCGGCAATACAGAACCACTGGCCACAGGGGGCTTCTCTCTCTCTCTCTCTCTTTTTTTTTAGATGAGTCTGGCTCTGTTGCCCAGGTTGAAGTGATGTGGCATGATCACAGCTCACTGCAGCCTCCACCTCCTTCATTCAAGTGACTGTCCTGCCTCAGCCTCCTGAGCAGCTGGGACAACAGGGGTGCACCAACACACCCAGATAAGTTTTATATTTTTTAGTAGATACTTGGTTTCACCATGTTGGCCGGGTTGGCCTTGAACTCCTGATCTCAGGTGATCAGCCTGCCTCGGCCTTCCAGAGTGTTGGGATTACAGGTGTGAGCCACTGCACTCGACCCACAGATGCCTTCTTAAATTAAAACTTAAATTAGTTAAAATTAAAAATTGAGTTCCTTAGTTGCTCTAGTCACCATCAAGTGCCCAATAGCTACATGTGGCTGTGGCCATGGCATAGAGCAAGCACATAAGAATGTTTCCATCAGTGCCCATTTCGTCATCTGAGGGGGAGTGACAGGGACCTCAGATGTCACCTGAGATGGTGCACATAGAGACACCTGGTATATGATGAAGTGCAATACAAGCGTGTTGTCAGCCTTGTCATTTGGGTGGGTGCAAGCAAACTCAGGTTCCTAATGAAAAGCTTTATGAAATAACCTGAATCTTTTGGTGTATGTATCTAATGGTTTTCTAAGTCAGCTCTATTTTTCCCCACTATAAACAGCAGTGCTGAGAACCTATCTTTTCTGGGCAGAAAGAGGATTCAGTTCTCTGATTCCTGGATTCTACTCTGATTGCTGGATTCCCATTGTCCTCAATCAACAAACAGCTCCTCCTCGATAAGCTCGGGGACTGCTTTTTTACCCCAACTCTCGGCCTTCAGTTCTACAGCAGCATAGTACTTTCAGGAAGGCATAAAGCTATCCTTCCTCTGCCCTCACTGTCATACACAGACCTGAGAAGCTCCTGCTCCTCGCACGCGTGCCGTGGGAATCACGCCGTGGAGATGTGTGCTGGAGGAGGAGCCTGAGCCTAAGGTAGGTGTGGGCTGGCTCTGGCCTGTCTTGGCTTAGCTTGTGACTTTAGCGAGTTACTCAACTTCCTTGAAGCAAGTGTTTGTCTGTTTTCTTTCATTTACATAAATGAGGGTAGTAGCATCCACTTTGCAGAACTGTGTTAAGAACAAAACGCGCTCTGGGCTAGATGCTTAGCGCGGTGCCGCGCAGGGCAGGCGGCTTTGGCGTACAGCTGGTTCCACAGAAATCAGTCGTGTTTATTCAAGAGCCGTCCTCAGTTCTGGCGGAACATGGTGTTTACCCTTTCCCTTGTAAAACAATGGAAGGATCTCAGACACTTCACTGTCTAAACATGTGTTGGATGGGACTAAACAGCTTCAAGTGAATGTGTCAGCTACAACATGTCTCAGCAAATACTCTTCTTTATCCGAAGAAAGCTGTTCCCCCTTCTTTACCTTTATAACAGAATACAGATTTTGTTTAGATGTCTGGTGTCCGGGGCTCCCTCTCCAGGTCCAAAGAAATGTTGACTCTTCATTGGTCCAAGCAATCGGGTTAATGTTCTCCTTGCTGGTGACTCACCTCAGAATGGTCATGTGATGTACTTGTGATGAGTGAGACATAGAGGAAGTGGGGGAGGGATGGTTCCAAGGACAATTTCCTGCCCATAAAAACAAAAGGAAAACAATTGGAGACATTGGACCCTCTTCTTTCACCCAGTGTGGCTGTGCCCCTGTGGAATGACTGAACCTGTGACCCTCTTGTGTCGTGAGGGGACCAGCTTAAAGACCAAGGCCAACATGCCCAGATGGCAGAGGGTGAAGATGGAAGTCCTCAAGCTGTTATGTTAATCAGCCCCAGAATCATCCTATTTCTAGATTTTTGAAGAAACAATAAATAGATTTTTAAAAATAAATTAAAAGTAGGATTTCTCTGTTATTTATAGTGACAGTCTCCTAGATGGTTTCTAATACAAATAACAAATAACCAATATGTTTGCATTTTAGTTATTTCTATGTGTCTCTTGTATTCTTTACTTAACTCTCTGTTTTTTTTTTTTTTTTTTTTTTTTTTAACAGAGTCTTGCTGTTGTCACCTAGGCTGGGGTGCAGTGGCCCAATCCTGGCTCACTGCAACTTCCACCTCCCTGGGTTCAAGTGATTCTCCTGCCTCAGCCTTCTGAATAGCTGGGATTACAGGCGCCTGCTAATTTTTGTACTTTTAGTAGAGACAGGGTTTTGCCATGTTGGACAGGCTGGTCTCAAATTCCTGACCTCAGGTGATCCACCCACCTCGATCTCCCAAAGTGCTGGGATCACAGGCATGAGCCACCGTGCGCAGCCAACACTCTGATCTTCTCATATGGTATGCTGTATCTTTCCTCCTTGTTGATTCTCCTAACACCTGGTTCACCATCTTGAACATAGAAAGCACTAAGATGGAATTTATAGATGAATATGGAAGTGAAATATGGCCCCTGATATGACAGCTTGCTTCCAACAGAGCTTCCACCCCAAGAGTTTAAGATAGAGGGTTGGCGGTGAGAGGAGGCCTGAAGATGATCAGTACTGCAATGGAGTTTACCTTTCTGTGTTCTGTATGTGGTATATCCTTCTTCTGGGAACTCTGACTTCAAATTTAATATTACCCTTGACTCTTTTCTCATTATCTACTCTTCATATCCAAAGAGTTGCCAAGTTCTGGTCATATTATTTTGACTTTTCAGCTTATCCAAAGTAATTAGGGAAATCTGGGGAAAAAGCGTTTTAAATTGTCCGAGCAAGTGACACTGGTCAGAGACAGAAAGGCCATGAAATTCTTTCAAATGGGAACTGCATCTTTACAGGACGGAAGTCTATTGGGAAAGCCACATCAAGATAAAGCAGCTACTTAGGTTGGGTAGGGTGGCTCATGTAATCCCAGTGCTTGGGGAGGCCGGGGCAGGAGGATCCGTTGAACTCAGGAGTTGGGGGCAGCAGTGACATACGACTGTACCTCTGCACTCCAGCCCAGGGAACAGAAGGAGACCCCACAACTTTTTTCAAAAAGCTGCTTGGAGAATGGATGGAAAAACATCAGGGCACCATAGAAATTGGCTCCAAGTCCCCAGTCCTCTAGACCTCATCCTCTGGGGTGATGGCCTCTATCCTCCTGACTGCTGGAACTGCTGTCCCCTTCTCTCCACATCCAAGCTGTGGCTGCCCTCTCAGCCTTCCACTGTGATGATGGGCAACAGGAAGATGTTAAGGACCCTTGGCAAACTCCAAGCTTTCTTTACAATTAGTAATTCTTTCTGAAGATCCAAAAGTGTGTTAGCACATTTCTCCCAATGCTCAACAACAAGAAAGGCTGTGTCCTCTCCTGCCTGGAACCACAGGATCCACTTTCTCTCCCTTAACTCCCCTCCACCACCATTCTTCCCAGTGCGCTGGTGGGAAGTGATCTTGTTGACAGAGCTGCCCCCAGGGTGAAATGTTCCAGCCGGCACAAGTGACATTCTGTTTGAGTGGGGACTTGTACACCTACAGAGGTCTGAGGAGCTGTGAGTCCACACTGAGCTTTGTCGTCTTCATGCCCAGCCACGATGTCTCCCCTGTGGGGCTGTTTTCATCTGAACAAAGTAGGCAGGGTTTTCAGAATGAAGCCTCACCTAGATGCTATAAGTGATTCCATCTCCATATTGAGAAATTTTGTGTCTTCCATCCAGATTCGAGAAGAAATAAGAGGAAGAAATAAGTGTACCAAGGAGGGGAATAAAAGAGAAAACAGGTCAGGGAAAAGTGCTTGGCAAAAATAAACGGAGCAGAAAGAGAAAATGGGCCAGGCGTGGTGACTCACTCCTGTAATCCCAGCACTTTGGGAAGCCAAGGTGGGTAAATCACGAGGTCAGGAGTTCGAGACCAGACTGACCAACATGGTGAAACACCATCTCTACTAAAAATACAAAAAGGCCGGGTGCGGTGGCTCAAGCCTGTAGTCCCAGCACTTTGGGAGGCCGAGGCGGGTGGATCACGAGGTCGGCAGATCGAGACCATCCTGGTCAACATGGTGAAACCCCGTCTCTACTAAAAACTACAAAAAATTAGCTGGGCACGGTGGCGTGTGCCTGTAATCCCAGCTACTCAGGAGGCTGAGGCAGGAGAATTGCCTGAACCCAGGGGGCGGAGGTTGCACTCCAGCCTGGGTAACAAGAGTGAAACTCCGTCTCAAAAACAAAACAAAACAAAACAATTATATATATATATATATACATATACACACAAAAGTTAGCCAGGTGTGGTGGAGCATGCCTGTAATCCCAGCTGTTTGCTAGGCTGAGGCAGGAGAACTGCTTGAACTCAGGAGGCAGAGGTCACAGTGAGCTGAAATTGTGCCACTGCACTCCAGCCTGGGCAACAGGGCAAGACTCCATCTCAAAAAAAAAAAAAAAAAAAAGAAAGAAAAGAAAGATGAAATGGGCTGGGCGCAATGGCCCACACTTGTAATCCTAGCACTTTGGGAGACTATGAGGCAGGCAGATCACTTGAACTCAGAAGTTCAAGACCAGCCTGGGCAACATGGTGAGACCTTGTGTCTACACAAAGTACAAAAATTAGCAGGGCATGGCAGTGTGTGCCTGTAGTCCCAGCTACTCAGAAGGCTGAGGGAGTTGGATTGTTTGAGCTGGGGGAGGTCAGGGCTGCAGTGAGCTGTGATTGTGCCACTGCCCTCCAGCCTGGATAACAGAGGGAGACCCTGTCTCAGAAAAAAAACCAGAGGAAACGAAACCAAACAATACGATTGGTAAGAGGCTTAAACAAGAAGACAGAAATAACCACAAACAACTCTTAGACCAAAAAAACCCCTTTCATATATAAACAGAAAGTCAAAATGGTCCATGAAATAGAAAGAAAAAAAAGTTAGGGATAAACCAAAGTAAAGAAGATAGTGGTGTAATCTGAGAAGACTGGTACATGTCAACATGGCTGCTTTTATGAAAATCCTTCTTTCCTAGTCCATTTTAAGAATGATGGAGTGGGTTCGGTGGCTCAAGCCTGTAATCCCAGCACTTTGAGAGGTTGAGGTGAGTGGATCACAAGGTCAGGAGTTCAAGACCTGCCTGGTCAAGATGGTGAAACTCCATCTCTACTAAAAATACAAAAAATTAGCCAGGAGTGGTGGCAGGCGCCTGTAATCCCAGCTATTGGGAGGCTGAGGCAGAGAATTGCTTGAACATGGGAGGCAGAGGTTGCAGTGAGCTGAGATTGCGCCACTGCACTCCAGCCTGAGTGACAGAGTGAGACTCCATTGCAAAAAAAAAAAAAAAAAAAAGGATGATGTATTATCTGGTAAATATTTTTGAAAGAGCTTTTGGACATACTACAAACAGCAAAATAGCTTTCTTACTGTTTAACTGACAGTCACATGCTGTGCCTTTCATGATCCTTTTCTTTATAGAACCTAGAATTTTAGTTGTGAAAAGGGGTTTGGGGAATACCAATTGTATAATCATTTCAGAGAAAAGGAATCCCCAGTCTGGAACAGTGACTTGCCTGGTGTCTTGTGGCTGGTGACGCAGGAGAGCCAGGACCCTGTCCTGCCTGAGCTGGGGTTCTGGGCTGTTCCAGGGTCCACCCAAGCTCCTGCTCTCCCTCTAGGCCTCCCAATCTGCAGACCTACTCCTGTCTCCCCACCTAGCAAAAGTGACCTGCTGTGGCTCTTTCTTAGGAGTCTTGTGAATTTAAATTAGTACTTAAATATTAGAAAATAATATTCTAACATGAATATAAATTAGTATTAAAACAACTACAAAATAACAGTGTAGCATGTTACAATGTAATACCTATTTTTTTTTTTTTTTTTTGGAAATGAAGTTTCATTCTGTCTCCCAGGCTGGGTGGAGTGCAGTGGCATGATCCAAGCTCACTGCAACCTCTGACTTCTGGGTTCAAGCGATTCTTTTTCCTCAGTCTCCCAAGTAGCTGGGATTATAGGTGCCCACTACCACGCCTGGCTAATTTTTATATTTTTAGTAGAGACAGCGTTTTGCCATTTGGCCAGGCTGGTCTCGAACTCCTGACCTCAAGTATCTACCAGCTTCAGCCTCCCAAAGTGCTGGGATTACAAGCATGAGGCACCATGCCTGGCCAATACCTAATATTTATATAGAAATTTTACCATGTGCTCTATATTGTGCTCAGGGCTTTACATATATTAACTTTTAAGCCTTAAGTAACAATGTAACATGTAAATAGTTGAAGGCTGACTGATGGCTAATATTTATAGAAGTTTTACCATGGACCATGTATTGTGATGTTGGTAGTTAGACTGTCGCCTGCCCCCATTTGTACGTTGAATCCCTTTGTACCGCAGAATGTGACCTTATTTGGAAATAAGATTGTTAGTAATTAATGTAAGTCCTAATCCAGTGTGACTGATGTCCTCATAAAAAGGGGAAATTTGGCTGGCAGAGGTGGTTCATGTATGTAATCCTAGCACTTTGGGAGGCCAAAGTGTTTCACAAAGTCAGCAGATCTAGACCATCGGCTAACATGGAGAAACCCCATCTCTACTAAAAATACAAAAAATTAGCTGGGCATGGTGGTGTGTGCCTGTAGTCCCAGCTACTTGGGACGCTGAGGCAGGAGAATCGCTTGAGTCCAGGAGGTGGAGGTTGCAGTGAGCTGAGATCATGCCACTGCTCTCCAGCCTGGGTGATGGAGCAAGATTCTGTCTCAAAAAAAAAAGAAAAAAAAAAAAGAGCCGGGGGAGGAATTCAACACAGACACAGGGGGAAGATAATGGGAACACAGGGAGACAACGGACCTCTTCAGTTAAGGAGAGTGGCCGGCAAGAGACCTTTCTCTACCCGTTCTGGCAACAGCAGCCCCGACAACACCTGGATCTCAGGCTTCCAGCCTCCAGAACTGTGAGGCCACACATTTCTGTCATTTAAGCCACCTAGACTGTGGTACTTTGTTTCGGCAACCCTGGAAAATTAATACACCTGCTAAGCACTTTACAGGCATTAACTTACTTAATCCTTACAATCCAACCTATGGAAGACGGAAGAAAAAAGTTAAACAGCACTGGAAGGAAGCAATCAACCTAATCCAGAATGTGGAACATGTGGAGCATTCCACAAGACAAATGATGTGGTTTCTCCAGCAAAACAGTGAGATGGTTTTTAAAAAAGGGACAGTAACCACAGCCAATATCCAGACCTTATTTGCATTCTGATGTGACTAAACCAACTGTAAAAATACATCTTTGAGGCCGGGCATGGTGGCTCACGCCTCTAATCCCAGCGCTTTGGGAGGCCAAGGCAGGTGGATCATGGGGTCAGGAGATCGAGACCATCCTGGCCAACATGGTGAAACCCCATCTATACTAAAATACAAAAAATTACCTGGGCATGCTGGTGCATACCTGTACTCGCAGCTACTTGGGAGGCTGAGGCAGGGAATCACTTGAACCCAGGAGGCAGATGTCGCAGTGAGCCGAGATCGTGCCACTGCACTCCGGCCTGGGCAACAGAGCAAGACTCTGCCTCAAAAAAGAAAATCTTTGAGACAATTGGGGAAATTGGCTTTGGACTAGATGTGACATGATGTTGAAGAATTATTAATTTTGCAAGGTGTGACAGTGGCATGGTGGTCACATTAAAAAATGCAATCCTGATTATCAGCGATGGGTGAAATGGCATGATGCCTAGGAATTTTTCAAGGAATCCAGAAAAAAACATTTGGGACCATGTACACATTAGTGATGTATCCACGGCAGCTTACTGTTATGCTTACTTTTAAAAAGTGCTCTAAAACCTTAACTCATAAAAGCAGAGGGTAGAAATATGGTTACCAGGGGCTTTGAGGAGGGGGAAATGAGGGAGGAGGTGTTGTTAAAAAGGTCCAAACTTTCAGTTATAGGATGAACAAGATCTGGGGCTCTAATGTACAGCATGGGTGCTGATGGATGTGTTAAATTAATTTGACTGTGGTAATCATTACACATTGCTTATGTATATCAGAGCATGTTGTGCACTTTGAGTATATATAATCCTTATTTGTCAATTAAATATTTTAAAATTAAAAAACACACTAACAACATTGAAAGCTTCTATAATTAAAAAAAAGAGAAAACCTATGGGATTCTATTATTGCTATTTTACAGATGTGGAAACTGAGGCTCAGAGAGGTCTGACACGTGCCTTGGAAGAGCTGAGACCACTCAGTCTGAATTCAAATGTAATTCCTAATAGGTATTTTTAAATATTAATATTTAACAGCAAAGCAATAACACTCTCCTATCCATTCTACACCAGTCCCCTGTAATATGCAGAGGCGACATCATCCCCACTTCAGAGGTGGAAGCAGAAGTTTCGAGAGGTCAGGTATTCACTAAGAATGCTGAAACCAAGAGAGGAACCCAGCTTTCTCCACTTCGAGTAAAACTGTCTGCTTCACATTTTAGAGGAAGGATTTAGGGACAGGACTTCCAGGTTGCAGTTCCCCTTGGCCAGCTCCCTTAGCTGTGTGGGCCTCAGGTATCCTGTATGCGAATTGGAGAGCACCACCGTTCCACTGCGCCAGCCTCCCAGGGCCCCTTGAGGTGCAGAGAGACTCAATGAAGAGGTTGGCTAACTGCAAGAATGCTTTAGAAATGCTGCTAGCCTTTTCTATCTGAGCAGTAGTGTTTGAGCAGTAGTTGGTATGAAGAGGAAAACGTGGCTAATGGGTCCTCAGAAGAGACCACTTTGGGGGCAAAATGGATCAGAGGGAGTTTCTTACCATGCCACCAGATTTATACTCATCAGACTTTAACTGCTTGAGATAAAATTCAGGGTATAGGTTGGATCTACTGAGGCCGGTCCTGGGAGGTGCTCAGCGTTCCTGACCTTTCTTTTGGCACTGGGGTTGTGGATGGTACACTTTTAGCCCGAACTTCTCAGAAGCAGCCTGCATTATCCATTAGGGCCTGTCCATCCAGTTCAAGTTCACAGTGATAAATCTCACAGCCTCTGAGGGTCCTCACAAAGGTGGGTGTGGTGCGCTGATAGCAGGCATGATTAAGTGCTTTCCTGTGTCAAATATAGCTGTAATATACTACAAACAGGCAGTCGGGCTTTATACAAACTGATCTGGCTGCTATCAGCTGCTCTGACATTTTATACTAATACTTAAAATAAATCTAGAAACAGGAAAGAAAGTACAGAATTATTGTTTTAAGCAGCCTGTGAGAGCTTATCTTCAAAGTGGCAGAGGTTCTATTGTATTTAGAGAAACTGCTCACTCCTTGGGCATGAAGTTAGTTGCGGGGACTCTGGGCCGCCTTGAGCAGTTTCCCACATGAGTGCTGAGGGCTGTGTCCAGGCAGAGCACTCACCCCTGCCCAGGAACTCTGTCCTACTGGCATTTTCTCCTTGCTCCAGGGAAGACCTTTCAATGCACCTGGAGCCCCAAACACACTTTAAGAGGCAATTTAGAATTCCCCGTTCAAACAAACAAAAACATCACATTAAGGTCAGAAAGCATTTTCCCTTGTAAATGTTGGTCTTGACCTTTGTGTTGTGTCTGCCCTTGTATGTTTCACAGCTGAAAACGAAAGGAGACTCTTGCCTTTCTGGAGTTTCTTTCTGGACTGAGAGACCAAGGGAGAGGTGCCCATGATGTACAGATCTAAGACTTCTAAAAAGAACGTGCTGGGTGTGGTGGCTCATGCCTGTAATCCCAGCAGTCTGGGAGGCCAAGGCAGGTGGATGACCTCGTTGAGTTCAGGAGTTTGAGACCAGCCTGACCAATATAATGAAACCTCGTCTCTGCTAAAAGTACAAAAATTAGCTGGGAGTAGTGGTTCGCCCCTGTAATCCCAGCTACTCTGGAGGCTGAGACAGGAGAATGGCTTGAACCCGGGAGGCAGAGGTTGCAGTGAGCCGAGATCCCGACACTGCATTCCAGCCTGGGTGACAGAAAGAGACTCCATATCAAAAAAAAAAAAAAAAAGAAAAAGAAACCACATAAATCACCTAACTCTCTTCTAGGAATTACCTTAATTACTCAGGGGGGCTTTCTTCTCCTATTTTTCTACAAAAAAAACCTAGTGTCTATCAGGGGGCTTTTTAAAAATACTGATGCCCAAGCTCTACCACCGGAGTCAGCTTAATCGTTCTAGAATTTTCAAGTGGTGAAGATTGGAGCATTGGCCTGTTTACAGACCTCCCCCCGTGATTCTAATGAGCAGCAGAGTGGAGAAACAGCCACTTATTCATATGGTTCATTAGACAGATGCCAGGAAGGAGTGGGGGCCGCCTCCCGCAGGGTGTGAGGACAGGACCAGGGCTCTCTAGCCCCCTTTCAGGAATCTGCATTAGACACCGTGATTTACTGGTGCCCTAACCAAGAACAGTTTAAGAAGGCGCTGGATGCTAAGTGTTAGTGCCACTCGCAGTCATGGTTGGTTTCTTCCTCAGCTTTATCTCATAATTTAAATTAGTTTTTTTTTCTACCAACATAAAGGATCTTGTTTTTTTGTGTCATTTCTGTAAAACATCTTTATTTCTTGGGTCCCCCTTCCTCACTCAAAACAATTTTGCATAGATTTGAGTCACAAAAGACTTTAGAAACATTGACGCTCATGTTCACTTTGTAAAACCAAACCAACAATTAAAAATGACCCGGCAGGGATAGCACAGAGAACTGAGTTAAATTGGTGCCTGCCTTAAGTGCCACTTCCAGTGGTGTTTGTAAGAATGAGGAAGCCCGTTGCTCCCTCCGCTCTGACGCCTGCATTTTTTGGTGGATATTTTCAAAATATTTTAAATCAGGTACACAATACATGCAGTCCATGATTACGGAGATTATATGTTTGGAATTCTCTGGGATAGTCTTATTTTATTTTATTTCTGAGACAGAGTTTTGCTGTGTTGCCCAGGCTGGAGTACAGTGGCATGATCTCGGCTCACTGCAAACCCCGCCTCCTGGGTTCAACCTCCTGCCTCAATCTCCTGAGTACCTGGGACTACAGGTGCTCACCACCATGCCGGCTAATTTTTGTCTTTTTAGTAGAGATGGAGTTTCATCATATTGGTCAGGCTGGTCTGAAACTCCTGACCACAGGAGATCTGCCCGCCTTGGCCTCCTAAAGTGCTGAGATTACAGGCGTGAGCCACTGTGCCTGGCTATCTTATTTTATTTTTATTTCTTTATTTACAGATTGAGGTGGGGTTCCCTATGTTGTTCAGGTTGATCTCAAACTCCTGGCCTCAAGGGATCCTCCTGCCTCAGCCTCCTGAGTAGCTGTGATTACAGGTGGGAGCCATGCTGCCCAGCTTGGTAGTCCTATTTTACATGTCCTGTCTTCAGATTCACATAAAATAAAAAGGACCCAGATATTTGATATCTCCAAGACTATAGCAAAAATTCAGTAACATGCACAATCAGCAGTTGTGTTTCAGCTCCTGATTTGGAGAAGATGATCCATCTACAGACCTTCTTGAAGCTGATGGAGCCTGCCTGGGGCTCTAAGATGCAGGCATGGACCTTGCCCATGCTCTTTACTCTGTGCCTCGCACGTGGAGGCAGTGGCTCCTGAGGCCAGGACTATAGTGCAGCATGGAGCCCTAAAGGCTTTCAGTCTTTTCAGCATGTCGCGGCTAGCAGATCTTGAAGGGCAGCAGGAGATGCCGATGAGGCTGCTTTTGCAAGCCATCACCTACTCTTCATTCTTCACGCCTTCGGTCGTGAAGCCTCCCCCACTCCCTGACTTCCCATGTCACATCCTCTACTATCTCAACCCCATACGCTGTGTGTGCTGGATCCTTGCTGTGTACCCAAAGGCTGGCAGACTCTGCAGTCTCCCTCCTGACTACCATGACAGCCTCTTCAATGCCTTTTCTGCTTCAGCCTTGTTGTCTTCCCACTCACTATCCATTCACCTGCAGCATCTGGTCATGCTCCTCCTATGATTAAAAAACAGACAATTCCTGGCCGGGCGCAGTGGCTCATGCCTGTAATCCTAGCACTTTGGGAGGGCAAGGTGGGCAGATCACTTGAGGACAGGAGTTTGAGACCAGCCTGGCCAACATGGCCAAACCCCGTCTCTACTGAAAATACAAAAATTAGCCAGGTATGGTGGCATGCGGCTGTAGTTCCAGCTAGTTGGGAGGCTGGGGCAGGAGAATGGCTTGAACCTGGGAGGCAGAGGTTGCAGTGAGCCAAAATCACACCACTGCCCTCCAGCCTCAGCCTAGGCAACAGTGAGGCTCCATCTAAAAATAAATAAATAAATAAATAAAAATTTAAAAACCCCAGCATTTTTATGGACTAGAAAAAAAATAAAAGAAGAAAAGAAGAAAAATTCCCCAATAAACCAGACAATTCTCTGGGGGCCCCACTGTCTCCTTAACATACTTCCTGATGGCACCTCCAGTCTCATTGCCGGCCTTCCTTTGTGCTCACTCTGCGTGCCAGCCCATAAGCTGCGATCGGGACCACGGATGGCTGCGTCCCGACTCCAGAGATCCTGACTTCATTAATCTGGGTGCCACAGAAGCGTGGGGATTTCATTGTGCAGCTAAGGTGGAGAAGCTCTGCTCAGCCTCTGTGAACTCTTCACTGTGGCCCAGCCTTGCGTGCTTTCTTATCTCCTGGCTTCTGCATCAGCTGCTCTCTTACCCTGGATGTCCTTTCCCACCTACTTTTTTTGGCTACCTGTCCACAGAACTCAAAGAGGAGGCTATCAAAGAGTTCAGTGTTAGCTGTGGGTCAGGGCAGACCAAAGGGAGGTTCAAGGGAGAGCCCATACTTTCAGGACCAGTAAATCATCATTTTGTAAGAATATGAGAGGAAGGGCGGTACGTGGAGAAGGAGTGAGGGCTACCCTCCCCCAGGGAAAATGGGCTTTGTCTTTTCATTCTGGCTGGCTGTGGTTCCAGACCATGTCCTCTAATACAAAGAAAGGTTGGAAATGAGATGCTTTGGGGAGCTTGGAGGCCATTCCATTTGTGAATTTCTGTGTCCTCACACATTCTTGGCATAGCTTGCTTGCTTACTTGCAACTTTCTCCCGCCTCTGCGTATTACAGAGAGGTGGGGGTCTCAGGTCTCTAGGTCTGATTTGCCTAATCAGGGGTCGAAGGGGTGGAGGTAGGGAGGGGTTGTTAAAACCTCTTCAGGAACGGCATCGATCGGGATGATCACTTCCCAAAGATAGGAATACAAATCGGCTTTGAGCACTCCATTCTATTTGTATAACTGATAGAGAGCGGTTCAGCTGATTAGTCAAAGCAGCTTGAAACTGATCATTTCCTTCAACCCTCTAATTATAGTCTATGCTCTTCCTTCCCCCACAAACATCCTCAACACGATCTTACTCTGATTTGTACGAGAACTTACAGATTTTATCTTAGAGGACGATCAGATACATATCGACAAAAACCCAAGTTTGTGTAACTAAAGGAGAATTTTAGGTCAATCCCAAACCCAGCTCTGAGTAACAGTTTATTGTCGTGTGCAATCCCAGGTGCTCGCAGTATGGGTAGAATCCAAAGACACCATAAATACTAGCAATGAGTATAAGGCCTGGAATCACTCAAATCCCAGCTCTGCTGTTTACCAGTGTGTGACCTGAGTACATTCCCAGCCTCTCCATAACCCTGTTTCCTCATCTCAGAAACAGATAGGATAATAGAGTCTATCTCAGAGGTTGGTGTGAGATTTCACTAAGTGCCCTGTGAAGTGCTTACTTGGCTCTTTATAGGCACTTGATAAATGTTAACTTTAAAAAGTGGCTAGGATTTTGTTTTCTCTGGCAGAATCTTCATCTTGATGTTAGAAATGCTACTTTTTAAAAGTGATTAGACTAAATAGTTCTCATAAATCAAAGATGACACGAGAGGCCGGGTGCAATGGCTCACGCCTGTAATCCCAGTACTTTGAGAGGCTGAGGAGGGAGGATTGCTTGAGCACAGGAGTTGAAGACCAGCCTGGGTAAAATAGCAAGATCAGGTGTCTACAGAAAAATTAATAAATTAGCCAGGCATGGTGCCCTGTGCCGGTAATCCCGACTTGGGAGGCTGAGGTAAGAGGATCACTTGAGCCAAGGAGTTCAAGGCTGCAGTAAACAATGATCATGCCACTGCCCTCCAGGCTGGGCCAAGAGCAAGGCTCTGTCTTAAAAACAAACAAACAAACGGGCACAATACAGAAAGGCCCCTGTCCAAGCCTAAGTCCTGGTGTCACATGGACTCTCTGCTTTACCAACATGACCCTCGCAAAATGCATTTTACACCCAGAAGTGACAGCAGTGGTCCAACGGCTCTGGGTCGTGAGCTGGCTTCGTGGCAGAGCTGTGACTGGCTCTCTGGGTACCCTGTTATCCCACAACAGGCTTCCCATCCGCATGGGGCATGACTTCCCTGCTCACACGAGACCAGGTGCTCCCTTACCCCATATCACCTTTTATCATCCCCTGCTGCCTTGAATGAAGTGGATGTCAGAAACATGGATCATTTCTGAAAAGACAAATTTGTAACAGAAACCCAGGGGCACTTTTTTCTAAGAATCCTTTGCTGTCCCCATCCTAACAACCCTGCCGGTAAAGGATGAGGATAATGGCTCCGTGGTGGAAAACAGAAACCAATGCATTAGAATGGAAAGTTATCGCAGTTGTTTCTACAGAAGTAGTCTGCAAGTTCACAGGATTTAACCAAACAGGTGTTCTTTCTTAGTTCAAATGAGAGACACACTGAGCATTTAAACCTCGTAGCATCAGGCGTGGTGGAGAGTGTTGTCTCTTGTGGTTTACCGAGGGGGTAAAAGCTCTTGTGAGTCACTTAGTAGCAAGCAAGCAGCATGATCAGAGCTGAGTAACATTCAAAACAGGTCCATAAAAAGAGAGGAAGTCACCAAAAGAAGTGGGTAACCAAGGTATTTAGGGTTAGTGCTATTCACACCAGCATGTTCCCCACTCCCCAAAGTTTTTCTTCTCTTTAATTAACTCACAATAAGAAGTGCTGGAAGATGACCAGGCACGCACCTGCACTGGGTCACTCATCCAACTCTGAGTTTGGGCACATTGTCAGACAAGGGTAGGTTTGAATGCTACTTGCCTTTAGTCATGTCATCACAATGAGAGCCTCCTAGCAGTAACCATCAGTCTAGTAACTATGTGTAATTCAGACCTCACCTGGGAGGTGAATGGAGCTTGGGTGATAACACCGAACAATGCAGGCAGCCTTCATGGTCTGGATTTCTCCAAGTGCCTTTGAGGTTGCATCAGTCTCGGGCTTCCTAGGCAGAGGGAGGGGCACAAGCATAGTGATGACATTGTTCAGAGACAAGCATTGATTAGGTGGCCCCTGTCACAGGGGGTCGATCTGTCTGGGTTTAGGGGGTTGCTTTGCTGTGATGCTACCTGCAGAGCTGGGACAATGCTTAGGAAAGCTGAGACCTGCCACCCTAAACTGGACAGAACCTACGCAGATAACCTTCGGGAAGATCCTTAACCTGACTCCCTTATACCTGCAAGAAGCCACTGTAAGATTAGGAAATGTAATTACATCTGATAAAGTGATTGCCAAGACATTGTTTGCAGAGAGGGCTTTATCAGCCCTATTGTGTGAAGATTAATAGAGACCTGGATCTCCCTCTGGCCACTGGTCTTGCACCTCCAACAGAATGAAATCTGATTATATTAGAATGTTTATATAGTAGCTCCATCTTCCTTAGAGTTTCAACACTTTATAATTTATTCTCTTTGTTATGAAGTAGCCTGGGAGCCCACAAACAATCTCCAGTAGCGTGGGACCCATCCCCAGGGCTCTGGCGAGGCTGAGGCCTTGACTGGCTGCATGTTCTCCAGCCTTCTCTCCAGTGCTCTCCCTCGTCCTGTGCCCCTCCCTGGAGTGGGTGCCTTGCAAAAGCACTGAATTCATCACATTACAATTCAGTTTTTTGGCTGGCTCTCTCCCCACTGGACTGGAAGACTCTTAAAAGACAGGCACTTGCCCATTTTGTGTTCCTTGAGCCTAGCATGGGTTTTGTCTTCTAAGAGTCAGTCCCCACATTCCTGCTCAGAGAAACCTGGGCTTTTCCCACTGGTGAATACTAGAAATGTGGGTGAGGGTTGAGCAGATCAGCAGAATTCATGAGACCCCAGGAGGATGGGTTCACTAAAACCCTGGAGCGGGGGAAAAGGGGAGGCAAGTGGGGCAGAGAAGAGGAGAACATTCCCATTGCTGAAAGATGTTCACTCCAGTGCTGAACTGGTAGGGAACATCTAATCCAAACTTCTCATTTCACCAATGGGGAAACAGAGCTTGAACAAGGTCACACAGAAAGATTACATCACGAGGAACGTTCCATGTGACTTCCGCCGTGAATATCACCTAAATGTCTACTACGCTTAGGGAGGTAGCATACACATTTCTATTCTTTTTAGTTTAGATTTTGTGTGTGTGTGTGCTTGTGTGTGTGTGTGCGTGCGCATGTGTGTGATGGGATCTCACTGTGTTACTCAGGCTGCAGGGCTGTGGCTATTCACAGGTGCGATCTTAGCACACTGCAGCCTTGAACTCCTGGGCCCAAGCAGTCCTCCTGCCTCAGCCTCTGAGTAGTGGTGAGTGCCACCAGGCCCGGCCATGTTTCTGTTGTTTTATAGTTAGATAGGAAAGATGATAACACTTTAATGAATCAGGGGACTGGGTCTAGATCTCAAGAACTGGGACCTGGACCCAAAGAATCTAAAAATACATGATATAGCTGGACACCTAAAAAGCAGACACTTTCAGTTAAGATCATACCACAGGTTAGAAAATGCCACCTTGGTCTCATTTCTCCAAAGCTAGCTTTGATCGAGTGGGCCTAACAGGAGAAATGTTTAATGTGGCTCATCTACCAAGCAGGGTTCCACCTCCCTCAGCCTATTTCCACCTTTTGCCTGGAGCTTAGACTTAGAAGGGTCCCTGCTGGGCCCGAGTAAGCAATCAGCACGTCCCCGGTGCCCCACCCCAATGAGGAAAGGAAGAAATACAACTTTTGCAAATATGGAAAGCAGCTCTTGGTGAGTCAGTGCAAAAAGGAGAGGCTGGCCGGCTGCGGTAGCTCATGCCTGTAATCCCAGCACTTTGGGAGGCTAAGGCGGGTGGATCATGAGGTCAGGGGATTGAGACCATCCTGGCCAACATTGTGAAACCCTGTCTCTACTAAAAAAAAATTAATAAATACAAAAATTAGCTGGGCGTGGTGGCGCATGCCTGTAGTCCCAGCTACGTAGAAGGCTGAGGCAGGAGAATTGCTTGAACTTGGAGGTGGAGGCTGCAGTGAGCTGAGATCGCACCACTGTACTCCAGCCTGGTGACAGAGTGAAGACTCTGTCTCAAAAACAAAGAATGAAAAAAGAGAGGCTAAGATGAGGTGCACCTATCAGTAACAGTCCAGAAAGACTTAGGCCATGGCACATGCTCAGTACAATCCTTCCCTCCATGCCTGGTCATCAACACAAAATACAGATAACTTACTTGCATAAAGTACGCCCACCTGCATAGGTCTCTTTGTTCCTCCACGACATCCCAGTGAGAAAAATAGGACTGTTATTGCCCCTATTCCATAGATGGAGGAAGAGAGCACAGAGGGATTGAGCAGCTGGCCGGGGGTCACCCACAAAAGGTGAATGTCGGGCTGAAGTGCTTTTTTATTCCAGTTACACTTTATGGACTCCTGTCTGCAGACATAGAAGTACTTGATAGACACCGCAGCTCATCCTTCTAGACGGGGTCAGCCTAAGAGACCCAGCTTTTCCCTTCTGAGTACCCCCACCTCAGAGGCTTTCTTGTCTCAGGGCATCAGTACCAAGATCTGTCTGTATCAAGGTCCTCTGACCCAAGGAGGAAGGGAAAGGCAGAAAACTTGATCACAGAACACATTGGCAACCACCACATTTTCCTTCTTGGAAACATCTGTGTTGTTGTCTCCCTGCTGCTCTGTAGAAAACACCCAGCTACGTACAACCTCCTGGTTAGAAGTCACCTCCGGCTCCATATAGGAGGTGAGATGTGCAGTAGATAATTTCCAGGTAATTTTCCATCATCCCAGTTGGCTGCTTATTGAATCCTCATGCAGACAGTGCCAGTACAAAGATGTCATGTGACCCAGAAATCATATGCAGCAAGACCCTTGGCAGTCATAGAGTTTTTGTTGTTTTAATCCAGGGATTAAAAAATCCACTTAGTGATTAATGCGCATTCCAGGCTTATGTTCAGCAAAACAATCTCTTGCAGTTGAAGTTGGCCTTTATATTCCCTTTAGAATGAAAGTAGCAAACCATCTGCAGATGCGCTTAAAAGCAGTAAGAGCATTGTCCACGCGTGTAGAGTGTCCTTGTAATTCCAAAGGTGCCTTGCAGGGAGGAAGTAGCTCTGACTTGGCAGTTCCAAAGAGAGTTTTTCCTGGGTCATCACTCTGAAACAGGAGCCATAGTCTTTATATATACTTAATACAAATCAGAGAAAAGACAGGAGATTTCCAGTGTCCCCAAATCAGATGGAGGGGGCTGTAAACCATCCTTACTTATACGGCCAGCACGATGGCAGCCCAGGCGGTGAGAGGAAGCATATTCAGGGGGACAGACCTGGAAACTGAAAATGAAGGGAAAATGTGGAAAACTGGGATTTAACCTTGCATCTGCCACAATGGGACATTGTTAGGCCTGGGCTTCATGAAACAATAGACTTCGATAGGACATAATACCCATTCAGAGGTCAGCTTTACATCCTAGCTCTTGGGTGCGCTGAGCTCCCTTTGAATTTGTAACTGCTGCACACAATGTGTGTGTTACAGATTATTTGGTCTAAGTCTCTTCCTGTCCTCCCTCCCCCATGACTTAACTTCTGCTCTACTCTTCCAGTAAGTTAGGAGGGCTTTTCTCTCTGGAAATGTTGGGGATTTGTCACAAGGCTCTCCATTGCTGGAATCCACAGTACTGCTTTTCCTGGACATTTCAAAATGAGACGAGCACATCGCGTGAATGGATTTTAAGAGCACATTAGTTCAAATGCACCTATAGCCCAAATTCTCCAACAGTGTAATCCATCCCCAGGCCCAATCACTGACTGTTTTAGGTGAAGAATCTATTTACTAATGAAGGACCACGCTCATTTATTATAGTGAAATGCATTGTAAATACAAACCACTGAAGTCTTCATAATTTTTCCAAAGAATATAACCTACCAAAGAGAAAAGTGACAAAGAATAAAAGCTTGCCCATAAAAAGGCTTGTTGTAGCACAAACCTGAATAGAATATTAATGCCCAGTGCTATAAAATGTTTACAACATGATCTATCCTACAGCTATTTTATAGGATAACATGAGAGCTTTACTGCCTCCCCCCCAAAAAAGTCACATAAAAAAGTAGAATATAAAACTGCAAGAGACCATTTCTGCATATGGACAAGTGCTGCAAAGTAATAACTAAAAATAAAAATAGTTGTAATAAGAATGTTTGGAGGATTTGAGAGAGTATGGCTCTTCAAAGTCTTTATTTTTATTTTTTTTTTAATTTTATTTTTATATAAAGATGGGATTTTACCATGTTGCCCAGCTGATCTCAAAGTCCTGAGCTCAAGTGATCCACCTGCCTCGGCCTCCCAGAGTGCTGAGATTACAGGCGTGAGCCACCATGTTCAGCCTAGTTTTAATTTTTCTAGTCACATAGTAGATATATATACTAATGGGTTATATGAGTTATTTTATTACAGCCATGCAATGTGTAATTATCATATCAGAGTAAATGGGGTTTCTATCCCTTACAGCATTTATCATTTCTTTGTGTTACAAACATTCCCATTATACTCTTTTAGTTATTTTTAAAATGTACAATACATTATTGTTGACTGTAGGGACCTTGTGTGCTATAAAATACTAGATCTTATTCATTCTAAGTTTTTATTTTTAAAACTTTACATTTTTACATTTATTTATTTATTGAGACAAAGTTTCTCTCGTCACCCAGGCTAGAGTGCAATGGCATGATTTCAGCTCACTGCAACCTCTGCCTCCCAGATTCAAGTGATTCTCCTGCCTCAGCCTCCCGAGTAGCTGGAATTACAGGTGCTGGCCACCACGCCCAGCTAATTTTTGTATTTTTAGTGGAGATAGGATTTCACCATGTTGGCCAGGCTGGTCTCGAACTCCTGACCTCAGATGATCTGCTCACCTTGGCTTCCCAAAGTGCTGGGATTACAGCAGGAGGCACTGGGCCCGGCCACATTTTTACATTTAAAATAATTTTGTCAAGGAAAACCTCCCAGCAGTAATAGGACAATTCCTGTGGGAATGACAATTTGTTCAGTGGATCCAGAATGTGGTTTATTGCATGCAGATACTTCATCTTACAAGTTACATTTGCCCGTGGGGGATTCTCAGTGATGGCCAGAACTGTGGGTCATGCCCCGACTTCGAAGTAGGATGCCTGGAATGTGCAGTGAGGGGCCCTGGAACTGGGCTACCTTCTTTTCTTCCTGTGAAACTGTTATAAAGTGGAAAGGGAAAAATTCACAGGAGTTGGTCCATCCCAGTTAACGCCTTACAAGCATGACCTCCTATCCAAGGAGTGTCAGGTACTCACTTCAGAGAAGGGGCAACTGGGATTCAGGTGTTAATTAAAATGTCCAAGGTCACTCAGAGAGTAAATAGATAGGATCTGAGTGTGAGCTCAGGGGTCACATCCAGAGGTCTTATTCTTTCCTGGGACACCGCGAAGCTGCTGAATATGTGTTTACTAAGAGCAGCCTTCCTGTTTCCCAAATGGCATGTAACTTCACTAGCCCAGGGAGGACTAGTGCATTTGCACAGCGCATTCCCCAGCCCCAGGGCTGTGCCAGCCTGAGTACTCATCAAGAGTGCTTGTTGTGCTGAGAATGTCACATGTATCTATCCTCCTTTAGTCTTCACAGTTTAGGTATCCTCACTTGATAGTGTAAACTGAGGCCGGGAGAAGTTAGCAACTTTTGCTGAGTTCTATAGCTTGTAATGGCAGAGCCAAGATTTGAATGTTTGAACACCGAATACCATAGGTGCTAAAAAATACCTGTAAAATATATTTTCTGCATTTCTTAGACTAGGTAAATCAGAGGAGAAAGGTATAATCAAGGAACATAAAAAATATATATACTACTGGCTGGGCATGGTGGCTCACGCCTGTAATCCCAGCACTTTGGGAGGCCGAGGTGGGTAGGCCACCTAAGGTCAGGAGTTCGAGACCAGCCTGGCCAACATGGTGAAACCATGTTTCTACTAAAAATACAAAAATTCACCGGGCACGATGGCATGTGCCTGTAATCCCAGCTACTCAAGAGGCTGAGGCAGGGAGAATTGCCTGGACCCGGGAGGCGGAGGTTGCAGTGAGCTGCCACTGAACTCCAGCCTGAGCAATAGAGTGAGACTCCATCTCAAAAGAATATATACATATTTCCTTAGATTTTTCGTCTCTGTTTCACCAAAGAAGGTGTTAAAGAGTGGATTGTCCAAGGGAAATACCTGAACTTATCAGGGAAATAAACTATTGTGGCTTTCCTTGAGATTGAAGCTTACCTACTCTGGCTTTGCCAGTGGTGCCCAGTGACGCAAGGTTAACCCTCCCTCAACTTTTCCCTGAGAAAAATGAATTCTCATGTTTCCTCCTTCATGTAGCTGTTACCTTTTTAAAGTAGAATGCCTTGTTTTATTTTATTTTTTTAATTATTATTTTTTTTCTGAGATGGAGTTTCGCTCTTGTTACCCAGGCTGGAGTGCAATGGCGCGATCTCCGCTCACCGCAACCTCCGACTCCCAGGTTCAAGCAAATCTCCTGCCTCAGCCTCCTGAGTAGCTGGGACTACAGGCTGCGCCACCACGCCCAGCTAATTTTTGTATTTTTAGTATTTTTAGTAGAGACAGGGTTTCACCATGTTGGCTAGGATGGTCTCGATCTTGACCTTGTGATCCACCCACCTCGGCCTCCCAAAGTGCTGGGAATATAGGCGTGAGCCACCACGCCTGGCCTTGTTTAATTTTTAAATGAAAAGAACCAGAATCTATGACAGAGACATTTAAACTTTTGCATGTAACCCACAGTTGGAATCTGCCTTCTGTATGACCATTATAAACATAAACAAACACATACACAGTTGAAGCCACAGTTTCACAAGACACAATCTAACCTTATCCACTCCAATATGTTTTTACTTTATAGTAAAAGAATTCCCTTTATAACTCTCTAAATGGATTGCAGGACCCATGGATTGAAAACTCCAGTTAGGAGCCTTAACTTCAGGTTCTTGCAGACAAGTTTTAGAGCTGTGCCCCCAAACATGCATCTCCAGAGCTATCCCCTCCACTTTCACGTCTGCCGGCTGTCTATTACATTGGCCAAGATGATCTCAGCTCTGGAGCTTGTTCTACCCTAACGTATCTTTGACAGCTTCACCAGGTTGGGTGAGACCCTTCTGCAGTTGTAGAGGGTGTAGCTCCTTTCTTTTCTCTCTCTGTCAAACACAGTGAGCATAGCTGGCCTTTGAGCTTGCTAGATATAATAAGGTACAAAGACCATGGCAGAACTCAGGGCTGTTTGATGGCACAAGTTCTAAGTTCAGGGAAATGGGGAAACAAAGAGACTATGTGAGAACATGAGCCCAGACTTTTTATGAGCTAGGACACTCAGCTGTCTCCGGCCGGCTACAAGGAAGAAGAGTGAAAATTCTCCTTGGATGGAACTGGAAGCATTGATCACATCGACTAGTGCTCTTATGTCCCATAAGGGGATGGATGCCTCTCAATTGCCTTGTCTCTAGGGAGTACCTGCTTTTGACAGAAAGATTCCTTCATCATGGAGAAACACAGGACATTTGCTAAGTAAGGAGTTAGTTTTTTGACCATGAGAATTTCCTGGCCTGAAACCTGGGTTACATATGAGAAAGGTGAAGTTCGGGGGTGAGCTCTCCAAGGTCCTGTCTTGGCAGAAGCATGGGTTCTTTCACAACCAGCACTCCCTATGCTCCCTGGATTCCTTACTTCTCCGGATTCCACACATTATCCCCTTAAGAATGCAACATTGTCAGTGACGGATCCCATCATATGCTTAATACATAAGGCTGTGTGGTTCTAGCTATTTTTGATTAAGGAAGGAAAGAAGAGGTGTACAATTAGGGTAGGAGACACAGACAGGTAACAGTGTCAAGTCATCTGGAAACACAGAATGTGAAGCTTTCCAACCTTCTACCTTCCAGGCAGAACTGATCACTTTTACTCCTTTATTGTTACTGGGCAGAGTATCCAGCTCCATGGCCCGCTGTTGGATTTAAAATGGGACCATAGAATACTTACTTATAGGGCAAGAAACAGAATATTTGGAACAAGCCATATCCCAGAAAACTCTTCATTCATTCATTCATCATACAAACATGCTTTGGGCACCTACTAAAATCACTAGTTATCAGGGAAATGCAAATTAAAACCACAGTGGAAGTAAACCTCATGCCCATTTAGAATGAAAATGCCAAATGTTGGCCAGGGTGTGGAATGACTGGATGTCTCAGACATCGCTGGCGGGAGTGTAAAATGGTACAGCCACTATGGAAAACCACCTGGCAGCTCCTTATAAAGTTAAATGTACATGCAAACTATGACCCAGCAATTCCCAAGAACTGTGAACACGGATGTCCACAAAAAGACTTGTACAAAAATGTGCATAACAACTTCATTCATTGTAGCCCCAAGCTAGAGACAATAGACAAATGGTAGTTTAATCATACGACGATTCAACTAGACTAAAACGAAAACGAATGAGCCACACCTATAATCACAGCATGGACAAATATCTTAAATATTGAAGGAAATTAAGACATTTTAGTTTATAATACATTTGACGTATTTTGAGATGACTGTTTAGAGAGCCAGCAGACAGAGGAGCACTCAAAACTGTCTTTCATGGGGATGATTTACATGTGTAGTGAATCTGCGCTGAGGCAGCCAGGCCTTCTCTTGTCTGGATCCAGGAAAGATTATCTGAGAGTCTGATTTTTGTGTTATTTATTCATTTATTTTTGAGACGGAGTCTCGCTCTGTCACCAGGCTGGAGTGCAGTGGTGTGATATTGGCTTGCTGCAACCACCGCGGCCCAGGTTCAAGTGATTCTCCTGCCTCAGCCTCCTGAGCAGCTAGGATTACAGACACCCCCAACCCCGCCGCAGCTAGTTTTTGTATTTTTAGTAGAGATGGGGTTTCACCATGTTGGCCAGGCTAGTCTCAAACTCTCGACTCCACCCACCTTGGCCTCCCAAAGTGCTGGGATTACAGGAGTGAGCCGCCATGCCCAGCCAAATATGATACTTTAAAAAGTCTGAAAGAAACATTTGCCATCTGTTTTCTTTTAGTGCTGCCGCCTCTGTGGTTTTATTTGTGTAACAAGACCACCTTTGCTAGCTAGGCCTCCTCGTTTCTCCCTCTCATATTGTGTCCTGCCAAAATAACCTGATAATCCACCATACCTGTTTTTGGCTATGCTCTGGGCCCCATTCCTTCTGTAACCTTGGGGTGGCCTGTCATCTTCTGCACCCCATTGGGAGTTGAGGGAATCACCCTGTTCTCTCCTGTGTGTGCATTTTTCCTTGGCCCCTACAACACGAAGTTGAGCTAAGAAACTAGATACAAAAACAATATATACGATCTGATTTCATGTATATGAAGGTCAAAAAATGACAAAAACAAATCAAAAGTGATTAAAATCAGCATAGTGGCAGCCTGGTGAGGGAGGCTGGATGAAAGGGGCCAGAGGGAACTTTCTGCATTGACAAGAAACAGCCTGTGCCCTAATTCGGGTGTTGGTTACACAGCGTATACTCTTGCAAAACCATCAGTCTGTACAGTTAAGATCTGTACTTTATTAATGGGCCAGGCACAGTGGCTCATGCCTATAATCCCAGCACGTCGGGAGGCCAGGCATGGTGGTGGGTGCCTGTAATCCCAGCTTCTTGGGTGGCTGAGGTGGGAGAATTGCTTGAACCTGGAAGGTGGATGAGAAGCTAAGATCACACTACTGCACTCCAGCATTTTATTGTGTGTAAAATTTACCTTAATAAAAGTAAATGGGGTCTTTGAGAACAGGTAGAGGTTCTGAGGTTCAGAAGAGGGAAAGAGAATTTGAGGTGGTGGAAGGAACTATTGAACAAAGATGGGCAAATGTGTGTGCTGGGGTTTTTTGTTTGTGTTTTGGTTTTTGGATTTTTGAGACAGAGTCCTGCTCTGTTGCCCAGGCTGGAGTGCAGTAGCGTGATCTCGGCTCACTGCAGCCTCTGCCTCCTGGGTACAAGAGATTCTCCTGCCTCAGCCTCCTGGGTAGCTGGGATTACAGGCCTGCACCACCACCCGCATCTAATTTTTGTATCTTTAGTAGAGACGGAGTTTCGCCATGTTGGCCAGACTCAAACTCCTGACCTCAAGTGATCCCCCCGCCTCAGCCTCCCAAAGTGCTGGGATTACAGGCGTGAGCCACCATGCCCGGCCTATGTTTTTCCTGATTATGGAGAGAATATTTGTGCTGTATTATGTGATTTGTAGGATTGAAAAGAAGAGAAAAAACATAGGCAGAGAAGTAGGCTGGGACTGGATCCCGAAGGACGATTTATACTAAGCTAGGCACTGTGTACTTATTTAATGATAAGCAGAAGACTGAAGTGATCATATGGTCTGGAAGCCTTGTGGGGCAGGGTGCATGGGCTGGAGCAGGGGTTGGCAAGCTTTTTCTACAAAGGGCCAGATGGTCATAATTTTCAGCTTTGTGAGTCACGTGGTCTCTCTTGCACTTACTCAGTTCTGCCTTTGCTGTGAAAGCAGCCATAGATAAAGAAATGAGAGTAGTGTGTTTTACTAAAACTTTATTAATGGGCCCAGCACGGTGGCTCACGCCTGTAATCCCAGCACTTTGGGAGGCTGAGGTAAGTGGATCACAAGGTCAGGAGTTCAAGACCAGCCTGGCCAACATGATGAGATCCAGTCTCTACTAAAGATACAAAAAATTAGCTGGGCATGGTGGCAGGTGCCTGTAGTCTCAGCTACTTGGGAGGCTGAGGCAGGAGAATTGCTTGAACCTGGGAGGCGGAGGTTGTAGTGAGCCGAGATTGCACTACTGCACTCCAGCCTAGGTGACAGGGTAAGACTCTGTCTCGAAAATAACAAAACAAAATTTATTAATGGATACAGAAATTTTGATTTCATATGACTTTTGTGTGTCAAAAATATTACTTTTTTTTTTTTTTGAGACAGAGTCTCACTCGGTCACCCAAGCTGGAGAGCAATGGTACGATCTCGGCTCACTGCAACCTCTGCCTCCTGGGTTCAAGGGATTTTCCTGTCTCAGCCTCCTGAGTAGCTAAGATTACAAGCAAGCACCACCACACCCAGCTAATTTTTGTACTTTTAGTAGAGATGGGGTTTCACCATGTTGGCCAGGCTGGTCTCAAACTTCTGACCTCAGGTGATCTGCCCTCCTCGACCTCCCAAAGCACTGCGATTACAGGTGTGAACCACCATGCCTGACCTTCTTTTGATTTTTTTCAACCATTGAAAAAATATAAGAACTGTTCCCATCTTGTGGGTCATACAATGATCAATAGGCGGCCAGATCTGACTTGTGGATCTTAGTGTGCTGACCCTTGGCCTAATGTGCAGAACAGCTGGGCCAAAGATATTGTAACTTTCAGTCTCTGGATAATCACAATGCTGGCCCCATCAAAGGCAGTGTGTAGTGATTGGAAAGAGACTGCTCCCTGGGGAGATGTTTCTAGGCTGGAGTTGATAGGATTTGGGTGAGAACTTCTGAAGAAGAAGGTAGAGTCACAGAGAATTCTAATTTGGAAAATTGGATAGATAATTAAAATAGAGGATTAGCCAAAATTAGGAGAAGAAATGGAAGAAGCAGGGAGATTCCGGGGAGACGAATAAAGTCAGATTTGGGTGTGTGAGGTTTGACCTGATCGTAGGGCAATCATATGGACATGCTCAAAGGCAACTGGAGGCAGGACACACTCAGGAGCATGGGTCACATGGGGGAGGGTCAGCCAGAGGCTGGAGATACAGATGTGAGAGTCAAAAGCATGTCAAGTGTAGGTAAAGCCAGAAATCGCAAACATAAACACTGGGTTTAGTTAAACCTAAAACATTTTATGTACTTTCTAAGAAATAATAATGATGAAATTATGACACACTATCACTTCTAAGACAGAGCCAGTCATGCACAACCCAGCTTTATTCTGTCTAGGGACACTCCTGGCCAGGTGCAGCACCTCACACCTGCAATCTCAGCACTTTGGGAAGCTCAGGTGGGAGGATCGTTTGAGATTAGGAGTTTGAGACCAGCCTGGGCAACTTAACGAGATCCCATCTCTACAAAAATTTTTAAAAAATTACCCAAGTGTGGTGGTGCACTCCTGTAGTCACAGTTACTCTGGAGGCTGAGGTGGGAGGATTGCTTGAGTCCAGGAGATTGAGGCTGCAGAGAGGTATGATGGTGCCACTGCACTCCATTCTGGGTGACAGAGTGAGACCCTGTCTCAAGAAAGAAAAAAAGAGAGAGATACTCATTTAAAAAAGAGATAGAAAAAAAACACAGCAGGCAAATCCACATAAAAATAAGACGGATTTAGCAATGTACATATTAAGCAAATAGATTTCGTAGCCAAAGGCATAAAACAGATCAAAGATGGGCATTTCTTGTTTTCATCATCTTCATTGCTGTTGACACTGCCATCCTAGATCAGTTCTTTGAGACCGTGTAGTGTCAGAGGTTAGTCTCAGCGCCCTACGCATGTTAGGACATTTGATCTCCCAGCCACCCCAAAGGTGACAGTGACCAGGATGTCCATTTTAGAGATGAAGCTACTGATGCCCAGTGAGTTGAAGGAGCTGCCACAGAGCCGTGGCAAAAGTTAGAAATGAGCAATAAAAGCAAGTTAAGTGGCAGAACCGCATAGATGCAGGCATCGGCCCAGCTAGTGCTCTCATCCAGGGGGCATGGGCCTTTGACAATATGGATCAGCAGGATTACTGATCAAGAACATAGAAGTGTCATAGAACTTTATGTGCCTGGTCACATACATTTGGCAAATAAAAAGCAAAAATGGCTAAGAACATAAAGAAAACTAACAAAGTTCGAATAATTCTGAGAGACCAACCTATCTCTTAATAGGCAAATTAGCCAGACAAAATAATTAAAACTGTGGAGAACTGGAATAATGTAATTAACGTGCTTGATATAACAGATGTACAATATATGGAAGACATTCTTTTTTTTTTTTGAGATGGAGTCTCGCTGTTGCCCAGGCTGGAGTGCAATGGCATGATCTTGGGTCACTGCAACCACTGCCTCTCAGGTTCAAGCAATTCTCCCGCCTCAGCCTCCCAAGTAGCTGGGACTACAGGTGTGTGCCACCATGAGTGGCTAGTTTTGTATTTTTAGTAGAGAAGGGGTTTTGCCATGTTGGCCAGGCTGGTCTCGAACTCTTGACCTCAGCTGATCCACCCACCTGGGCCTCCCAAGGTGCTGGGATTACAGGTGTGAGCCACCACACTGCCGGGAAGAGATTCTTGACCCCAAAGCAGAAACCATGCAGGTCATAATCAATTAGTGGTACAACAAAGTTAGAAATGAGCAATAAAAGCAAGTTAAGAGAAAGAAAGAAAAACCCAGGCACTAGGACATTTAAAAAAGATACTCTTAAATCACTCTGGGGTCAATAAAGACATTTTAAAATGCAATTTAAACAATTTACAACTGAAAAATAAAGACTGCTTTAATATTACATTTCAACCATTGTGCCTCCAGAGGACCTATTTTTGGGCTCAAATTTAATTGGTGGAAAACAAGAAACATTTAAAATAAGCAAACAATCTAGAAAAAAGACAACAAAATGAAACAAAGGACATAGGAATGAGGAATTGCCGTAGCTAAAGCAGACATTAATGAATAGAGAAGAAAAAAAGGAGATGATTAACACAAGTTCAAAAAGAATATAAATATTTGACAATTTTGATTAAGAGAAAAATGAGAGAAGACATTAGAGAACAGCAGTAGGAATAAGACAGGAAACATAATACAGACAGCAAAGAAATGATAAAGTTATTTAAAATAGGAAGTGCACTAAGTCGAAGGGTATTACCCCTTCCCAAATTCATGTCCACCTAGAAGCTATAAATGCGACCTCATTTTGGAAATACTATGTTTGTAGATGTCAGCAAGATGAGGTCGTACTAAATTAGAGTGGCCCTAAATGCAATGTGACTGGTGTCCTTCAAAGAAGAGAGAAATTTGGACAACACTCTCTCTCTCTCTCTCTCTCTCTCTCTCTCTCTCTCTGTGGAGACAGACACAGAGAGAGAAGTGACATGACGAGTCTTCAAGCCAAGGAACACTATCCAAGGTGCCACCAACTACTGGAAGCTACAGGGAAACATGGGGCAGATTGTTTTTCAGAGCCTCTCAGGGACCCCTTGGTTTTGGACTTCTGGCCTCCAGAATTGTGAGAGAATGAATTTCTGCTGTTTGAAGCCACCCAGATTGTTATGACAGCCCTCGGAAGCTAATACACTATGTAACATTTTATGCCAATAAATTTGAAAACCTAGATGAAATGTGTGATCAACATTTAATTAACTCAGAAAGGGAAAATTAACTCAGAAAGGTAAAAAGCTTGAAATGGTGATCAAGTGTCTGCCCCACCAAAAGATGAAGCCTGCAGAGTTTTATGGATAGAATCTAGCTGATGTGTAAAGGATAGATGACCCACATGTTACGTATAATATATCAACACGTGGAAGAAAATGAGACGCTTTTCAATTCTTCCAACAAGGCTAACATATTAAAAGAAGAGAAGGAGAGCACACAAAAAGAAAACTGCAGGAATTACAGCTGGTAAAATGTTATGCAAAATATTAGTAAATCCAACCATGTGATGAGTTAATAAAATATACCGCACGGCCTGAATGTGTGAGGCAAAGGCAACATGAAGAAATGTAGCTGCGGAATCGAAGAGAAAAACAGCTCCGATCATTTCAATAGGTTTTGCTAAACGTGTTCGATAAAATTCAAACAACAAAAATACTAATTTGGCAATACAGAAAACTGACCTACCCAGATAAGAGGTGTCTCCCAGAGAATCGTTAAGGTGAAAATAGAGATAAGAAAAGAATGCTGCTCTCGCTGTCTATTCAATATTTATTCTGCAGGTTCTGGTCAATACAAAGACATCAGATGTAAGTTTCTGCAGGCACCAAGGGCAAGATGGTGAGAACTAATAAAAGTTCTGCCCAATAAATGGACTCAAGGCCAACATTATAGCAGCAATGACTTATTAGAAAATATCATTTAAAAGCTCCATCAAGGTCGGGCGCAGTGGCTCAAGCCTATAATCCCGGCACTTTGGGAGGCCGAGGCGGGTGGATCACCAGGTCAAGAAATCAAGACCATCCTGGTCAACCTGGTGAAACCCCGTCTCTACTAAAAATGCAAAAAATTAGCTGGGCATGGTGGCGCGTGCCTGTAATCCCAGCTACTCAGGAGGCTGAGGCAGGAGAATTGCCTGAACCCAGGAGGCAGAGGTTGAGGTGAGCCGAGATCGCGCCATTGCACTCCAGCCTGGGCAACAAAAGCGAAACTCCGCCTCAAAAAAAAAAAAAAAAAAAAAAAAAGCTCCATTAATAGTGGCCACAGACTTGTAAAATACTAAGAAGAAAGCCAAAACGTGCATGAGACTTGTAGGAATAATAAAATTTTACTGGCGGAAGGAAAAGAAGATTAAATTTATATGAAGAGCAATACCATGACAGGTTTTCAAATATACGACGGACATTAAATAATGATACTAAATAAATGGCAGATATTTAAGTACATGGAGAGAAATACCACCAAGGTGGAAGCTATCACCT